>NC_133824.1:38272802-38581681 GCF_047830755.1 Zonotrichia albicollis
GATTGAAAAGACACCTGCTGAGGGTTAGGTGGATTGGGGGGGGTCTCAGATAAAGTTGTGGCTCATACTGTGGAGGCTGGACTGGGAGAGGTTGATTCATTTGACAGCATTCTGCATGGTAAGGAGAGGAGAGGGTCTTGCTGCTCACTCCTTTAGAGTCTGATAAAGGTGAAAGCTGCTGGTTTTAGCTCTGCTCAGGGAATTACTAACCTGAGCAAGACTTCCTTAGAAGTGGGAGGTACCTGCCTCAGGCTGAGTAACTTTTGAGGTATGACAAGAAAAGAGTGTCCCTCTGGGGATATTCAACCATGTTTTCTTCTGCCTTCAGCTCTCATGGAGGCTTGTGCTGAAAGAAGAAGTTTCTTGACTGGCCTGAGCAACATGCTGCCTGTGCGTGTGGCCGCGGCCATGATGGTCCCCTACATGCTGCCTCTGGAGTCTGCAGTTTCCTTCACTGTCAGGTGAGCCTTGGGCTGGTCCCTCAGTGCTGCTCTTCCCAGTGCAGACAGGTATTTGATGCAGCTGTAGTGTTTTAATGGCCAGAGAACAGAATTCTCTCTAATTCTGCACTGCTGGTATTACTGGGGAAGAAACTCTTGACATTTACCAGACTAAAAAAACCAACCAAACAAACCCTTACAAAACCGGAAAAACCAAGAACCCCAAACTTTTTCAATGTCATTTAGTTACAGCCACTACTTCTAGCTTGATGGAAGATTGCTGTGTGCTAGAACTTGCCCCAGAAAATGGTGATAAATTTTTGAGCCTTAAGAGAGACTTTGGAACTGGTGCTCTTTTAATCATATTCCCTTGTGTGGCCCAGCTAATGGTTGTCTCCTGTCTCTTTACAGGTTGCTGGAATGGCTCCCAGATATCCCTGAGGATATAAGATGGATGAGGGAGCAGATGACAGAAATCTGCAGCTATCTTGTGAAGAAAGCCAAGAAGAAACTGGGTAGCCATCTTTCAGCCAGGTGTGTCTGCTTTTCTTCAGAGCACTGTTCAGGAGGAGCCCTTCATTTCCCCTTACACCTTTGAATTCTAGAGACTCTATTCCACTGAAGCAGAGCAAATAAGGCACAAATTGACCAGAAGGATTTAGCACTTAGGCTGAAAATACAAATCTGGTCCAGGGTTTCTTGGCTTCCTTAACTGTTGGATAGACTCAGCACATGGTCCCTTTCCTTCATCGCATTATAGGGGACAAAGTCTAATTGTTCCCTATTATGTGGGATGTGGCCTAAAGTAAGTCTGATTAAAACAGTATGCCAGCTTATTTCATGCTCCTTCTGGAAGACAGAAGTGCTTGTCTTTGTGGCATTTGCTGGTCCAGGATCTCCAAGAAGTATTTGTGTTCAAATGACCTCTTCTACCTCAAGCCTGGTTTTTGTGGGGAGGGAATATGGTGCCCAGAGAACACCAGAGGGTTTCCAAGTGAGACCAAGTGCTTTGGGCCTGAGTGTGTGCCTGTGCTTCTGGACTGAATCCCTGGTTTGAGGCTGTGGCAAGACTGTTGTGTGGACGAGAATAGGAAACTCTCTCAGTAACAGTTAGCGGTCCCAGCTGTGATGTGATCCAAGTATGAAGGTGTGATTCTTACCCAAAAGAGTTCATGGTCTGAATAACTGAGAGATGTGAGCAGGGAAAAATGGGCACACAGAGATTTCTCACTAAAATCATGTAGTCAATTTAGCACAAAACAGGACTGTGGTAGTGGAGCTCTAGTCTGATGACCTGCTCAAGTCTTCTCATGTACCGAGTCTTTGGATGTATTTGCCTTTCAGGCTTTACTACCACCTCGAGCTCGGAGGGCCCCAGAAGCTGCCAATTTCTCCCCCAGCACCTTGTGGTGAAGCGCTGCCTATGTGGATGAGGAGCCACCGCTCGGTCTCTGACGTCATGATGAAGTGGGAGGAGTACCAGCGGCAGCTCATGCTGGGCTTGCTCTGCATCAACGTGGACATGCAAGCCTCCCTCTTCCCTCGGGAGGGGTTTCAGTTAAAGCTTCCACCTCTAGGCTGTGCAAAAGAGTGCCTGCCACTCTTCTGAGCCTGCTGCTGCGAGGGGATGAGAGTGGGTGGGAAGGAGAATGGACACAGGGTGGGACCAGTCTCATCCCTCAGCAGCAGGCTGCCCCATGCTCCTGAATATGTTGCCATGGGGATTTCCCCAGGATGGACACTGGTGGAATTGACTGTAGACTTTTGTTGCCCACTGGGCCAAGCAAGGGATCTTTGTGTTCACAGCCACACACAGGCTGATTCCTTGCTCTAAACTTGTGGTGAAGCCTGGCCATTGCCTGTGGCCAGGCTGATGTTGACCCAGCTGGGCTCTCCCAAATAGTGCACTTTGAATTGCCACTGGCTTTTTACCGCCAAACAACAGGATGTAGATGACGCTCTCAAGTTCATACAGCTTTTATCTCCCTTGGTTTTTCAGAGCATGTGTTTTGATTCCTTTCCTTAAATCATCTGACAACCTTTAGTTCTCTGTGCTACTAAAAGATGATGTAGCCTCTTGCCAAACCAATTTTTGTCATGGCTTTCAAATCTCCTCCTGACTTTCTTCTTTGCTGAAACCATGTCCTTTCCTCTCTCCCTTAATTGCATCCGCACCAGAAGCCGGAGCTGGTCCTGCAGCAGACTACACTGGAACTGCAGAAGTGTAGAAAAGTTATCTGTTTTCCCTGATTCATGCTGTCCTCATCTCTCCTTTTTTGATTGGGGTCCTCGGGGAGCTACTGTGACTTGAACTCTGAGTGTTAAATGATTGAGCTTATTTAAAGAAGTAATTTTGATAGATTTTTTTTCCAGGGAAACATGTTGAATTTGAGGTCCTGTTCCTCACTCTGAGAATGGAATTGGTGTGGGGTTGCCCTGAAAAAAAGCTCAGCCTGCTTATCTCAGGATCAGTTTAGCAGCTGAAGCAATATGAAGTGGTTGTAGGAAGATGAGAATTGTGCAGGGCATGTTATTTTTGAGAGTCTTGTGGTGAAATGTCACAGTGAGTGCTGGAGAGGTGGCTGCCTCTGACAGGGGTTTGTTGGGCTTTGCTCCTTAAGGGGCTGTACAGCTGAGGTAAATTCTGAGTGGGTGATGCAGAATGGATCCCCTGCCAAACGGAGGCTTCTATCTCTTTTGCTCAGAAAATTTGGTTGGTGAGGCTTTGGAGTGAGAAGGATTTAGGCTTGTAGCTACACCAGCATCCCAGCTTGCCTGTCTAGTGTTGTGGCTCAGATCCTGCTCTGCAGCTAGCAATAGCAGGAGCATGAGAAGTGAAGACTGTTGATGCACATGAGCCCTTGGAACTGGCTCCTCTTGGTCTTGCCCCTTAAAATCCAGAGCTGTAGCAGAGCAGGACTCTGCCTTGAGGCGCTGCCTTCTCCGCAGTGGTCATGGCTTGTGTGAGGGGTATGAACCCCGTGTTCTTCACAGGGTGAGACATGGCTTCCTGTGGGGATTGCATGGACTTAGGCTCTGACAAACCCAGCTCCTGGTATCTTTTTCTGCTGCTTGTCTTGCTACATGAGGCGTCTTCTACCTCTCCTGGCACAAACAGTGTGCAATGGCCAAAGCAAACATATGCTGTCTTTGCTGGGGAGCAGGACAGGGTATCAGAAACTGATTATGTAGCCTATACATGGAATAGTAATTTTTAATAGTAATTTTGCACCTTAGATTTAGAAAGGGAAAATAAACCCAGAAGTTGTGCTAATCACTGGAGAAAGTAGTGAGTCTTCATGAGCAGTGTGGGTGACGGGGTGGGTGCTGTTTCCTACGAGCACAGCTGTGCACTGGGCATGGGTTTGGTGCTTGTGTGGAGATGGATAAGCATCAGGGCTCTGCTGCAGTGCCTGTGCCAAGCTGAGAGGCAATGGAGCGGGCCTCTGCCCAGGAGGCAGTGCAAGAGTGAACTTGTGACTTGGTTATCACCCCACTGCCCTTGCTGGATGAAACTATGTAACACAAGGGCCTGTGCAGTTTACAAAGCAGGCCTGCACTTAACGCAGTCAGATTTAGTCTTAAGCTTTGCATAATTAAGTCAGTTAGGGAACAGGGAAGTCACTACAGGAAGAGGAAGAAATTGGAGGGTTCTGAAATCAGGATAGAATGTTCAATTACCAAACAAGTTGATCTTGTGATTGTTTAAAGCCCACAGAAAAAATGCTAGATGCTAGTGGAAGTGAACCAGCAACAAGCTACTGTCACTTAGAGGGAGCAAGATTAATTTGATGAAAATTGGAACTGAGAAAAGGTGTTCATTTAGTGGGTTGGTATGGGATTTCTTTTCTTCCACTGTTTTGGACTACCTTCTTAGGGGGAATGGCACATGCACAGCTACTTAGATTGCTAAATACCTATCTCTTGACAATTGGCAAGAACACAGAGATATTTAGTGGCAAGAAATTAAGGCATTTTGTCCAGAAGCAAAACATCTGAGAGAGGCAAAAGTGCATAAGCAAAATCTCATATTTAGAAGCTGCTGCCCTTTTGACTCTGCCTTTTTTTTTTTTTTTTTTTTTTTTTTTTTTTTTTGAGTTAATATATGGGTGGAGAAAATGATGCAAGTATTTTTTTATCCCTTCTTCCTGGACTGGTAAAACCACTGAGTGATTATGTAAACCACTAAACTATGAAACAAAATACTCCTGGCAACAGAGAGTGCTAAGAAGTTGCAGCTTGGCACCCTTATCCCTTGCCTTTTGCATCAGAACTGACTGGTCTGGTGCTGACTAGGCTGATGTCACTGTCTTCCAGTGCTCTGATCCAGAAGGCTTGGGGATTTTGGTTCATGCATTTGAGGAGACCAACAGCTGTGCCTGGTAAAAGGCCTGAGTTTTGTTTTGTATTTCACCTCATCTGTAGTTTAATTTATTATATTAACTTCTCCACGAGAAACTTTTGTACACTTCAAACTATAACCACAAATCAAAGCCTGGCTTTAAAAATAAAGGTCTAACTCTTCACAAGGAAATTCCTGGTTTTCCTATGCTAATTTGCAGGGTGTGAAGGATACTGGGAAAGTACCACTCTGTATTAACCCTTTCTTTGCCTCTTTTTATTTCCCAAGTGTTACAATGGCTATTGTGTGATAGGCTGTTGGCTTTATAGATTTGAGCTCTGATAAAGGAACTGCAGATATGTTAAAAATACCTGACAGTAGCCTCATTTTCCTTTTGAAAAGTTTCACCCATTTGCTTGAAATTCTTGCTGCTCATCCATCACAGATTGCAAAGGATGAAGGAATTGGGGAAGATCACCTTTCCCACTAATGTAGCAAAAGGGCTGTGTCAGCTTGTGAATAGATTTTTGTTATGCAGTGCTGCCTTGTCTAGATGAGACCCCACTCTTTGAAATCTCTGGAAACCTTGTGGTAGGCTCTGGGTTGGATATGGAGGGGTTTATTACAATAGAGCTCACTGGAACTGCTCAGCCCCTTGTTCTGTGTGTACCTCATGGTGTACAAAGTTATCTTCTGGGCAGCCATTGCTGATTAACCCTCACTTGCCAGGTCCATAGGAGCAAGGTCATCTATGGCAGTCAGTCCTTTCTGCTCCAAATTGTGTGACTGGGCAGCCCAGCAGGGCTCTCCAGTGTATGGTGAGTGGGAGGTCAGGTTCCTGGGCAAAAATTCATCTTGTAGTCCATGTCCAATGATCCTTACAGCATTCACTGGATTCCTGCAGGAGTCCCAACCCTTGCCCCTTCCACTGTTTTGCATAAAGGGTCTGTGCATTCAGGAATCCACTAATTTTTCCTCCTTCCTGTCTTATTAATTGCTGCTTTTAACAAGGCTGATGGTGACCTTGTTGTGCACCTAACCAGCCCCTAACCTGCACCACACTGTAGAGTTGTTCTGTGTACAACAGCCTGTGCCTATGGCATGCTCTGTAACCCACAATTAGTGTGTAGTGTAATTGGTTTGGTTTGCTGCCTGCCCTACTGCTAATACTGTTGCAAGCTGATTTTCAAGGGATAGGAGAAAATACTGACCACTATGTATAGGACCTAGGAATTGTTTTCTCATGGCTCCTTGGAAGGCTGTGTACCTGCAACACTCAGAGAATAAAAGAGAATCTGCTGTCTGCCAGCACTGGGGTGTCCCTAGTACTTGTATATTCCCCAGTGGTTTTATTAATTTAAAAATTAATAAAAATGATCTAGTAATTCACTACTTCCTTGGAGAAGAGAGCTCTCACTTTTGCCAAAGTGGCTGTGGGAGAAATACCTGAAACTGTATGTTTATTCCTTAGGGGAATAAAACTGTAGTAAATTTCTGTTAAATATATGCCAGATGTAGTGGGTGGCAGGCCCTCCAAAGTCAGAGGGCCTTGCCAACAGTTTTCTCAAGCTTTGTTTCTGTCTTCTCCTTAAATCAGTGAGAGAATGGACCACCTCACCTGGCTGCCACATCAGCCAGTTTGTTTGTGCCAAACACGCTGTGCCTTTACAGTGGGCTCTGGCCTCCTGTCCCTCGGGTGTCTGCCTTCTGAGTGCAGCAGGACTCGCTCCCCTCTCCTCTCCCTCCTTCCCCTTGCCTGCTGGTGGGACATTGCTTCTTTTCCAACCTGCAGGCAGCTCCACTAGGACAGCCCCCAACTGCATCCACCTCACTCTTTGGATCCACATCCACAGGGAGCACAAAACTCCAGTTCCAAACAGAGGACTTAGAAATGTAACTGAAATAAATACCTCTCACTTCTAGGGTTTTCTCTTGTTCTTGAAAACAGCATCTAAAGCAGCTCTTTGAGCTTTGTGTGTCCTGAGACTACTCCACTGCTGCCACTGAGTTTGAGAAGACCCTGAAGCACATAACACATGTGGAGGTCCTGTGGAAATGACTGGTGTCAGAGCAGCAACTAGACCAGCAATAGCATAACAGGTTATGTATTTATGTGGCAATGTCACTAAGTAGTGTTCACAGTCACTTTAAAGTTCAGTATTAAATTGTTGATGCTTTTTTTTCCCTTCCTGTTTCTATTTTCTAATGTTTTGCTGAAGAAAATGTAACTATTTATTTTGGCAGAACTATATCTTCTAATAAAAACTTTCTCAATATATTTACCTGGCTCTGGTAGGCTGCTTCTCTTGCTGTTTTAAGGCTTATTAAATATTTTTTGGATGTGCTGTATGATGTGGGTTTGTTTTGCTAGGCCCAAGCCCATTCAAGTTCCTTTTGGGGTCAACATTTATCCAGTACACAAATAAAGGGGCCATTGATCTAGAGGTGCATTTTGGTGCAGTTCTGATTTACCCAAGCCTAAGTGGCTCAAGTGCTATTAGCCTCTGTTTATTGGAGATCTGTGGCAGACCCGGGTTTCCAAGAGGGATTAAGCACCTTCTTGTGGGAATAGCAGGTGTTTGGCCCCTGGGAAAGTGTTAGTAAAACTTTATTCGCAAATCTGAAACTTTTCCATTACGGGACCACCTCTTGAGGAAACTGACCTGGCTTTCCAGAGCGTCTGTTTCCTCGCTGGTGAAATAGATGGTAGCGGCTGCTGTTAGGACAGATACCGAGGCCTGCCCCGGTTACTCTCCGGCTGGAGTGCATGGAAACCACGGGCCCTCGGGTTGTGGGAAGGCCGGGGCTTTCCTGGGAGCCAGCTCAGGGATCAGGGCACGGAGCAAGGACAGGAGCCTGACACGGGCTGGGCCTTGGCGCTGCGCGGCTCTGGGGACGCTCCAGGGCTCGGGATCCACTT
This sequence comes from Zonotrichia albicollis, assembly GCF_047830755.1. Taxonomy (NCBI): domain Eukaryota; kingdom Metazoa; phylum Chordata; class Aves; order Passeriformes; family Passerellidae; genus Zonotrichia; species Zonotrichia albicollis. The sequence goes on from NC_133824.1 coordinate 38,280,505, forward strand.
TGTGCCGGCTTTTGACAGCCGGAAACTTTTCCTAGAGACTTTGTTATGTGCTGTCATGTGACGGGGACAAGTGCTGGAATTAGCGTTATAGGATGCAGCAGGCAAAGCAAACAGCTTTCTTAACCTCTAATGACTGGAGAATAACAAACCCGCCAGCCCGGTGCTGTTAATAAGTGACATGGATCCCTCTTCCATAAAGCGGCCCGGCCCGGGCGGTGCCGGCGGCTCCGCCGGGGGAGTGGCCGCGAGCGGGGCTGGGTGTGCGCTGAGGGCTCTCCCGGCCCTCGGGGGTGCTCGGGGCGGGGGCAGAGCCGCCCATCCCGAGGGCCCGGCCCGGCTCCCGCTGCCGCCCGCCCGCCGGGTTCGGCCCGGCCGCCCGCCCGCGGCCCCGCTCATTTCCGGCCGGGGCCGCCCCGGCGCCAGCGGCGGCTCCGCTCCCGCCGGGCCGGCCGCAGGTGCCGCTCGCTCCCGCCAGGCCGGGCCGGGCCAGGTAAGCGCCGTGAGGCGAGTGCGAGGCGGCAGCGGGGCGGGGGTGCGGTGCTCCGCGGCCGGTCCCCTCGCCGGGGCAGCTGCCGGCTGTGCCCGGCCGGGAGCCGCAGCCGGGGCGTTGGGAGCGGCTGCCCCGGCGAAGGGCCCGCCGGAGCCTTCACCCGCGCCTCGCCGGCCTCCCCTGGGCTGTGGGGAGAGGGCAGCGGAGGGCTGGGCGCCCTGCGCGCTGCGGGCTCCTCGCCTGGCTCCTGCCACACACCTGCCCCGTCCGTCCCCAGCGGTCCGAGGTCCCTCGGTGGTGACGGACGAGTGCGGAGCATCCCCGTCCCTGTGCAGCGCTGCCTTCTCCCGCACGCAGCGCTCCTGAGGCGGAGCTGCGGCCGTGCCGCGGGATGGGCAGCGCTGCCCCGGTGGGGTCCGGCACGGGGAACTGCTGCCGCTTTTGCCCTCTCTCCTCCTCTGTCGCTGGGAAGTTTGCAGGCGCCTTTGATATGCGGTCACGGAACTCTGGTCTTTCTTGTTGAACCTGAGTGGAGACCTTGTTATTTTCTCTTTTCCTCTTTCCAACGTCCTTCGTTCATGGAATATTTTTTCTTGCCATGGTCCAGGTGCAGATGACACTGCCCCATATAAAGATGCTGCAGGTTCCTACAGCAGCTCTGTTGGTGCTGCATCTCCTTCTCTGGAAGGAAAAAAGTACCAGAGCTTTCCCTCTCCTAAGACTGCGCTGTCTTTCTCTTTAATATCTTGCACTCATGGGATGCACTCGGGTGAATTTGTGTGTTGAACTTAAGTCCTTCCTGTAGGACTTCCTGAAAACAGCTGAGGGGAAAAGAGTCTCAGACACAGGGAGATATGGCTGTGTTCAGGAATGTCCTGAGGAGGCAGGATAGTCCAAACACAGCTTGCTTGTTTAGTTGTGACCTGCTGAGTTCTTGCTTATTCTGATGATTGTTCTGCATCAGAGGGGGCTCAAAATACTTTAATTTCTACCTTTGCCTTATGCAGGCTCAGGGGCAATTGTATCTTATTTTTCATGTGCTTGAGCTATATTTATTTCTGAGGATCATCTAACAAGCTATAGATGAATATATATCTATACATATACATCTCCCGAGGGCTATGGAGATGCTTTTCTTGATCAAACAGATCATCTGTTTGGTCTGTCCTTTCACTGTTCAGTTCAGGTGGTCCAGAAGAGGTTCTGAAAAGCTGCAGTGAGCTGGGGTGGAAGAAGCCTCTCTTTGCCAGGACACCCTGCTCCACAGAGAGTGATGTGAAGCCTGAGATATAAAATTTTAGACTCTTTCATAAGATGGTATAAAATGTCTTTGAAGCTACCTTGCTGGGCAAAAAATATTCTCCTTTCCTGGAGCATCACTCTTCTCTTGCCTTCTTGTGGCAAGCTACAGTGGGAGTATCAACTATCCAGCTGGAAAATCTGCTTGGTCGTTTTGTCACCATCAGATAGGAAAATTTCTCCCCCACAAGCCAGTTTGATGCATTTGATGAATCAAGAGCCTCCTGTCTGACCTGAAGGTGGTGCTGCAAAGGAGGGCTCAGTGTGGGGCTGTCTTTAGCAGCACAGAGACAGTGCTGGGGAACTGCTGTTCCTCATGACTTTGCCAGGCAGCCTCAGAAATTGAGCTAATGGGACGAGGACAATTGACAGCAACAGGAGTCACATGGGCTCAGCTGTGTGCACGGTGCTCTTCATGGTCAGAGCTTTAAGGAAATCGATCCCTATGGACAGCAAACTAGGTTTGGTTTCTGTCATGCAGCTTCTCACTCTCTAAATCTTTTTGATTTCATAAGGCTGCTCTGGAGACTGAATCCTCCCTCCTCTCCTCTCCTGTTTGCAGGAGCTCATCTTGGATTTAAGGACAGTGAGGAGAAGCTTCAGCTGTAGCAAATGTGTCATCTTCCACTGAGTGGAGCAGCATCTCCCTCCTTCCTGCCAGCTGCCTTGGCTTGCTGTCCCTGTGAAGTCTGGGCTGGAAATGCTTGGTTTAATCTGTACATCTGAATCTCTCAGGATTCATTTGCTGTCCTACCAGACCACAGAATTGCAACAATCAGCCAGAGTTTCTGTCCTTTGTCACTGTGTCTCCTTGGAGGTATCCCCAGCCCAGCAGCTTGAAAGGGAGGTGCTCTGGATGTCCTGACTGACCCTTCTGATATTTTCCTAGCAATGTTCTCCTTTCCTCATCCTGTATCCCTGGCCTTTAATTTCTTGGCTGGTGTTGAGATGAATTTCCCTCTGCTTGGCCCTAATGCACATTTTGCTAAGCAAACCTGACCCCTGCATCTGTGCAAGGAGCACTGGGGTGGATCTACTAAGTATTCCCATGGGATCCTGCTGTGGCTGGGAGCACCAGGTGCTCCCCCCAGCCACATGATCGAAAGGTTTGCCAACCCTAAGCTTTGAATATCACCAGCCACACATTAAAAAAACCAAACCATAAAATGACTTAATTTGTTTTTTAAAGTCACATTCTTAATTTGCTTTTTCCTGCTTATTTCTGATTGTCTTGAAGATTTCTGTGTGTCTGTATAAGCTGCCAGGAATGCTTTAAACTCAGTATTTCACCTGACTGCAGGACCTAGGTGCCTCAAGCCGAATAACAAATATTGTGAGCTTTGGGAGAAAACAACATCCAAAGTAGCAGTGGGTTGTGGTTCTGTGGGCTTTCAAATGAAGGCTGGAGCCATGTTGGGCTTTCCTCTGCCTAGTTCAGGTTGGAGTAACATGGCTGGGAAGCCCTGTGGACCTTTAATCAAATGTTTTTCTCTTAACCTTGTGTGACAGAGCACTAAAGCAGCAACAAATACTGTCTTGTGTTCTCAGAAACTGGCTTTAATCTAAACATACGTTTGTTTTGGAGGAAATAAGATATGGTGCAATGCTTTGGAAGGGTACAGTGTTCTTATTTGCTTGGCATAACTGGAGGAAAATCTGTCAAGTAAAAAGAGTGAGAGCAAGGAGGCTTGTAACATCCCTGCTTTCTATCCAGTGGAGTGTGTGATTGCAGTTAATTTAGCAGAGATTTCCTCTGAAGGAGGAGCTCTTGCCTCTGCTTCTGTGCCTTCAGTCTCTGCCGGTACAAGCCTTTGTATCGCTGTTCTGCACCAGTTGCTGCCCCGTCTGTGTGGAAGGGACTGCCTGGTTCAGAAGGATGTCTGAGGATTGCACATACCTGACAGCCCTGCAGGAAAGGTTGTGTTGTTCTGGGGATGGCAGGAGAGCTCTGAAAATGTGCCTGGGAGCCACGAACCTCCTGAGATTTGCTGTGGTGGTCCAGCACTGTGTGGGCTTGGGGCTGGCTTGAGCTTGTGTTGATGGTAAGATCCTGTAAAGGTGTCCCTGCTCACAGCAGGTGAGGTATCCTGGGCTGAGGCAACCTGTGTTTCTGGAGAGATGAGACTGAATAAGGGGAGAGCTATGAATACCTATCCTACAGCTTTTTGAAAGAATTGGCACATGTGCTGGATGAAAGTAAAGCAGTGCAGTAAAGGCTTGAAAAAAGCCTAATTTTTGTAACTGTGCACTAAAGGTAACATACCTACCTGTTTATTGCTTTCTACTTCAAGCTCTTGCAATGAATAGCAGGCAGGATATCTGCATTCCTTTGGAGGAGTTGCTGTGTGGTGTTAAAAATAAAATTGCGGAATGTCTAAATATGTCATTTAGGTTACGGAAAGCAAATCTTTTGGGAAAACTTCAGCTATGTTTGGATATAGCTAGGTGAGTCAAGCCTCTGGAAAAGGAGACAGCAAACTTGCAGGCTAGCTGTAAACCCTTGCTAGGCATGGTGGGAGCTGGGCAGAGGTTCAAGTGCAGGGAGGCAGATCTAACACATCCTACAGGAACTTGGTGGCCCTGACTGTTGCCATAGTTGAATTCCTCTCCAGTTTTTTCAGCATAACGTCTGTGAGTAAGAATAATGCTTTTATCTGCCTCATTTTTCCCTCTTCTTCCCTCTGGAAAATGAAGAGGAGGAAACCAAGCTCATCTCCAGCTGAGAATTGAAGTGGTAGGTGACCTATAGGTTGACAGTATAACAGATGTTGAATCTCCAGACAAGATTTCTGCCTCCCTGTAAAGCACTGCTTTGTCTCCTGGCAAGGAATAGTGGGGCTGTATTTGTCTGGGGAAGGTGAGCTGTGTGCCTGTGCCACCACCTGAGCTGAAGGTGGGGCAAGAAGCAGATGTATTGCTGAGCTTTATTTTGCCCCCAGCCCTAGTTTGTGGACTAATGCCCATTTCTTGTGGGGTGGGACAGGCAGGCCAGCAGAGCCATATGCTCTGGGGTGAATTGCTGCAGGCTGAAGCTCCTGGCCCCTGCCCAGCTCCGCTCCTCAGCAGGTGCTGAGCTCCTGAGCTTTGCCCAAGAAGAAAGACGAGCGTCATCATTGCTTAGATAAGATAAAGCATGACCAAAACCCTTGGCAGGTGTGGCTGGATGCTGACTGGAACTGGTGCAGCTCAGAGGAATAGCCAGGCTCTTCAGCTGCGGGGAGGGTGGCAAAGCCTCTTTAAAACAGGGAGACTTGATGCTGGAGCCCAACAGGGAAGGTGAGTGAAGGAGCAGCCACCCATAACCCTGTGGGCAGGAGGACTTCTGCTATGTGTGCCTGTGTCCTGTGCAGACTCTGGTGTGGATGTTGCTCCATGGCAGCTCTGTCAGCTTGGTGCTCTCCAGGCAGGGCTGTGTGGGTGACCTGGTGTCTAGCAGGGCTGGGAACCTCTTCAGCAGCAGTGTCTCTCTCTCTCTTCTCCTTTGGTTTTTGAAGTTCTGAGATATCTGTTGTCCTGAACTGTGTCCTTCCGTCTGGGATCATGGGAACTAGGAAAAAAAGTTCAGACTTATTGGAGAGAGACAGGACATGTGGGTGCCCCCACAAATGTTCATGTTTCTTCTGTTGCACACTTTGCTCCTATGCTTGAGAGCTGCCTTCTTTCTTCCTTATCCTCTTTGCCTCTTTGAGGAGTTTGCAAGATGCCTGATCTACCTTTCCTTTCTCTCAGACATGTAGCCAGAGGGGTAATCCTCTGCTCAGGCAGAGGTGCTCAAACCCCTTTGATTTAATGGATTTCCCATGGCTCAAAGTCTCTTTCGCTTCCTATGCAAATCGGGTGGCTCAGTCAAAGCCGCTAAATGCAAATGGACCACTTGTAGCTGTTCCCTCTCCAAGAGTGGTGTGGGCTTTATGCAGAGCATGGGGATGAGCCCTTAGGAGCTGGGAGAGCAGAGCAATACGTGGATTTGTGCTGGAGAGAGGTCAGCATGGCTGTAGTTCTCCTGTTCCTGGACTTGTGAGGTGGGATACCAGGCAGGATATTTCAAGCTGTCAGCATCAAATGAATGAGTGTTTGTAGGAATGGATTGACACCTGCTGGTTCTGGGTGTGGGGGGCTTGGCTGGTTATTGTCTCCCCTCTCTCCTTACCAAGTCCCTGCTGCATCCCAGTGCAGAATCTGTGCTGACTGTGATTTGGTGACTCAAGCCACTCTGACGCCTGGATCCCTTTCCACTATTCAGGCTGGGCAAATAATGTTCAGTCTGTAATCATGCTTGAGAGCTCTTGCTATTGCCCTAGATATGGGGAGCTGGAGTGATGCTTAGATTGGCTTAATCCAATTCCATCTGAAAATCCACTGCTCTGAACAATAAATGTTGCGTGTGAGGGGTGGTATTCAAGTGTCTTTACTAAATCAAAAACCTTTTAAGCATTGGTAGATGAAGCCTTTTTCTTTTCAATGCGTACCACTAAATACACAGGATGTGCAGTATGGTTGAATTAGCATTACTATGGGAACCATAACTTTTTGTATTTCCTGACCTTTATCTGTGTAACACTAAGGGCTCATTAATGTGCCTCCAAAGTGTGGGGTTTTGGGGTTTTTTTTTTGGTGTGTTTTATAAGCTTTTTTGTTGTGGTCAGTACTAAGAGAACCTTTATAAAGAACCCCAGGAGGAGATTAGAGACAGGACAGGGTGCAAGGGCAGGAAAGCAGCTTGCTCCCTTTTTTGTGCTGTTCCAGCAGCATCCCAGCCAAGACCATGGATCAGTGTCAAGCAGGACTTCTGCAGCAATGGTGAACAAAATGGTGAGTAAATTCTCCTACTTGGAGGCAGATACCTCACTTGGTATGGGTTTGTTTGGTTTTATTGGTTTTTTGCCACAGCTGCACTGTTAGAGCCTGCTCCAGGGGATTTGGGGTCCTGCAGCTGAGGCAAAGCTGAGCCTGTGAGGAATGGAAAGATGATCCTTATGCCTTCTGCTAGCACAGAGACCTCCCAGAGGGCTCAGGGGAACTCTCTGGCCCTGTTTAATCTCTAGTAAAGACAACTGTGATTGTTTGTAGTAGGCTTCATGCCCGTTTTTTAGTTTGGGTTTTGAAATAACAGTCTCAAAATAATAGGGAAGGACCCATCTTTGCCTTCTGCAGGTCACATTTACTTGTTGCTGGGACAATGGGGCTGTTTGGAGCTCCTCTCTTTGCAGATTAATGAGGTCTCTGCTGTTCAGATACCAGCTGGAGTCTTCTCAGTGGGAGTTTTCCTCTCTGTAGAGGGTAGGCTTGCCTGCTCAGGATTCGTATGGCAAAGCTTGTTTCCTGGGCAAAAGGCATTTGGGGTAGGGGTGAGAAAAGGGCACAAAACCTTACCAGGTGATGAAGAGCCAGCCTGCCAGGGTCTTAATGCTCTCCTTTTTGTCTTTCCGTTGTCACTTTTCCTGAGAAGACCTCAGGGTTAGCTGGTAGGACCTGACACACTGGGAGCATCTTTGTGCTGCCTGGAGACTCTGGAGCTGCCATTGAGTGACAAATCACCATCAGCATCCCCAGCTGTCAGCAGGCAGGGATGGCTTTGCTCCCTTTTGGGGATGCTGTGGGATAGAGTGGTGCTCTGTCAGTGGCAGGACAGAGGCTGGCACTTCTGGCTGCTTCAGTGAGACAGTCCTGGGATGTGCACCCCACCCCTGGTGTGTGTTTTATGATGCTTTGGAAACATGCTCCTTGTCCTGTCATTTTATGCTTTGCTTCTCTCTTTCCTGAGTTCTCTGGGCTTCTCTTTGTGAAAGCAGGTTGCCAGCCTCATAAAACTGGAGTTAAACTTGAGGCAGGATTCACAGGGGTAGTTTCCAGCCCTTGCCTGGTGGAAACTGGTTGAGGGCAAGGCAGCAAGCTAAGTAGAAACAGCTAGAGTTTTTCAGGGAAGGTAAGCTGATGTAAGATGAGGGATCATCTGCTTCCTTACCCCTTCTTCCCCTCTTGCCTAAGGCAGCCCAGAAAGCCCCTGTCCCTCTCAGCTTGCACAAGGCAGGATTACAGGGAATTCACCCTGGAAGCTCAAGGGCAGGGATTCTCGTGCTGCCCTCTGAAGCGAGGACTGCGGGGCTGTGTTGGAAAGGGGCTGGGATGCGTAGGGAGCAGTGCAGACCACACCTCCTGCTCGGGCCGGCTCTGATCCTCTATTTACAGTGGCCGTGCTCCTTCCCCGCTAGCTCTGTGCTGTGGAACACTCTGCTGCTTCCAGGGAAGGGAGCAACACTGTCCTGCTGCTCCAGGTATCTGGGGACACCTGCAAGGAGACCAAATGGGGTGGAGGGGAGGGAAGAACGTCTCTCCTTTGGGCACAGAATTGTTTTAGCAGGAAGTCTGGACAAGTTTGAGTTGCTCTGTCTCAGCAGAGTTTCTCCCTAGGAATTTTCTGTTCCGACTTCCTGCTTTGGCTTTAAAGCAGCAGAGTGGAGCTCACTGAGTGCGGTGGCATTGGATATCACTGCACAAACCAGTTGTTAGTCCTGTGACAGAGGAAGGAAAATTTATTGTTTGGTTTTCAAGAGCTGGGGGTGCTTAATTAATTAATGCTTCAGTTTGGATCACTCGAGGTCTTTGCCAATGTCGAACTGAAGAAACTTGCTCTCAGTTCTGATGTGCTTCTGAGAGATGCTTAACTGATTCTAGTGACTTACTGATTTGGGAAACTGCTGATTTGGAGTAATAGCTGAATATTGGAATGTGTGAGATTGTGATTTTTTAAAAATTATTTCTAAAAAGAAACTGATGTCTTGTGCTGATCTGACTAAGGCTTTTCCGCTGCATGCTTTCTGAGGACAACTAGAAATTTTTCTTTAAAAGCATTTGGCAGGAAATTTCCCACTATCACTCATAAACATAGCTATTCCCCTATTCTCCTCCACCCTCTTTTGTAATCCCACGTCATTGTTCCTGCTGTGGGCTTCTGACTCAGTGACAGATTTTGTCCAAGACAGGAATATCCCCCTAACCCCACAGTGATTTTACTTTTCCTAGAACAGTTGTACACGCTGAACAAAAGCACCTCTCATGCAGCATCTGCTTCCAACTTTGCTTCAAATGCTGTTTCTTGCTCTGACTGCTCTTTGCACTAAGCTGTGCCTGGCATGCCAGGAGCAGGAGCCCTTCATGGGCCAGTGTTATCCTGCTTTGCGGAGGAGAAGCTCAAGGCTTGTGGCTGCTCAAAACATTCTCTAGTTTTGTGTCTTGTAGAAGTCTGAGGCTTTCAGTACTGTGTTGTGTTTGTCCCCTCTGAATGAGAAAAGGAGAGGATATTTCTGGTGCCATGTACTAGATCCTGGAATTCTTGTACATTCAGACTGATCCTTTCATCTTTTGGGAGAGTGGGTGGTGGAATTTGGATTCAAGACTTTACCTGTGCTCCCCTCAATGATCTGACAGCCAGGTAGTGTGTCTGCTCAGGGCATGGACTTCACCCTTTTCCAGTGCATAGGTTACACTGGTATTTCAGGAAAGGTGTTTTGCACAGCACAGCCAACACCTCCTGAGCTCACAGGAAGGAGTGAATTTTTACCTTTGCCTTCCTCTTGGCAAGTAGATCAAGGGGTAAGAGAACCAAGTGTCAGACACCTGTGCACAGGGCAGTTTTTCACTCTGGAAGGCAGAGAATGGGTTAACAGTCTTCTTGGAAATTGGCTTCACCCATCTGTCTCAGCTCTGTTTGTTGTTCTAACAACATTTGCAGAAAGGTCAAACTGTCCCTGCATCCCTCCTGGGCAAAACCAATACAGCATCAGCTAGAGAGATACTGGTTTAGGGAGCTGTGGTGCCTAGAAATCCTATCCATACTCATCCCTACTTGTTAATGTTTGCAAACCTTTTTTAAGTGCACCTTGCAAGTTTAGAACAGAGAGGTAAAACTTTTCCTGCTGATCCCATGGCTAACATGTAGCCTAGAAAATATTTCTAGGCTAGCATGTAGCCTAGAAAACAGTGGTGTCCAGTTCTCAAAATATTGGAGGAGAACTTCTTGGGATGAGGAAACTATGCTTGAATTTCTTGCATCCCTCCAGCAGTTGTATCCAGCCCTCTGGGTAAGGAGGTTTCAGCTTCTGCAGCGAACTTGCTGGCTCGGCTGGAGAAGAAATCACTGCTTACCACGTGTATTCAGTAAACAATGTGAATGTTTTACCCAAAATAAGTTTTTCCTTTGAAAGGGGAAAGGAGAAAAGGATTGGGCAGTCTGATGTTGTGGTTTGATATTCTATCTGTGTATGCTGGGGGAACAATCTGAGGACAACATAAGGCTATGAAATTTTGTTTGTGTGAGGCTGATTTCAAGACAAAGGCTCTTGATCAACAAAGGTGAGGCTCTTGCACGCTGCTCTGAGCTCACACACGTGCTACTTGACATGAGATGGATTTTAGCCTTTGTAGAAAGGATTTTTAGAGGGCTCTGAAGTGGCTGAGGAAAACTTGCAGCTGGCCAGGAGGGACTTGTGCTCAAGTCAGTGGGTGGCTGTTGGGAATTTAACGAAGAAGTGGTAAAACAGGATTGGGAATCACCTGGCGGAAGCCATGATCACTTTTCTTCTTCAGCATCCTGAGGCTGGGTGGCAGAAAGCTCATCCTCCATGAAGCAGCACCAAATGTTCCTCTCTCTTACAACAGAGGTGAAAAATACTCCAAAGAAGCCTGGAGAGTGTGACTGACTTAAACAGTCTCACTGGGTGAGGGTGCATATGTACCAGCAGCCCAGGATGGATCCTGCGGAGGCCAGACAAGGTGTGAGGCTGTCATGGAGAGATTCACCTTCTTATTGGAGAGGAAAATCTTTGTTCTGGTATGACACAGGCAGCTAGAATCTGAGGACTCAAAGGAAGAACTGGGAGGATTTCAGTACCCATGATGGCCATGACAGCTGTGGGGAGAAGCCTTTGGCTGTTGGAGTACCAAGTTCAGCTCATTAGACTTTTTGCTGGTGAAAATGCAGCAAATGCTGTGGTCCTTTAGGTCAAAGATTTTATGTACTTTAAGGTGGATTTCTGCAGATGTGAGAGCAGCCTCTATTCATGCTGAGGAGCAGGCTGAACCAGCCCTGTGTCTGCTACTGCAGCTAATGGCTGATACCCTCATCCTCCCAGCATAAAAATGGGATGATACTCTCCTAGGACACTCTTTTAGCTATTTTTGGAAAAGAAAATTTTCCCCAAAACAGCTATTTTTTGTAATAGTCCTTCATGGACAAACTCAGAGCAGAACAAAACAGCCACTTCTGCAGCCTGTGACATTCTCAGCATCTCATGTCAGTGAGATGACACACTCAAAGGGTTTGTAGAGAAGTGCTTCCTCCTGTTTGATGGGCAAGTGCCATCACCAGCTTAATCTGAGGCCCCTGGATTCTTTTCTTAAAGGAAGCAGTGACTGAGGAAAATTCTTCACCATCTCTTCCATTTGGGAATTGGCTACACAGGCAACTCCACAACACCCGAATTTTAGCATTTGAAGCTTTGTGTATCCTTTAGAATCTTTAACAAAAGGCTGTTTCTGCATAATTTTGCCTTAGACATACTTCAAGAACACTGATGAAATATGTCTGGCCCTCCAGCAGCAGAGGACTGAGGTTTGTCTGCTTTCAGCCTGAATTTTTGTCTGCAGGACACCAAGCGTGGTTGCATTCCTGAGGGCCGGGGAGGAGCCTCATGTACCTGGTGCCTCTGCTGCTTGCAGGGTGTGAAAGGAGTCTCCTCAGCAGCCTTTCTCTCTCCTGAGGTGTCCCTGTTGAGCTGCAGCAGCTGAGGTTCTTTTTAGCTCGATGGCACCTTAGCTGTTCAGTAAAAGGTGCCACAAGCCCAGCAGAAGGTGCTGAATCCTGGTGGCTGTCTCTGGTACAACCTGCTCTGCATGTAAGTGCTCCCTTCTCTAAAGGGGCAGGTAAGGCAGGAGGGAGTTGCCACTCATGTCCCATTAAATGAGCTCAGGATCTGCCCTGGATTTTTCATTTCCTGAAGAGCTTTAAATGCCAGATTAGGTTTTGATCTTGTCTTCCTTATGGGGCATTCCTACCTGCCTCAACAACCCCTGGAAAAGAGGAGTAGAAGAGAGCAGGGATCTCCTTAGCCTGGGCTCTCAGTGCTCTGTTTTTACTTTGAATCAAAAATGATCCAGCATATCTGATGTCAAGTGCCAAGTCCTCTCTCTTCTATCCTCTTTTCCCCCACATCTGGGCTGGCAAATAAAGTTTCTTTGCCTCCTGCATGGTATGTAGGTATCCCTTGCAGAGCACACATTCTGTTGTCAACATATTGGTGTTAGGCATGATCTAATTTCTGATTGCTGAACTCCAAGCAGCATCTACCTCCAACTTCACAGCACTGTTAGTGGTGTTCAGCTAATGCTGCAGTACATAAGATGAATCCTTATGTGATGTAATGCTCTGTTCTGTCTCTTTAAAGAAAAGTTTCAGGAAACCTGTTAGTCTTTATATAAAGCAAAGGAATTAATGAAAATAACTTGTTTTTAAACTAGCAGTTGTTATTTGTCATGTCTTATTGCAGGCAAGCTCTTTATTTTCTGAGAAATCTGCTGTGTGCTTGTTACACTGACAGATCCAAGACCATTAGCTGTTTATGGAAAAAATGTGGTTTGGATTTTGTTTTTAATTGCTGAGAATTAACTCTTGGCCCAAATATTATTCGAGGAAAAACTGATGCTTTCTCTCTCCATTCCCAAAGCAAAACAACCCAGCAAAGCCAAAAGCCCAATTAGTAGGAGAGGTTCCAGTGCAAACACTCTCCCTCACTGTTTGCTGTGCCAGTGCTGTGCCAGTGTGAGAGAGCTGCAAAATGCCACTAGCTGCAATGCCAAAGCTGGGGAGCAGCACGAGGGTGTGATGGAGGATTTGTGGCAATTTCTGGGGTGAAGGATGTTGTTTTGGGATGTAGGTCCCTATCTGTGTTGCAGACCGCTTATGTTGATAGTGGTTGGCACAGTTGGTGGTTTCTGTTGTGCCGTTGAATCGGGAAGCATGGGTGAGTGCAGATTTAACAAGTTTATTTGTTCACCTCTTGAAATGGAAAAAGAGAACCATTACCACTCTCAGGTTGCTTGGTGATAAGAGAATAGAGTCTGATTCAAACAGCTTTCCCCATGGCGAGATTTTTTTAGCAAAGATCAAGAAGCTGATCATGAAGTTGATAATTCCTCTTTGATGAGCTTTGGTGAGGGAAGTAGTGAATTGCAGCAGAGCCTCTTTTTCAGTTGCTCTTCAGAATGATGAAGGCTCTTGAACCTGTGGGTGTTTCTGGGATATACCTCGGTATCCTACTGGCATATCCCACAATGAAGTCATCCAAGGTACGGCAGCAGGGGTTAGCTTGGGGCTATCAGGCTGGGCTAATCCCCTGCTGAATAAACAACTCAAAGGTTCCTGGATTTGTTCCTGTTTCCTTAAAGGGATACAGTCAAGTGCAGGCAATTAAAAGAGAGAGAGTAAAGTGTAGCTCTAGATATGAACACCTGATTTCAGGCTTTCTGCCCAGGGTGTGTGTATGGGTTTCTTAGGTTTTTTTAAAGAAAAACACTTTCACAAAACAATTGATGTTTTTCTCATTTTTCAGTGTATTTCTTTTCCTGCCATTCCCTTTGGGAAGGGAGAACCCAACAACCACCCAAACAAATTCCAAACAACGGAAACAAATTTCCTAGAGAAGGGAAAGAGAAAAATTAATTTTGAACAAAGTACACTAGAGAAATAACTACTTTCTTTTTGCCCTTCTCCCAGCCTTTTCAGACTGAGCCTTGGCAGAGCCTTTAAAAATAATTTTCGTCAAGTGAGTACCCAGTTCCTTTGAGCAGCTTTTGGAAATTCAGCATCTGTGGAAGCTGGTTTGTCACAGCAGTCAGTGTCTTTCCCGGGCAAGAGCTCTGCTCTGCCTTCACCTGGTCAGTTTTTTATGGCTGGGATTTTTGTCAATGCACATGTGCTTCTTGCCTGCAACTAGGATAATAACTGTAAATGCCTATATTTGATCACTGAATCTCACAGTGCTATAAAATCTGGATTTGTAGATGTGACCGTGACCTACAATGAGCAGTTTTTATAGCAATTGCTAGCTTTCAAAACCTTGGGAGCAAAAAGTAGGTAGAACAAACAGAGCAAGTGGCATATGTTTTATATAAATTGTTATAAGGACCTATAAAGTTTTTATTGCCCTTTTCTTGTAAAACTTACCTGGTGCTCACCTGCTCCTGAGTGATGCTTCCATTCCATGACCAAGCAACAAATGTTTTGCTGCATCTTGGCCTGCTTTTGTTGTGCATTTGTAATGTGCTGGAGCAACAGGGATCACTTCTGCTGCAGTGATCCCTCACCCAGCCCTTCCTCTCCTCTTTGTGTAAGAACTTCTCATGTATGGGATCAAACCTGTCTCGTGCAGTGTAGGCACCAGGAGTGTGATCACCGTGTGCCTAAAGACCTGGTGAATTCCTTCCTTTGGAATTGTAAGACTTCTTTTTCTGCATCAGGATAGAAGGGAAAGGGTGTGTGTTCTTCTGATTTGTTTAAATAAATGGCTTAAATATTTAGCTTTAGTATGGGGGTGGTTTTGTTGTTTCTAATAATATTGTCTTAGGCGGAGATACAGGAGGATGTCTCTTGGGAAACCTCCCAGCAAGTATCTGAGCACTTCAGTTTGTGGTACACCTATACACTATTCTTTAATTTTACCTTCTACCACTCTGTCACCAAAAATTCAGTGGTACAGGAAAGCTTTCTCTTATAGGTTCCCTCTACAGGACCCAAACACTGGCCTGGTTCTGTAATCCACTCAGCCAGTTGTGCTTAGTTTTTCCCTCCTTCATTAACTGTTGGTTCATTGTCTTGCACTGGGGAGGACTGCTAGGAATGCAGTGTATTCAGTGCATGCACAATGCACTGCAGTAACTAGGGTCATCTAAGGACCAGCTGTGGAAATTTGGCTGCACTCCTCACTTTCCTCCTCATTGGGCTGTGGAAAAAATGAAAAAACCCCAACACCCCAAAGTTGTCATGTGCACATGGTGGTCAGGGTCACCTAGATAAGGGCTTGGCTGTTGATAGCATTTTATCCATGACTTTCCTGTACCTCTTTAACACTGCTTACAAGAGAAGTTTTTTGAGGCAGTAAATTGGAAATGATGACCTTGTAGTGCTACCTTGAAAGCAGTACCTCCCTTTTCCAGGAGAAGCAACTTGTATCTGTTCTTTCTGTTTGTTGAAATTTGCAGTTTCTGTGTTCAAGTTTTTAGTTCTTCAGCTTCGAGGCTTTGAAACTTTGTATGCTTGAGTTTCACATGTAATTATCAGTCTCCAGATACTGAATCTTAAAGTGCCAGCTGTCACAAGCATCAGGAAACAAACTGGAGGAGCTGACAGTCTATAGGCAGAGGCAGGTGACGTGACTTATCCACGGCCATATGGCCAGCTGAGTCAGGTATAAAATTCAAGCCTTATGATTTTCCTAAACAATGCCAAGCCCGTGGGAGCCAGCTGACTTTCTGCCACAGCTTTGCAGAGGAACAAACGTCAGTTTATGGCTTAGGTAGTTAAAATAGTCATGTAAGACTGGTCTGAGTTTCCTCAGTGTAGAAACACAGGAGCTGGTGCTAGCTGACTTTATGGCAGGCAATTTCCTGTGCTGTGTCTGAGAAGACTTGTTTGCTTTCCATGCTCTGGGAAAGTTGTCTAGCAGGAACAGGTGAATTTTTCCTTGCTAAGCCCCAGCACATACTATGGCAGGGGTTACCTGGTATAATCCATGGCTCTGGATCAGGTTTTTGAGGTGTTGGACACTGCCCAAACCTGGACTGTGCAGTATGAGAGCTGACCTTGAGCATAGGCAGCCAGTCCTGTGGGATGGGGGAAGACAGGGCTCAAGGAGAACATTGCTGACCAGGGCAACTGGAGCCTTCTGGATCCCAGCACTCCCATCTTCCCATTATACCTCCCAGGCCCTGAGAGAGGAGTTTTTGGTCTCCAGCACAGTTCCCAGAGGTGAAGGGCTTGTTTGAAGTTAGGACTCCATCCCTCATGGAGCTGATGCTGGTTGAGTTGTGTACCCAGAAAAGTGGAATAGTCCCATGAAGGTCTGTCAGCACCCACTGGCTGCAGCAGGCACCCTGTTTCTGTCAGCACGTTCATGGCAACAGTGAATGCCTTCATACAGTTTCAAAGGGAGGCTGGAGTGTCTTGGAAGATAAGGAAGGACACACTGGCTCAGGAGCTGCCCCAGGCTGACAGTGGCTATTAGCTGGCAGATGTCTTCAGGGAAGTTTTCTCTTTGCTTGCCCTGCTGTAACTCTTCCTTCACCAGCCATTCACAGCCACTCTTGAGGGCAGGATGGTGGGCTAGACCAGCTCTGCTGTGACCCATTGCACACCTTTTTATGATGGAAATCAACAGCTCAAGATGCAGAGATTGTCCTGGCTCCAGATTAGGTGTGGAAATTGATTCTTACTGGTGCTGACCTTCTCCTGCCAGAAGGGACCTGGAGAAACTAATCCTGCCAAGAAGTTTTGGTAACAGCCATTTGCTTTGTCACTGGAGGTGGCTTGACTTCATCTCTCTGGCAGAGCCTGGCAAGTTTGCCTGACCAAAAGCCTTAGCTGCCTGTGCATATCTTCTCTGCCTTTGCCCCTTGTGTTAGGAAAGCATGGTTCTTCCCAAGCTGATCTTTCTGTGCTTAAGCCAGCTCTGCTTGCCTCACTTTTGGATGCCAGTCTGCAGTTCTGGTACTCCAGTGACCTCAGTCTCTTTCAAAGTGGTCCTTCTGTGATGTTGTGCATCATGCTGATGGAGCTGCTGCCCCAGTCCTTTGCAGTAATGATCTGTAACTGGGGAAGGTATGACAGCACTTGCTGAGATCTGAGATCTGAGAACTGAGATCTGCTTTGTGCCCCACCTGCACCATGCAGAGCCCTTACAAACAGGCACCGAGAGGAAGAATTTCTCAGTCACAGGCTTCTGGGAGAGAAGTCCATCAGAGCTGCAATGTGTTTTGCTTCCTGGGGCTCTCTCTTATTTGCTGCTTTGTTCCTCTGCAAGTGCTGTCTCACCATTGAAAAAGGCACATCTGGCTTGAAGCCACTTGAAGCAGCTTGGACAAGAGACTTCCTGCTCTGAACACTGAATTAATGGGCTTGGTCTTTTACACGAGTGAAATCCTTTCAGACTTTTGTCCGTGTCAGGCTCCCATGTCAGCTCTTCTAATTAAGAGGCTTTTAACTCAGCCAGTGTTTGGGAGCTACAGTGCAGCTGGGCTTTTGATAAAACGAGGAAATGCTAGAGGTAGGGATGTAATGGGTTGGATTTCAGCTTCAAAAAAATGTCTCTGAGAGAGAACAGAACATCCTCCTTGCACCACCCCTTGTTTGCTGCAGCAAAACTGGGGAGACGTCAGCTGTGTGGGCTGCTCTAGAACTGATGAAGCTGATAATAAGAAAGTAAGGTCATCTTTATTTCTGGAGTCCTCAGTGTCTCTTAGGCAGCCAGAGGGATGTTTTAGAAAACTTTGCATACTTTTGCCTTTTCTTATTCTGGCTTTTTTCTACAATCCTGTCATGGCTCTTGCTTTGAAATCCCTTTTGCTTTCTACCCCTGCTGCTGTCTGGAACAGGGTGCTGCTTGTGCTGAGGCTATGTCTTTGCAAAAGGAATGGATCTGGAAAAAACCTTCAGAGAGGTGGCCTGTAGAAGGCAGTAATTATCATTCACCAGTGTGGGTGTTACTCCTCACCATAATCACCTGTAAAATCTAGGGAGCATAAGATATTTGGGTTCTTTTTGTTTTTCTTTCAAGGCCAGCTTTGCCACTTTTACTTGCCCATGAAAAGTAAGCTGGTGTTCTTTCTGACTTCCTTACTACTTACACATGCAGATTTGCCATCAGAGGCAAGCTGACTGTCCAGCTAATGTATAGAATCTAACTGTAGTCCCCAAATTCTGCTCTGTTGGCTCCATAACACAAAAAGTGCTTAGTAGGAGGGTTTGTTTGAGAAAGAGCAAAAGAGAAAAACATGGTCTGCCTCCTTATTTTTTCTGCTTTCTCCCTTTCCTTCCTCTGTTGTATTTCCCAAAGCTTGGTTCCAACTCTGTGCCCACTGCTTGCCAGGGGTGTTTACTTGACTAGAAACATATATGCCATTTATAGGTAATCTTCTGCAGAGCTGAGTGTCACTTGAGCAGATATTTGTTTGGAACAGAGGTGCCCTGGAAAAGCAGCAATTTGAAAGGGGGAATGGAGTGTTCTGCTTGTTCTGTGAAGCAGAACCACCCGCTGGCTCACGGGCCAGCAGTAACAAACGGAGTCAGAGAGCGTGGGGCGTAATTGCCTTCTCCTTTTGTGTCAGCTTCATATCGGTCTCACATGTGACATTCTTCCTGGCCATCGTGCTCTTTATCCTCCCATTGTACCAAGAGTGCAAACAGAATTAGTTTGTTTGTTATCGTGGCATCTGTACGTGGCTTTTAATTTCTTGGAGGTTAAAAAAACGCAAGCAACCCAACCCTTGAGCCCTCTTTGTCCAGCACTGTTTAAATCTGCTCTCAGCTTGCTTGCACAGCTCACTTCTGCCCTGCAATGCAGAAAACAAGTCTGCAGACAGAAATCTAAAGCAATCAGTGCAACAAGGCTTCAAAAATGTGGTGGTGTTGCTGAAGAGGAGCTGTCTGGAGAAGGTGTCTGATTCCATAAGATCAGTAAGTCAGAAGGTGGCTTGGTGTAGGGATGCATTGTAGGCATTTTTACAGTCACAGTGCCAAGCTGAAATGGGTGCTCCCCTTCCTTTTTGCTTTAGGTACTTGTAAGTGATGGGAAATATTTTCTTTGGCCTCTGAAATGTCTCCATAGTTTTGTGGTTTCCTTCCTATAAAGGTGAATGTTTCAGATTAAAATTCTGTTTGGCAGCTCATGAGTTCTCAAAACAGACTCTTGAAGGCAAGAGGTCAGGAGTGCCCAGCTTATTAAATTTTTCCCACTGTAGGAATTGTCTGACCTTTCTTTGTACTGTAACAGCATAAAAAAAAAAAAAAAGAAGGAGCTACTATTTGGAAAGTGTTAACAAGAAAATGTCAGAGGTAGAAGGCCAGACAGAAGGCCTGGCTGGGAGAGGGCTGGGAGTGACATTTCTTCTCTTTCTTCTGTCACTTGCACAGATCATCCTCCCATCTATTCTCATCCTGCTCTGGGTTTTTGCAGTTTTAGTGCAGGTTTGGTGCTCGAAGGTGTGGTGCAGAAAAGCAACAAGAGAAGGAAAAGTACATGTTATTGCCAGAGGAACCAAGACCAGAGAGGAGCAGCTCGCAGCGTTTGAGCCCCATCTTAGCTGACATGGGACTCTCGCTGTGCTCCCTTGCAGATTTACCTGTGTGCTTTAATGTTCCCTTCCCACCCCTTGTCTCCACTGAAACCTTCCCTTGGCAGCTGGCTTTCACCAGCAAAGAGCTCTGACTGTACTGTGGGTCTGAGGCAGAGGAGGAGAGATGGCAGCAGAGCCATGGAGGGTGACAGAGGTGTGGAAGGCTTAGCACACCCATGTTGTGTGCAGGGTTTAATCTGAATGTGATGTGTGCCTCAGTGTGGCGTGTCTGTGACACAAACTCCCTTCCCCCCTCTGCTCAGTTCATAGAACCATGGAATACTTTGGGTTGGAGGGGACTTTAAAGGTTATTTTGTCCAGATATGGATGCTGAATGTTGTTCTTTCAACCATCGAGGCATTTAAGTATATCAAGTGTGGCTTGGAAGTTGAGGGTCATGTTTGAGTGGGTTTCCTCTGTTTCCTGGCCCACAGCTCTTCTGTTTGGCCCTGCCTGGGGCAAGAAGGCTTTGAGAAGATGGAGAACCAGAGTGGAGTGCTCTTGGGATACGCCCGCTGGGAAAGGAAAGAGGAAGGGGGTGAGGAGGATGGGGTGGCTCCTCATGTTTCTCCTCCCAGCCAAAGGAGCAGACTGGAAGATGTTCAGGTGGAGATGCTTGAGAAGGCAAGGGAGCTCTTCCAGCTGTGTGACAAGGATGAGAAGGGTTTTATCACCAAGGTGGACATGCAGGTGAGGGAAAGAATTTCTTCCTTTGTCCTGGGAGGATCTGTAAAGTCATGGGTGGCAAAACGGGACAATGTGGCATGCCTCCACTCTTGGCAAGTGTGGGTGTGTGTGTGAATCTGTCTGATTCAGATTTCTAAGAACCAAACTCTGGCACAGACACCTGCTAGGAACTAAAATTCCCAGGAGGGCCTCACACCTCTAGGGAATTCCTGAGACAAGTGGGACTGCAATTCAGAATTTTTAAGGAATGCATAAAATAAAAAAAGTTATGACTGTTCTTACAAACATCAGGTATGTAGTGGATGGGAAATGTGGATGGAAAAAAATAATCTTTGGTCCAATTAAAAAAAAAAACCAAAACACCCCCCCCCCCACCTTACACAATGAACAATCCATCAACCTCTCTAAAAAAAGTTGAGATGACAAAGTTATACAATCATAGTTAAAGCCTAATCCAAAAATTCACCTTAGACCTGAACTATAACTTTGCTCCACAGTTATGTGTTTTGCTGCTTTCTGTTACAAAAGTACTTGATAACAATTTCCCTGTAGTTCTTAGTGACTTTTGTTTTAAAAGTTTATCAGCAAGGTTACATGTGGATTGTTTTTCTCCTGCCCCATCTCTCCCCACATCTATAAATAACACTTGACAGGTTCATGCCGCTTTAAATATTGACTCATTTTGCTTTGGGTTGTATGATGCCTAATTTTTATAGTTATATTAATAAAATTTATTAAGTTTTTATGTAAAGCTGCATGTTTAATGCACAGTTAGGAGGTTTTAGCCTACACCCCTTTGTTATTTGTTTCTTTGGGTGCCCCTCTGTACTAGGTGCTCTGGATGTGCATTATGAAGGGGAATTGTTTTGCTCCTTGTCCATGGGAGAAGTGATACAGTCCCAGCAGGCAGAAGGTGACAGCGCAAAGCTAACTCACTGTTATGGACTGCACGTTTCCTTTAGGATCTGTAAGAGCTTGGAACTGAATCCAGCTACCCACCAGTCTGACCTCCCTCCCTGGCCAAAGAGATGGAGCTGGTGCCTGCTGTGGCCAGAGCTCTCCTGGGAGCAGCAGTGGTCACAGGAGGCTGGCAGTGCCACCTCTGAGCAGGAGTGGAGGGAGGCAGGCAGTGAGCTAGAGACAGTGGCTCTGTAGTGGGGGAGGAAGCAGGTTGAGCTTTCTCCAAACAAAATAACCTGAAATTCCCTCTTTGAAGTCCTGGTTGAATCATCCAGTAATGGAAAAAGTCAATATATCAATGACTCCAGACAGGTGTTTGTGTCATCACTCAGCTCTACAGGCAGACTGTCACACCCTAGGCAGGATGCAGTGCTGAAAGGGGACACTGCTGTGGGCCAGAGCTGAGGATGGCAGGGACACTCACAAGGAAGGAAGGAAGACTTGAGCAGTGCCTCCAGTTTGTGCATTCTTTTGTCTCTGCAGCGGCTCCAGAGTGAACTCCCCCTAACCCCTGAGCAGCTGGAGACCGTTTTTGACAGCTTGGAACAGAATAACAAAGGATACCTGACACCTGTGGAGTTCAGCATGGGTCTAGGTAAGGACTGCACAGAGGCAGAGGAAGGAAAAAGCCCACCTGTGCCAGGATGTTTTTTGTTGGTAAGAAAGACAGTGCAGTGGTTCTGCTGAAACTGCCCCATGCTCATGTGAGCATCGTTGGAGAGGGTGGGTGTGTATCCCCCTCCTGGAGGCTTTGTGCTGCCTACCTGCTGGAGCCAGCCACAGAACATCTCCTGCTGGAGAGGGTACATGCTGCAAACTGTGTCTGGCTATCTGATTGGAAAGTTGTTCATGTGCATGGAAATACATCTCTTGGCAACTGTCCCCGGCTGTTCAAGGGCATTAGTAGGAGTCTTGTTGGTAGGCTAGAATGCTGGCAAATAAGCCTTTGTTGCCTTCTTACTGTATCTTTTCCTAACACTAGGAGAATGCTAATCCTTGACCAGAGTCCTCATCCAGCAGCACAAATGCTCATCTGCCTTGTCAGCTCTCAGAAAATCTGCACCTCTCAGTGCCTTCCTTGGACATGCAGAGGTGTTAAGTGGATCAGGTCAAAGCAAGTGTACATAGGTAGTCTAGGGTTTTCAGAAGTGATGGAAGAGGCTCCTGAATTTTGCTCTCCTGATTGCTCAGTTTGTGTTTGCTCCTAGCTTTCTCACAGCTTGGGAGAGAGGGCTTTTTAAGGCTGCAGTTTGAATGGTCAGAACCAGCTCCCGTAAGAGGAGAAGTTGCAAAGATTTCCTTTAAATAAACCCAGTAACTTGTGTCTTGGCCCAGCCTGTACAGGGACTGCTTTATTCCACTGAGTGCCTGCTGACTACACCTGTTCCTGTGCTGTGCCTCTGTCCTTCTTGTCTGGTTCCACTTCCTTGGCAGAAACGAGTCCTGTCAGGAGTGGGGGCATTCCAGTCCAGCACTACATGTAGCAGGTGAATGGGCTCAATTTGGGAACATTGGCATCCATGATGCCCTCTCTGTTATGACTTGGTTACTCTCAAATCTCATTGTATGAGGCATTTGTCCCATGGGCATCATGAGGGCCTCTGCCTCAGTGCCATTGCTGGGAGAGGTAGGCAAATTTTCTCTTTGTGTCAGGTACCACCCTGTGCTGGCAGCCTGGCTCCATGGCACTTGCTCCAGTCTAGGCAAAGCACCTAATTTCTGCATTTATTTTCTTTATGGTTATTCTTTGTGTCTGGCATCACGGAAATCCTTTTCAGACTGACTTTGGCCCTAACTCAAGAGTTTGGCCTGGCTGTCTTTCTTATGGAGTGTGCAGGAGCAAATCAAGAGAAAGCAGTTCAAGCTGCAATCAAGTCTGCTTCTTGAGAGGGCTCCTTGCTCCTTCTAGGATATCAAAACAATCTTCAGATCATTCTCTACCTCAATTTTCTCATCTCCATCTC
This sequence comes from Zonotrichia albicollis, assembly GCF_047830755.1. Lineage (NCBI taxonomy): Eukaryota > Metazoa > Chordata > Aves > Passeriformes > Passerellidae > Zonotrichia > Zonotrichia albicollis. The sequence goes on from NC_133824.1 coordinate 38,303,287, forward strand.
AATTTTCCCATCTGTAAAAGAGAAAAAATGAGACATAATGACTCCTTCTCAAAAGCAGACATCAAAAGTGCCTAATCTAAACCATTCTCCTTAATTAACTGACTGATCATCAGGTTTTAACTAAATAGGGCCTGGATCTCCTCATTGCAAGTTTTTTTACAGCACATTTTAAGAGTGGGGGAGAAGCAGATAAATTCTGGGTTTATAGAGGTAAGAAGAGGTAGAGTCCTGGAAGTATAATAACGATGGATATTTTTCCCCTTAGAGTAGCTTCATATTCTCATCTGTGCTCTGTGAACATCCTGGACTCCTGGCCTCGTAGTTGGGATGTCATTTCTGCCTTTTGAACCAAGCAGATGTACTTTGGAAAGGAAGAGTACCTCCTGCTGAAGGCCTGACCTCTGTATACGGATGAGAGGCTATGTTTTGGATAGGATTGCTTGGTTGTTTCTTTGAGAAGGATTTGTTCCCAGCACCAGTATTTGTCACATGCCTCGCATAGCAGGAGTTTCTCGTGGCATTCTCAGCACGGAACAATCCCGATAGCTGGAGGCCGTCTGGACGTGGGACGGGGCAGGAGGAGGTGCTTGGAGGGCGAGTTCATCCTGCTCCACAATCCGAGCAAGAGGCAGTCCTTGTAGCGGAGCGCTTGGCTCAGAACGGAGGGTATTGAGCCCCTCCTCTCCTGTTTTTAAGCGGAGGAGCGGCAGCATGGTGCAGTCTGGGGCCGGGCTCGCAGGCGGGAGTGGTAGCGCGGCTGAGCCCCGAGCGCCATTCTGTGCAGCGAGCTCCGGCCCTGGGTGGTGCTCGTTGGCACCCAGTGTGAGCGGAGCCCCGGGCGGAGCTCGTCGGCACCCAGTGTGAGCGGAGCCCCGGGTGCAGCTCATCGGCACACAGTGTGAGCGGAGCCCCGCAGCCCGCGCTGGGCTGGCGGCCAGGCTCAGTCCCAGCCCTGCGGAGCGGACACTGACATCACTCAGGACGTCAGAGCGGAGGCGCTTCACTGACCGGGAGCTGTATCCTGCACCGGCAGCATGCACGAAGCTTCTGGAGCTCTGTCAGGCTGCCATGTAAATAACAGCTTATTCAGTGACATCCAATTTGACTTTATTTATTCTTCTTCTCTTCACCTTCCACCAGGAAAGTTAATAGGGATTGAATTGTGTCAAGGGGCTGGGAGAATGGATCACTCCAGACACGAGGAGACCTTCGAGTCAGGCTGGTCAGATGACTTGGACCCTGCAGATGATGATGATGAAGAGAAACGATTCTGTTCCATGATGGAGCAGCTTGGAGCAGCCCAGTTGTTTGAAGAGTAAGTAGGGGAGTCATATGGCATTGCTTCTACCCTGTTTTGATCTTGCAGTACCAAAACTTCAAAGTACCAGAAAAGACCAAAGAGGTGAACTGAGCTGTCTGCTCTCTGAAGCACTGCTTGGGTCTCTGCACTGCTGCCTTGGGTTTTCATACTCTTGGTAGCAAATGCAGTGCAGTCTGGGTTTCCTCATTGGGTACCAATTCCTTTTAGCTCAGTGCTTTTTACAGTTTCCCGAATTCAAGTTCATAACACAGCTGTAAAATGGAACAGCTGGTGGCATACAAGTCCAGCACAGGCAGCAAATGAGAAGAAGAATGTGAGGGTTAGCTGAGGTAAGGGGGATGAGTGTGCTCTCTGTTCCAAAATGGTGTGTGACTGTTCACGTATTTTCAGACAGTTCCAAGAGTCTCTGTGAAGGATCTGTGCTCATGGAGCTGCTTGGGACTGTGCTCATCTTGAAGAGTGTGAGAGGCTAAACTGGGCAAAAGGGTGCTCCTGTGAGCCTGGAGACTTGGTGCTAATGCCCTTGCACGTAGCCCCAGTAGAGTCTGCAGGCCTCAGTGTCATCCAGCCTATTTTTAGGCTTTCCAACATGAGGCATTATGCATAACTGGTTCTTACTGATGCATATCTGCAGGGCCTGGGATGCCCAACTGCATCTGTGGCTGTCCTCCCTTTCAGGCTTTGTACTCCAACTGTGTTGCCATTGTGCAAGAAGCAGTCCAGGTTAGCGAAGGAGGTGGACAGGATTGGAGACAGAAGCTGAGAGTGATGGAGTTTGCTGCTTTCAGAGGCACATCTGTCACAAAACAGACTTTTTTCCCTCTTATTTTCATTGTGATGCAAAGCACCTGCATGTTTTAGTGATAAACAAGTTCTGTCTGGAAGAAATTCTGGAAAGCTGTTAGTCTTCAAACAACAGGATGACACTTAAAGGCCATGTTACTGTTCTGGGAAAACAGTCTCTACTGTTTATAAGTCTGCTTTGAGAAGCAGAAGTGCAAAGTGGAATTATCTTGTGTTTTATTTTGACCACTTACTGGCAGTTTTATGCAATGAGTTTAGTAGCTACTACATGTCACATCTTTGTGCTGAACCAGCTGTTGTAAAGCAGTAATATCAAACAGAAGCTAATTGGGGTGAGAGCAGGAATATGAAAAATTGCCTTCTCTAGAACAAAATAGTTTCATTTCCTAACACAACTCAATATGTTCTTTTCTTTCAAATACGAAGATCTGATGTAGTGCTATAACTTTTTAAACTTGGGACAGAAAAAGAAAGCTGTCATGCAGTACTGGCAGAGGAAATCAAAAGCTTTTTGGTTGGTTTGTTTTGCTTGTGTGTTTCCCCAAAGAATACTAAGAGAGATTCATACATAGACAAAGAAAAATAGCTATTTGGATACTGACTATAGGTATAATTATTCTGTATATTTCAACGCAGTTTTTCCAAAATGATTAAAAAAAACCTAAAGAAGCTCTTCCCTAAAAAGAAACATGAAGTGATGTCTGCAGGCTTACAAGACACTTTGGGAACGAAGTTTGGAAGTGCTGTGTTCAAGTTGCAATGAATTAAATGTCAGAAGAGTGTAATCATTTTTGCAGGTTCAGAAAAAGACATCTTTGGTTTTCCAGGGCTTCCTCCGTTGTTATCCTGATGTGACACTTCAGCAAATTTGCATCTTTTTTGTGCCTCGGTTTCCAAACCTGTAAAAAAAAAAATAAGGAGGACTGTAGCAGCCACCAGTACAGTCTGAGTGTAAGAAAAACACCAGTGATGTGTGATGTGTGCTAAACTTTGTGTGCTATAACAGTTTGACCATAACCCACAGCAAATTTGCTGAATATTCATTTTTCCAAGTCTTAATGTAGACATCAAATTTATCTATGAATATTTGGAAAAGCAATCATTCTATATTTGCTTCCTAGATTATTTTTCTTTCCTTCTTGCAGATGACTTCCTTTATTTTGGCCTCACAATAGATCCCACTCCACATGCATGCTCTGTCACTGTCCAGTTTCCCTCTCTGCTGTAATGGTGCAACAGAGATCATCACAGGAGAATGGCAGTCTGTCCTGAGTGCATGTTGGAGCTGGAATAACAGTCCGTGGGATGACACAGTAACTCTCTTGCTTTCCTTTTCTCCTGTGTGCTTGCTGCAGCCCACATGAGATTCGGGAGCTCTGGGCTCGCCTTCGGAAGGAGCGTCCAGAGCTCTTATCCAATTTTGAAGAGTTCCTGTTGCGTGTTTCCTCATACATAAAGGAGGTGAATCATGAGAAGGAGTCTATGGAGCAAGCATTGAAGAGGTAAGGAGAATATCATGGCCATTTGTGCCAGGAGTTGATGCTTGGATCCTGTCTCAGATGCAAGGAGAGACTGGATGCACCAGTAAAAAAGATATTTCTTGCTGTAATAAAATTACTCTATCTTGTTCTGTTCCCATGGGTTTGCTCTGCTCTCACCCAAAACATTCAGTCTGGTTAAAATCCCACTCAGTGCCACACAGCTGTTAGTAGGAATCTGTTTTCACCCTCCTCTTTCCTTTCTTTTGCCCTCCTGTGCAAAGACCTGTGTGCTCCTGTGTTTTGTAGGAAGGAGTCAGATCACGATCGAGAAGTCAGGTGCCTTTATGAAGAAATGGAGCAACAGATCAAAGCAGAAAGGGAGAGACTGGTCTGCCAGGTACTTTCTCTCTCCCTTGGCTTGAAGGCAGCCTTCCTTTGTTCTGAAGTAGAGGTGGTGGCTTGTGTGGCCAAGGAACAGCTCTGTGCTGGGTGCTGTGCACAGCTCTGTGTCTTTACTTCTGCAGGAAGCACTGAGGCACGACAGGAGTAACCTGCTCCAGAAGGAGCTGCACAACAAAGAGCAGGAGCTGGAGAAAATCCTCTACCGCCAAAAGAAGGTAATGGCATCCAAATCCTTTCTCACAAAGCACATCCCCCTCTGCTTCTTTCTGCTCAGGCATTTTCGAATGGAAAATAGTGTTCAGCTGCTGAGGGTTTGGCACTAGATAATTTGGCTCTAGCTAGTGAAGTCCTCTCCTGTCTCTGAAGGTGTTGAGATGGTTTGTCAAATAATTGGTTTATCTTCAGCTGCAATGCTTTCTGTGAATGTTTTGTTCCTGCATTTTCTTACCTGCTTTGTGTTCTGTTGGCACAATCTTTCTATCAATTGTACAGTGCTGGCGAGGAAAATGGGGTAAAATTTTGAAAGTTGTGAGTTTGAAGCTTTTTGCAGTGTGTAAGGAAGATGTGTGTGGACATAAAAGAGCCAGATTTCTCTAGTTTTTGTATTCTGTCTACTCCAAAACTGTTCACCTGGAGTGAACAGTTCTGTGACGCTTAGAGAGGTACATATTGTATACTTGCATTTGGGCACTGGATGACATTCTGATTGATCAGTCACATAAAAGATCAAAGCACAAGCTTCCCTTTAGCCTGCCATCCCCAGCATGGACATTTGTGTGGAATGGTCCATTCCAGATGTCTTTTTCCCTGGTGTCTCAAGATCTGAGATGTGACCCCCACAGAAACAAGTCATGGCAGGAACCTGCAAGATGCTAGAGACCGAGATTACCCCAGTTGGAGACCAGCTGTGATGTGGATGAAACAGGACTTCTCTGAAATCACCAGCTCATTGTCCAGCAGCTGGAAAAGCCAGCACAACTGAGGTGCCACCAGGAAGGATATTGAGAATAATATAGAGGATGTGGTTTTCCTGCTGGCCACATATTTGATGTGCCTCAGTGTGTGCAGTTCTGATCTCCTCTAATTCCACTGTGTCCTTCTCAAATATGAAGATACAGAGTGCTAATATTATTAAGAAAATGAAAAATTTGCCTCAGGAAGAGAAACCAGGAAAGTCTAGACTTTAAGGTTTTGGAGAGAAGGAGACTGAGGGAAGATGCACATGTGCTTTATGAACTCAGAAAGGTGATGGATAAGGTCCACACCAAACTGTTATTCCCCAAAGGTGAGGGACCCTCAATGAGACCAGTATGAATTTGATTTAGAAGAACACACTTCTTTATACAGAGATCAGTGCTGGACTTTTGGCCCCAAGAGGCAGGCAATGTCAGCAGTTCAAAAATTAATTGGACAAACAAATAGACTTGTAAATATTCATTTGAAGGAAGAATAGTCAGAGATGTGGCTTCTATCATCCCTAGTCCAGGGACTATAGATGGGAGGGATATATGGGGGGAGTGAACCATAGTTAGGAGCTCAGCCATGCTCTTCCTAGGTAGCATCTGCTCTTGCTGAGGGTCAGAGCAGAACACTTGGGCTGCATGGACACTTGCTGTTACTCAAATAGTCAGTTCTGGTGCTCTTAACTGAGGCTTGTACTGAGCTGTGTGGATAATCGGGTCCCTCTTGTGGCCTAAGACCAGTACTGTGAGGGTGCAGTTCTACAGCATCGCTGCCAAAGACAGACCACGTAAACGGGAGAGTTGAGCGTGATGGAGGCGTTTTAGGGAGGGGCTGGTGTGCTTTATTTAAAGCCAGTTCCTTGGCTTATTGAAAGATACGAAGCTGTAAGCAGGGCTTGCTGGTTTTCAGTCTCAACTCCACTGCTCAGCACATGTAATACTGAAATATTCCCCAGTGTCCGCAGGAGTGGAGGACTCCAGGCAAAGCTGGGTGTGGCTTGCCTTTCTAGCCTCAGTGAGGAGGGAGGTGAGGCTTGTGTTCAAGGAAACGTCAGATCTATTCATTCCTGCTCTTGACAGTTGTACATGTGTGCTGGCAGAGAGGAGAGTAGCAAGAAAAAAAGCATTTTATCTTCTGCCATGGTGTGCTGCTTTATTTTTCTTTTGAGAGGGAGAGAAAGTAGGCTGAGAGAAAAGGCAAGCTGAAGGTGTAAATGTGGAGGCTGACTCTGCCACCTGCTACCCCGATCAGACCTGATTCCTGGTGTTTCTCTCTAGTTATAAGCATGGATTGCATGCTTTTATTTTGGGCTGTAAGTTCTCAGATGGGTACTGGAGTTTCTGTGTAGCAGCTGCTTCAGCAGAAGGCCCTGGTTAGCTGGTGTGGCTGGCTGGATACTGCACTGTCACTGTGATCCCTCTTGAAATGTCCTCCTGGTCATCTGAGATGGGCAGCTTTGCCTGCTACATCTGTTTGTCTCTTTCCTAGACTATGCCAGCCATTTGTAAGGAATTGAGTCACTGGCAGCAGCTTTGAACTTCCCAAATCAGGCTTGGTAGTTGTGCTGGGGGTTTGTGCTGCCTAGAGTGCAGCTGTACCCCAGTGGCATTTAAATTGCATCTCTAGCCCAGGGTCCTGTTTCTAGCAGGCCATCCAATCACTTCACTTTCCAGGTGTAGTGTGGGATGCCCCTAGCACCTGAATATATCCTCCTTTCAGCTGCCGTGGGCTCAGGAAGCCCCTTAACTAGAGGATGCACTTCAACAACTCTGCTTAATAAGTCCCGACAGACACAACCCTGCTTCCACCCAAATTTCTCCAGTCCTCCTTTGACCCCCATTTGCACTCTGAGTCCTACAATGCCTGACAGCATCAGGCTGCTCCTGCTGCCTGAAGCACTTCCTCAGCTGTGCCTAATTGCATTGCTTGGTTTCCCAATGCTGACATGATGAGAGAGAATTCCTTCCAGTTCACCTTCTCCATGCCCCTGGTGGCTCTGCAGACTTAGGGTTTTTTTACCCCTTCTGCTTCACTGTTTACAACTGCTTTTTCAGCTCGTTTTTACAGTTGTGATTGTAGCACAAAACCCTTCCTCTGTGTTTAACCCCTCCTCTTCCTCCTCTCCCACTGCAGCTGGAACATCAGCTACAGTCACTGAACTCGGAGCAGCTGGAGACGCGCGTGCAGAACGAGAGGCTCCGGCACCTGAACGAAAACCTGCTGGAAGAGCTGGAGAAAAGCAAATGGGAGCTGGAGGCAGTGAAGGGACAATTACAGAAGCTCCAGAAAGAGGCTCAGATTGAGCAAGAGCAGAAGGACAGGTGGGAAAAACCAGGAAAGGCATGGTGTTCGTGTAAAGACATGGACAGAGAAAGAAAGGTTGGGCATGCAGTTAAAGAATAATTATCGCTAGTTAGGAGCCTTGGTTTCATTAGAAGATTGCTTGTTACTTTTTGGGGAAAAGAAGAAGCATTCCAATGGTCTTATGGGCCTAAATACAGTGTGATGTTAGTAACTCTTGCCTACCTTCTGTGAGAAATGAATATGAGTACAAAAATACAGATGTTCCTCAGCCTAAAGGAGGTTTCTCTATGTATTTTCCAGTTCACCATCCCCTCTATAATGTTCTCTTTAAAGATCTTCTAATCAATTCTGTTCCCATTTCTGGGTTAAATCTAATAATACCTATATAAAACACTGAGAGGTTTCAGATCTAGATGGCAGTGAGCATCCTTCCCATTTCCAGCAGCTGAGGTAGTGGAGAGGATGAGTTGCCTGCTCTTATGTTGGAGGAGAGCAGGAGAGCTCTGGTACAACCCAACCATCCAGAACAGTGCTGCTTCCTCTGAATTCTCCTAAGCATAAGGCATGCCTTTGTCTTTGAGAATAGCATGAGTGCCCCTGAGAGAGGAATGTTTGTATTTTCTCTGCCATTAATTTATTTCTCCTTATTTTAAAATACCTTTTGCCCAGGGATGTGTTTAGAGTCTCCAAGAACATGCAGAAAGAGAAACAAAGCCTCCTTCGGCAGCTGGAGCTCCTCAGGTGAGAACTGGTGAAGGCTGGAGGGAAATGCTTAGCTCTTATGCCTGTAAGAGGCAGAGGTTTCAGCACTGTGCTCACTTCTCCCATGGAAAGCTACAGGATTGTATTCACGCAGTGTTTAGACTCTGCTTGTTTTTCTAGGTCCAGACAGAGTTGTGCAGTTTGGCCAGTTCTGGCTCATTACAAGGTTATGTTATTTCACGAGGTAATCCCTCCTCTGGAGGAATTTAGTCTTTCCTGCTGGCTAAGGCAACCATGTAGAGCCCATGACCTTGGCTGGGATACATGGAAATTCCAACATGTCCAGCTATAAACAACATCTTTATCTCTGTTCCCAAGCTCTCTTTCTGTTCTCACTTTCAAATGTTGGGCTTTACTTAATTTTTGACAACCATCTCATAGTGTCTTTCCTGTGTCTTCCTTTGAGCAGAGAAATGAACAAGAAACTTCGAGATGAGCGAGATGCCTTTGAAGCCAAGAAGCTGGTTAGTCTAAGAAAGAAAACCTTAATTCCCAACCACCCTCCTCTCATCTGCTGCTGTTGCTGTCACCACTCGGGGGCCTGTCACTTCCACGGGGGACAATGACAAGAGCTCTCGGGGCCTGGTGTTGTGTTTAATAGAGACTTTGCAGAGCCTCTGTGTCCGTGCTGGAGGCTAGCTCTGCTGGTTGCTGCTGCCAGCTGCCTGGGTTTAACCTAGGGCACATTGGCTGGGGACTGTCACACAGCCCTGTGCAGGGCTGCAGTGGGGGCTGCCTGCTGCACATGTGGCTCTGTGTGTTGTGCCAGGCACTGGGCACATGCAAGGAGGGGAGAGAAGCTGGATGCATCCTGGAGCTGGGTGCTGAGGAAGAAGTTGGATTCTCAGATGTGCTGCTGGCTGACTGGGTGGTACAGAAGGGTTTTGGAGTTTTTCTGACCTGCTGAGTTTGTAGCAGATGTTTTCAGAGGTTCCCCTGGGGAGCTCCCCATTCCTGTGAACTCTGCCAGGTGCAGCAGTGAGCCTTGTGTCAGAGAACTAGGAGAAAACAGGATCTCCCTTGTCTGGAACTGTCAATCCCTGGCTTTTCCCAGGCACCAAGATAAGCACAGATATGTGCTCTATTTTTAATTCTTATTATTTTTTCATTATAAAGCTTTTGTGTTCGCAAATGTTGCTTGCACAGCTGCTCTGCCCTCTTGGACCCATCCTTGCCACCATGTCTTTGCCTGCTCTGGGATCTCTGCACTTGAAGGTCTGGAAGTAGGTGATTTGCAGGGAGGACAGTGATAGGGTGTGATAGGCTGCAAGAGCTTTTCTGACTGCTGTGTAAAGGATTCTGGAAGGAAACACAGGGATTGTGCCTGTATGGGAAACAAAATGCCCTGTTCAATCCAGAGGCTGGAGTTCTCCAGGTGGAGAGCTGTATAAAATAATGTCAGTAACAATTTTGGATGGAGGTGAGGTATGTGTGTTTCTAAAATCTGGAAGATTTTTTTTCTTCAGTCTTCATTTTTAAAGCTGCTAACTACATGGATGTACACCAGAGCTTCCGGCTCCCTCTTGGAAAACTCAGCCACTCTGTAGCAGAGTCCAGTGCAAGCAGGCAAAGAAAATGGTTTCTTCTCCTCTTTCCATGTGTTGTGCTTCATCAGCTTGTGGGTTCCTATGGGTGGGCAGGTGGCCTGAGGAGACCACAGCTCATGTCTGTACCTCTGTGTGTGCAAAGCTTGTCTGCTTCTCCTCTGTTCTCTTCTGCTCCCCTGCTAAGACCCGCTGCTGCGGCTGGACCCAAGAAGAGCCCAGCAGAGAGTCACAGCACAGAGGGGCTGCTTTCTCCCTTCTCCCAGCACTGGCAATAGGGAATGAGGCACAGGGTGAGCTCCAACCACCATTGCTTGTCTGGCAAGGCTGTGTCATGCTGGGCAGTTGAAGCCTGTACTGGAATAAGGTTTTTTCCTTTGGCTGCTCTCGTTTCAGTCCACAGGGAAGCAGGACTCCAAGGACTTGCAGAGATGCTGCTATCATCATATACCTGCAGAAGGTCTGCTCCCCAGCTGTCTCACAGTAAGGGGGAGAAAAATACTTTTCTGCAAAAGCAAAAAGGAGAGTCTAGCCTTCTAATGGGGATCCCTAGTGTGTGACACACTCTCTGCCAGAGACTATCTGTGATTTTATAGGCAAAAAAGAATCCTAAGGCCTTAATACCCTCTTTGAGTGCTGGAAAGAGTTATTTCTGTGAAATCAAGGTGTGGTGAACAGAGGTTCTTTCATAGCAAAGATTTTGAAGTGGTTGGTCAGAGGAGTTGGGCTGTATGTGGCTGATAGCAACCCAGTCACTGCTCCTTTGCTCTTCTCAGTTCCCAGCTTAATACCTTGCTCTTCATAAGAGTTTCTTGCCTTGCCAGGGTGAGCAGACCCTGGCCCCTGCACTGTGGGGCAATCTCCTGTCCCAGGCAAGAGAGGCTAGGTCACAGATAGGGATGTGTGGCTATTTCTGTCAATGTGCAAACCATGATGGGTATTTTTAAGACCCAGGGGTTGCAGATTCAGTTTCACACCCATGACCCATCTGGCTATGGAGTTATGCTTGTATGCTTTATGTTGACAGAGCAAATTTCATGTCTGTTCATCATGAAGAGTGTTTTGGTACTTTGACTACTTTTGACATGTATTTTTATTTCACTGGTAAACCAGAATCTTTCCCATCCAAAATGCTTGTACATGTGCTGTCATGGATTCCTTGTCATCATGTGTTACACAGCTGTGATGTCGCATCTGTCCCTTTATCATCCTGGTGAAAAGCCAAATGTTACACAAACCTGGCAGGCCAATAAAGCATGGCAGAACCAATGGTAAAACATGCCCCATTGTTCCTCCTTTCTTACCCAAGTCTGTGCTCTGCAGGCTGTTCCCTCTCCAGGTAAGGTGGTGGCAGGGCAGGTTGTGTGGGAGTCCTTTTGCTCCACAGGTGACTTGAAGGTTGTAACTCAGCTCTGGTGGCCTGTAACACAATTTCCTCCTCCTGTGTGGCTAGAGGGTGCCCTCGAGTGAAGCTGCTCAAACACTGAAAACTTCCTCTTCTGCCCCTGCTGGAGAACCCCTGGTTGTCTGTGCCACAGCCTCCCTGTATTGACTGGACTGTTGTTATGCACTTGGGGGTCATTTGCCTTGGGAAATTCACCACTGGGAGCCTCTGAGTGCTGGATTGTTTCTGTGGCTGGAGGTTCTTTTGAACATCAGTTTCATATGTAAAAAATGTTTTGTTCGTTCCCTGCAAAGCTCCTAGCTGGGTCAAGCCCTCCGTGGAGTCTGGAGTGTCTCCCTTTGTTAGACTGCATTGCAGTAAAGGTGTTCTGGGACTTCTGACCAACAGAACAGCTTCCTCATTTTTTTTGCCTTTTAAAATAAGCCTTCAATAAGGATTATTGAAGAAATAATCTTTGTAGTCCCCCAGGCTCTGGGAAGCATGAAGGAAGGCCTGTCCAGAGCTGCCTGCAGGTGTTTGGCCAGTTCAAAACTGCTGTGAGAGACAGATCTGGCAGACTGCAAACCCTTTTTCCTCCACCTTTCCCCCAGAAATAACCAGTAAGGACGTGTTAGAAATCTTCAGATTTGCAGACTGAATACCTTTCCCTTTCCCCTAGTGCCCATGTGATGGGCACCTTTCCATGCTGTCTCTCACTTCACATTTTGTGTGTGTGGCCAGAGCAGTGACTCTGCTGGGAATGGCAGTGCTGCTGTATGGGGGGGAGAGGGTTGGGAGAGAGGTTGTCCTGCTTTCTCCTTCTCTGAGGAGCTGGTAAATACTGGCTGTAGGAAGTGTTCATTCTGTGGTGAGTAGGAGGAAAGCATCGGGAGGGATGTTGGTGTAAGGCAGAGCATGCACATCGCCCTTTGTAGAGCTGTCTCCTTCCTTTCCTGAGCTGTCTCCTTCCTTTCTTGTGGTTCGTGTGCAGCTCTAGGTGAGTACAGGTCAAGGAAGGGTACTAGTGTCTTCTGAGGAAAGGGCAATTGGTCTGCCCCACAAAACATCAGCATAAGAAAGAGGCAGGTGGGGAAAGAAAGATCCAGCTGTGAGACCAAGTGGAGAACAGGCCAGAAAATTAAAATTGTGGCTGGCTAGAGGAAGAATTCAGTTTGGGACATCATCACTTTGATGGATTTTAAAGTGAAGGAGAAAGCAGCAACAGTGATGGCTTCTTGCAGGAATTGAATTATTTGAACTGAGAAAAGCAAGCCCTGTGCTCACCTCTTTCAGCCTTCCAGTGGGGCACTACCACTGTGTGGGGCTGCCAGGGCTCCAGCCTGGCCTCCCCAAAGTGCTCTACAGAGGTGGGGAGAGGTTGAACTGGGGCTGTAATCACATTCTTCATTCCTTCTCTTTTCAACTTCCAGGTGCCTCAGAACAGAAATGCCCTGTTGAAGAAAGGGTCAGTGCTAGGCAGTTACCTGCTGGAGGACAAGTCTGTCAAACGGTTAGATGGGTGTCTGTGTCGTGTCCATGCTGTCAGTCGGTGCCCACTTCAGTACCCTGTCAGTCAAGCTGTGTCCTGGGGCTGGTTCTGCCACCTTGGTGCTGGCTGGTTGTGGGAGTGTGGTGAGGTGCAGCTTTTCTGTGGCTTTAGCTGTCTCTTGGCATCAGGTGGTGTTAGCTCAGCATGAAGCTGAGGATACTGTTCACTAATATCCACAGGGAGCTGGCCCTGCTGCTGCTTATGCCTGCAGCAACAGGGGAGTAAATCTAAATATCACCAGAAGGTCTGGGACTGTTAATGGGATGATGGGAGTCACAAAGGCTGCCTGTTTCTGAGTCAGACAGCTCTGTTGAAATGACTGGATCAACTCCCAAGTGTGCCAGTTTGTCCTCAGGCACAAATCCGCTGGTGCCTCTTGCCAGAGTCCATATCTCTGGGGCATGGGAGAGGGCAAAAATTACACAAGGGTTGGGTTCTTTTTGGCAGCTGAAAGCCTCAAGGAGAGGGCCTGGCTCCAGGTGGCTTCATCCTGCTCATCTCCCTCTACACCTATGCAGATGCTCACCTGGCACACCAGGCCTCCCTTCAGCCAGGGCAGCAACTCTTCCGTGTGGCCGAGGCCTTTTCTTTTTTTCCCCACTCTACATGCAGAATATACAATAACCTCGTTTGGAGCTGGATCTTGCCTGCAACTGCTGGCCCCAGACAAGTTTCAGGCAGCACATTGCCCTGTTTCTTACCAGGTCTCTGCAGAAAGTTCCATTGCTGCCCAGTTTCTCCTGGTGCCAGCCACAGGTGCAGATCTAGGCTCAGTTTCTTCCAGCTTCAACTCACCCTTAATGCTTGCAATTCTGGTAGTGGCATTTAAGGATTTAGCTCAAGGCTCTTTGGCTCATGGACTTATGGAAAACCAGGTAGACCCTGGAGAGGGCTGATTCTTGAGCCCAGGGTAGGAAGTTGCCTGGTGAGGTCTGAGGCAGAGCTCCTTCCTGGTTGTGTGATTGCCACATTCTGTCCATTGAATTGGATAACCAAGTTCTCCCATCTTCCTCCCCAATTATTTCTTGCAAAGATCCTTCTAGCTGCTACTGGAATAAACCTTCTGGAAAGGCTTAACAGCCGGAGAAGTTTGGCAATGAAGGTGATGGGAGAAGGGGAGTACTTGTTTGCCTCATTTCTGTCCCAGTGCTGTGTCACACCACATTGCTTGAGAAACATGAAAAGAAATCCATTAGATCTGAGGACATTGTTCAGAGTTTTGTTTTTGTCCCTTTGCTCCCACCAAGGAGGGTCTTGAGACCCCTCATTGTGTGATTTTGCCAGCCCTGGAAGATGGGCACAATTCCCCAGAGCCTGAGACTGTGTCCATTTTCAAGAGGGAGGAGTTTCAGCTGGCCTGGCTCTGGACTGGCATTTGGGGTACATGCAGGGAGGGCAACCAGGAATGTGAGCTCCCTTTCATAGAAAAAAGTGTAGGCATGGCAGCATGTGGATTTTGCAACCTAGATGAAGTTGCTGGAGTGAGAAAGAAGAATTGTCTGGATTCCTGCACTGACAGAAAGAGGAAGGTTGCAGACGAGATGGGATGTCCTGCCTCTGAAGAGACTGACTGTAGTACACTCTGGTCACTCTAATTTCCTTCCAAATGCAGTCTGCTGGACAGTGAAAGCAATGGAGACATCAGTGGTAGATAAATATCTTCAGCTTAATTCTACGTCTTCTCATTCCTTGCCTAGTTCTTTAACCATAGAAAACCAGTGATGCTGCCTTGCTCCTCAGCAGTGATTCCAGTACTTTCAATTGGTTATTTTAGGTGTTCTTTGGAAGGTTGTTCCTCCAACTACCACACCAGCTCTACCCCCAGTGCATCAGCCTGTTCTTGTGTGGGCACAGTCTGTTGTCATTTCTTTTCATATGGTATTTAGTAAAAAAAATACAGGGCTAATTATTGCTTCTTCTTTTTTTTTTTTTTCCCAAAAAAAAAGGGCTTTTGTTTTGTATGTTTTGCCTCCTTTTTTCACTACTGGGGAAAGTGGTAGGCAAAGAATTCTTGAAAAACCCAAAGTGGCAATTTTTATTAAAATTAATTAAGTATTTGTCAGCACATGAGAGTACAGCACAGCTCTGGTGAGCTCTGTCTCTCTTTCCCTTCCCAGGGGAGCCACTGATGCTTTGGTCACAGGGAGTGCGGGGAGTGAATATAAAGAGTTCCTTTGAGAGCTTCATGTACACTAATTGGATTGCATTGGTTGGTTGGGGACTTGCAACCTCCTCCTTTCCCTGTGTCCTCCCACCCTATCTGTGCTGCCTGTGGACGTCAATGCAGACAACTGGCCTCTGCGGACCTTCCCTCCGCCTTCCCAGAGGACGTGGCAGTGGAAGAACCCAACAGAAAGAACTGTAAATACTTCCCAGGCAATGGGGTATGGATGAAGACAGGAGAAGGAGGCAGCACAAACTTTGGAGAGAACAGCAGAGATGAGGAGAGATGGCCCTTGGCAGCAGATCCTGAGTGGTTTAAGATGACTTTGAAGGGTGATTCTGAGTGCAGAAAAGATGCAGATGGCCTAGATGCTGCTCCACTGCCTCCTCGAGCCCAGCCTGTTGGCACTGAAACCAGGGTGAGTGCAGTTACTCTGGGGATATTCCTCAGGTACCTGCTAGGGTTGGTGTCTGACTCTCTTCCCATCAAACTCCAGCTCCACAGTGCAGGGGTCTAATCCCTGAATTAAAGCACTGCCTGCAGCTGAGCTCTTCGACACCTCATGCCTTTTTCCATTGTAGCTCCAAGCTCTGGAAGCAGCCAGCTGTTCCCCAGACCGCATCTTTAAAGTGGTGTTTGTGGGGAATTCTGGTGTTGGGAAGAGTTCCTTCATCCACCGCTTCTGCTATGACAGGTTCTTGGCTGAGCTCAATGCAACCATTGGTAAGTAATAGGGTGCCTGCCTCATCTGGATAAGGGTGGGAAAGGCAGCCTGGGAAAATGCTTTTTTGCCTATATTATAGCCCAGCTAGAGAGTAAAGATGGTCCCTCTCCCAGTATTGAATCAATCTTGCAATTTCCCTGAACTAAATGGAGTTTGTCTGGCTATTGTAATGGCAAGCTGCTCTCTCCCCATCCTACCTCTTAATCATTGTCACCTTCCTGACAGGTATTGATTACCAGGTGAAGAGTCTAATGGTGGATAACACCCAGGTTGCCTTACAGCTGTGGGATACAGCTGGACAAGAGAGGTAAGTGATTTCTGCTGGAGGAAAGGGAAAGAGTGCATGCAGCTGGTTTCTGTTCTTGGGAAAACTATCAGCTTCAGAAGGATCAGACAGGTCATGACAGCTATTCCAGTGCTTAACCTGCAGCAAAGGTCTGTTCCAGAGATTTCTAGAAGCTGTAACTGTGAAACAGGGCTTGGGGAGATCACTCTGAGGGCTGACAGAAAAGTAGTTTTCTGTGTGTCTGACCTGCATGCTTGTGGCTCCAAGCAATCCGTCCATAGATGTAGGTCATGGGGTTCAAAGGGTGGAAAGGACTGTGAACCTTTCCAGATCTGATTTGGCTGTCAAAACTAGCTGAATTAGCATGACCTGTGGGGAAGGTGATTTGAACTACCCTGCTGGACTCTGTCAGTGAGGCTATTGGCCCCTTTCGCTGTCCCTTCTGCTGATAGACTTGTGGAAGTGATAATCCTTGGTAGAGGGGTTGTGCAGCATTCTGTGACAGTGAACACTTGCTCCCCATTTGAAGCCCTCTAGTTTTAAAAGCATGGGATATCACTAGATGTTACCAGCAGTATGGTGAGGACAAGAGTAGGAGAGGACACATTTGACCCTTATCTGCTACTAGAGATCAAGGCCCATCACTGGCTCCATGTAAATTACATTTTATGTAGGATATAATTCAAAGCTTAAGATAAGAAGCTATTTCAAGAGGACCATGAACCTCAAGGGCCTGACAAAAATAAGCACTGGGTGTTTTGAGCTAAATATGTTATGGGGGCAGGCCTTCAGGGGGCAGCCAAGGTCATGGGAATATTCTAATCCTAAACTGTGCCAATGATGCTGTCTGTCTCAGGCAGCTAGACTGTGCAGAGCTGGTGGGAATGTACTAAGTAGGAGTATCTATTGAAAAGCAACTCTCTCTTCCAAAATTAGGCTTCATGCTGAAGAAATAGTTATTTCTGAGGGGACTCCTGTGGTTATTTTGATGGTGAAACTGAGCAGTAAGGGGAGTTGCTATGACATAAAATGTGACATTTTATTGAGGCCAGATTGCAGCAGAGGCCAAATTCAAGATATTGTCTCTGCAGAAGGACCTTTACCATAGGACCCTGCAGCACTAGCAGGTCTTAGATGTGTACCCACGAGAGAAAGCTTGGCTCAGTGCTGATACCAAATAGGAGACCTGGAAAGAAGAAAAAGCTTTTTCTTCTTCTATAGGAATATTACTTCTAAATAGAAGTATTCAACTGTAAATATCTAAGGAAGAGATGGAAGAACTCCTTGGAGCATGCAAGGAGAACTCCTTGGTGACTTCCCTGAGACTTATGCACGCTACCTTTGATGGTTCTTCTGGAGCATCTTGCCTGACTGGCAGTTCCAGAGGTGCACCTTGATCGCCAAAGATAGAGTCTGTGCTTTCTCGGTTGGGTAGGTGCCAGAATATTGTAGCAAGAAAGAACAGGCTCCAGGCAACTCTCTGAAGAGTACAGGAGGGTAACAGCTGTAGGTTTTCTTGGCTTGTAAGAGTAGAGTCTGTTGTCCTGTGCAGGGCTGAAATACACAGCTCTCTGGTGAGATCTCAGGACTTTTGCTACATTTATTATTTCCCAAATTACATTGTTAATTCCATCAGTTTGCAATCATTGTGGTTATATCATGGCTCTGTCACAAAGTGCTTACAGATTCCAAGGTTTGGGTTTGTTGTTTTGGTTGCTTGGTTTGGTTTTTTTTGTTTGGTTTGCTTTGATTGGAATTTATTCACAAAATATTAGCCTGTGGTTTTAAATGGTACAGACAACAAAAAGTAGATGCTGGCAGAATTTTTTCCTGGAACTTGTGTCTAGCTCCTGATTTTTTTATGTGTAATGCCATTGGTTTATAGATTCAATAGTGGAAACAGACTGTACTGATGCTGAGTTCTTAATTGCTGTTTTGGCAGCCCTGGGGCAGGCATTATGCATGCCTAGTTTGTTCTGTGGTGCAGCTTAGTCTGCAGATTCTTCCAGACTATAGAGAAAGATTATGTTTTCTCCATCAGTTTCCCTTTTAATAGGAAATTACTTTTTCCTGTCCCACCCAAACAGATTCATCTGCTTCTTTCTTCCTGACCTGCAAAGGTCTTCCTTCTTGCTTTCTCAGCACCGTGCATTGGCAAGATTCCCACTTACCCATGGCTGCCTGGCCTGTCTCAAAGGTGCAGGGATGTGCCACCTGTGTGTCAGCAGCAGCCCTGAGGGACACATCGCACACAGGTGCTGCCAGGCCCTGCAGAGAGCCTGCACTGACAGACAGACAGACAGACAGTCCCAGCCGTGGTTCTGAGGGTGCCTTTGGTCTGTGTGGGCGCAGGTTCCGCAGCGTCACCAAGCAGTACTTCCGGAAGGCGGACGGGATCCTGGTCATGTACGACATCACGGCCGAGTGCTCCTTCGTGGCCGTGAGGAACTGGATGAGCAGCGTCCAGGTGAGAGCGGGACCCAGCCTCCAGTGCTGCTGCTGCTGCTCCCTTGCTCCCACACTGCCTGGAAGGGATGTTTTTCAGTGCCCCAGGAAGTCCTGTTGGCCTTGTGAAGCTGAGTTATCAAAGCAGATGCCTGTGCTGGTCAGTTTGGAACCAGAGGCTTTGTGTGGAAGGTGACAAAGGCAGTGGTAGACCATTAAATCAGGGAGGGCTGTTTCTGTGGCAGAACGTGATGGGACCTCCCAAAACAGTTGTGTGGGTTTGTAAGCAGCCCATGCGCACTGGCTACATCTACTAAATGTGGTCACATCCCACCTGTGCTCAGGCAGGGAGATCTCGTGGTGTCTGGCCTATGCACAGGAAAAGGGAGTGGTTCTTTTTATTTCCTTTTTTAATTTAAAATTTGGTAACAATGTATTAATACTGCTGGGTTTTCCCCTGTTTTTTGTTTCCAAACACTCACTAAAAGCATTTATCTGTGGCTTATATCTTCTTGGGGACACAAAAATACCTCTCTTTAAAATTTAAATTAGTTGTGTGTAGATGATCAAGAGGTGAAGGCAAATTTTCAAGGGCGGTTTTGTTTTGATTGTGCTGAGCCTCAAAAAACCCAGATCCCAGTGGAAGGAGTAAGTACAGGTTGGAGGATTCTAGCACTGTGAATTTCCACAAGCCTGCTGGGGAAAAAAACAAACAGCCACTTATGTCTTTGGACTCTAAAAGATCAAATGTTAAGAAATTCAAAACTAACTATCCTCTGAAATCAGGTTCCTTTCAGAAGGAAGTTTAAACTGAGTGCACAGAAAATCAAACCATGTGAAATCTGTATAGTTTAATCTGTCTTCTTTTCCTCTCCCCATCTGTGTATTTATTTTGTTTTGAAGCTGTTCAGGTTTTGTGTGCCATGCAGAGCACTTGAATGTGGAAATAACTTTGAGTCTTGTTCTTACTCTGACCATGCTCTAGTGAGCCAGGGGAACTGTAGAGAGTTTGACCAGAGGTAAGGGGCTCCAGGAATTGCCTAGGAATAACAGTCCCTACAGAGACAGCTTACAAGGGATGAAGGTTGCTTAACTTGTTTGGCCAGTGGATTTTCAGCAAGGGATCATTGAGTTTAGGACAGCACATCAGACACTGTACTACACAGACAAAAAATACTGAGCTTATTTAGAAGATCTGGCAGATCACAAATTCCAAAATGCCTATGGGGCAAGCTGCTTTTCTTTAGGCATCTTGTTTTCCTGAGAGGCACTTATGTCCTGTCTCTCCTCTGTCACTGTCCCAGCTCATACCAAACATTTGGAATGTTACCCTAGTTCAAGCTTCCCTTCACAAATCCCTGGGGCTATTGAAGGAATTACCCTTTAATGGGCCTGATCCTGCTGCCACTGAAGGTCTTGTTTGCTTGGGCTGGAAGGATCTGCTCTGAGTGGCTGAGTCTTTAGGGGTCTTTATTTCTTTTGCAGGAAGGAATAGAGGATGGAGCTGTGGTGTTTCTGCTTGGAAATAAATTGGATGCTGTGCAGAGAGAGACCCGGAAGGTGCCCAAGGTGGAGGGGGAAAGGCTGGCAAAGGTGTGACTCAGTGCTCTGCTGTTTGACTTGCTCTGCAGCCACCCTCCAGCTGTGAGCAGGGCAGTCTGGCTGGCAGAAAGCCCTTCTTGGAGCCCTTTTCCAGTATGGTACCTTCCCTCTCCCTCCCACTCCCTGTTCCCTGTTTCTCCATTGTGGACAGGTCCCTCTGGTCCAAGGGAGGATGAGGTGGTGGCCCTTGAGCAGGCTCACTCTTGGGGCTTGATGCCTCATTACAGTGTTTTTGAGGGGAACATGCATGGCTGATTTCCCATTTGAGGGCTCCCTAATGCATCATCCTGCCTCTTTCCTCACTCCCTTGTCTGCCTGCCTGCTGGCACCTTGGCCCCTGGGCTGGGGGAGATAGGGTTTCAAAAGCTTCCTGCCTTCTGGACTCGCAAAAAAACGGTAAGGGAATCAAAGTACCCTGGATAGATGTTTTCTCTTCCCAAACAACTCCCCCAGTGCTCCCTTCTGGACACTCTGACTTGGCCCCCAATGCTGAAAAATCATTTCCTCCTCCTGGGTGGGTGAGCAGGGTGTGCACCCAGCAGGGTAGCAGCCACTCTCCTGGCTCCATCCAGTGGCTCTTGGCAGGGTTCCTGGGGACGAGGGTGGGCCAGCTCCCAAGGCTGTGGGTGAGTGGTGATTGGGGAGAGCTGGCAGTCACTGTGGGTGCTTGCTGTGCTCTCTGGCAGGAGTACAAGGCTGTGTTCTACGAGTGCAGTGCCATGACTGGCTACAACATCATGGAGCCCATGCTGCACATGGCCAGGTCAGTGAACACGAGCTGTCACCCTGGGACACTTCCCCAGCTGGAGGTGACTGCTGTGGGCTCCCCCGGGGAATGGGCAAGGAGAGGGGGGTGTGAGAGACTTTCTGTCACATCCCAAAAGAGACCTGACTCCAGGTCCTTGTCTTTTGTGCCTGGAGAGCACCAAGTGTAGACTGGACTCTGCTCAAAAAACTTCACCTGGTAGAACTGGCTGTTGCAAGATTAGGAGTTCAATTTGAATATTTCATCACAAAAACCTTGAATACTGTCCCAGATTTTAAGCTGGTGTTTTCAGTTTGAAGTCTTCAAGCAGCTCTAAGGGTTCTTTCTCCCCTATCTTAATAAGCACAGTACAGATTGAGCTATTTTAGTGGCAATCATTTTAAAAGGAGGTAAGATACCATCCAGCTGAAGGAAATTTGCTCTAAAATTTTTAGTTAAAAAAGGTAGTTTTTGGAAAAAAAGTATTTCAAATCTTGCAAGAAAACTATCCTTTTCTTTTCTTTTATCTCTTCTCATCCTCCTGCATCCTGTGTGTTAAAGCCACAGCAGGACTTAGCTGTTCATTAACTGGATGGATTTACTTATCAGCTAGGTGAATCACATCTCCCATAGCACGTGCCTTCAGCATGCTTTATTACCGTGGTGCTGCCCAAGATGGCCCAGACAGGTGGAGCAAACAACCCAGGATTCTGACAGCAACAGGGGATCTTGGGAATAAGGCACAGACCACTCACAGTGGGGCTCAGATTACTAAGCCATGATACCCCCTCTTGTGTGTGCCCAGTTTATTTCCCCGTTCCCTAGAAATTCATGCTCATTCTCTGTGTGTGATTTATCTAGCCCAGCTTCCAGAGAAGTTCAGTCTTTGGGCCTGTCACTTCTTGCAATCCTAAATGTAAATCCTAGGTGGCTGGTGGAGAGCAAAGGGCAAGAGGCAAATGCCTTGGCAGGAAGAGCTCAGTAACCAGGTTGTGTTCTTGATCCGTGCTGTTCTTTCCAGGTTGCTGACAGCACAAGAAGACAGGCAGAGGGAGAATGCCCTGCAGCTGGAGGATATCAGCAGGAGGAAAGGGTGCTGCACATAAAGCACACCAATGTGTCAGCAAGAGACATGTGCCAATGCTGTATCATGAAGCTGGAGATTCCTTTCAAGCAAGCTGAATTTGATGGTATCAGCTCTCTAGAGGCTTGGGATGGTATCAGCTTTTCCCAGTCTGTGAATTTTGAGGCATAATCAGGGCAAAATGTGCATATTATCTGCACTGTTCTGCTTCCCAAGTCTGCATGCAGCCCTGGTCTCTAGAGGCCTCTGCTTCTTTGGGGGAATTTGGCTGGTGTTAGCTAGCAGCACAGACTGGGCCTTTGGTCTGGAGAGGTTGGTTCCCTGTAAAGGGATGAAGACTTGTTCCTGTTCTTTCTGGCAAAGAAGTGGCCTAGCAACAGAGAGCAGAGGACACAGTGGGTCTTTATTAAATAGAATTTCCATGTAATAGAGAAAGATATTATTTTAAATTTGGGCTAGCTCTAAGAAGTGATCCATCTGTCTCAGAGGGAAGCATCTCCTCTTGGTTCTGCAGTGGCAGCACTCAGCTGAGAGCCTGTTGTGGTGAGAACACTTCCACCCCTTCCCGCAAGATCTGGATTGGGCCCTGGATTTACTGCAGCATTTGGCTGGACTTGTCAATATTGTAGTTAACAGATGCCATATGTGGTCTGATAGGATGAGTCATCCCACTGGCTTTCATTGCTTTGTCACCCTTATGGACCTTTTCACTGTCCTGTTGTATGTTTACAGAACACAGAGCTGCAGCCCTGGGACCCGCAGGCGCTGGCATGTGCTGCTGATTCATGGCCCCTTGCAGGAGCTGTCTGTACAAACCAGGGGAGCCATATAGAGCCTGTTTTAAGGCTGAATGCTGCCTGTTTCCTCCTATTCTCTTATCCTTTCCTGAAGAATCTCCAGCAACTTGGAACTGCCTTACCCTGAAAGATCCCACCACGGTGCTTTCAAATGCTCCTGGATGGAAGCACAAGGCAGCTGGCTGTGTGAAATGTACCTTTTCTCTTACAGGGACCTCAAGCAACAGCCTCAGTTGACTGGTGAAGGGCCTGAGAAAGAGCCAGACTGAATCTTTTCCAATTGGGAAGGGGCCTTTTTGTCACTAAGGGGTTGGGCAAAGCGGGGCAGAGGTAGAAACTGTCCCCAGAAGTGCTCCCGTCACCAAAGCTGCCGTGGTGCCTGGGCATGGAGCTTCTGGGGTGTGATGCTTTCTGGTTTGCAGCTCAGCAGCTCTCAAAGCCTTGGGATTAACTGAGATTTTTGTTAGTGCCCTTTCCCCTTTTGTCTCCAAGGCTGTTTCTGTATGTGACTCTGACATTGTAGGCACAAGATGTGATACTGCAGCTGTGACACAGCCCCCAGACCTTGTGGCATAGGCAAGGCCTGTACTTGTCCATGGTCTTTCCTCTCTTGGGATGAGGCGGTTATTCTCAATGTCTGTTTATTGCACAAATTTTGCTGGGAATGTCCCAGGCAGGAAAAGTGCTCTGAGTCACCTACAGACATCAGCATTACAAAGAATTTCCATGGCACCTCCTAGTGCCCTTCTGATAGAAAACAGGAAGTTTTTCTCT
The DNA here is from genome assembly GCF_047830755.1 of Zonotrichia albicollis. Lineage (NCBI taxonomy): Eukaryota > Metazoa > Chordata > Aves > Passeriformes > Passerellidae > Zonotrichia > Zonotrichia albicollis. The sequence goes on from NC_133824.1 coordinate 38,326,422, forward strand.
GGAAGAGCAGGATTTCTGAGTAAAAAGAAGAGCTAAAAGTAGTGAGATCCTGCTCAGTCCTTACTCTTGGCTGGCTGTGGCTCACAGTGTTTAACTGTTCTAATGCCTTCCAGAGACTGGGAATCAGAAAGCTACAAGAGGCCCTGAAGGAACCAGGGTAGCTGGTGAGGAGTCTGGAGTAAGATCTACAGTGCTGCCAGGGGAACTGCTCATGTTTGCAAGAAGCAATTTTTGGGAAGGGGAATCCAAGCTAAGGTGTTCTGAACTTGTGCCTCCCACGCCCTGTACACAGCACACCCCAGACAAAGGTGTGAAACACAAACATGGGCCAGTTCTGTGTATTACCTTTATCAGTGCTGTCATACTGCAAAGGCAAGAACCAGCAGGTTCTTTCAATGTACAACCTTAAGTATGTTTTCTTAGTGTGCAAACAGTACAGGCAATAAAGATATGCTGTCTTACAAGTGGTTGTGTTGAGAGATGTTTTACAGGTGCTGCAGGAGTTGAGCCTCCTATCTTCAATCACTGATCCTAGTGTGACCTTCCCTTCTCACTGCTCAGCAAGTGGTCTGTCCCCCATGGCAGTACACAGGGGGTCTTACAAGCAGGGAGAGAGTTAACCAGGAACCCATGTCTTGGGGGCAGCTCAGGAGAAATTAATCTCCAGTCTTTTTTTACCTCCTTTAAGCAGCCAGATCCTGTCCAGCTGATTAGGGAAGGCGGAGCACAGAGGAAAAACAGGAAAGATACTTCCTCAGTGTCTGGAGGTATAGTGCTTTCAGACAGGGATGGGTTCTCACCTTGTTACCTGTATCCATAGAACTAAACCTTTATTTTATTAATGTCCCATGCATCCTTTTCACTAGAGTTAAGAATTTGGTTGCCTTTAATCCTTGTGCCCTGGCATGGCTCCAGCTGGATGTCCATGCATTACAGAACTAATCACTCTGCAGTTTTGACAAAACAAATTATTACTCATTTCCCCTGCTATAAACTGATAGCATAAGAAGTTCCTAGTAACATATTTTTTGTAAGCAGGAAAGGGTGGATTTTTGTTTCAAGGATGACAAAGTGGCACAGAATTTGAGTAGGCTGAGCTTGGACAACAGTAAGCAGCAGGGTTGGGGTTTATTACTGGAAGGTCTTTTGTTGTCTCTCAGCACAATCATTAAGTGTCCTCTTTCAAGACCTGGGGTATCTTGCTAGTTTTTAAACCTGTCTGTTATCAGATCTAAATGAGACCAGAATTTCCAAAAAGTTCTTCATTTTACTACATCCCCCTTTTTTATCAGAATCTCTCCTGCCTCTAAATGGAAGCTCTGGGAGCAGCCACCCTTTGTAAGTGACTGCTGGAAACTGTAGCATAAATGCAAATAATGAGATATCCTGAGGGGGCATGAGATGAGGGAGGATGCAAAAATAAGACTGCCTGGGGGCTTATACATTCACCATATTGGCTCCAGCCTCTTAGTGAACGAGTGACTTTTTGCATATAATCTGTAAGGTATTTTGGAATCATATCACAAGACAGTACTCTTCTTACAGCCTGGGAAGCCTTATCCTGGCACATGCAACAGTGCACCTGTGTACACAATCAGGTGTAGGGACAAAAGCAAAAAAGCCAGCTGCTCTGATAAGTCGCTGTGGCCCCACAAATCCCTGCAGGCCGGCAAAGGGACCTCACTCTGCTTTGCTTTCACTTGTCTGTTTCATGCCAATATGCTAAGGGTAAGCATAAGAGGATTAGGCTGACAGCATCTCTTTGAAAAGCCAAAACAGGGCTGAAAAGAGAGCATTAAGCCACAGTGTTAAATTTGAAGCTTTTCCACAGGACAAATGCAGAAATTGCAAATGTTTGAGATGTTGTTTTCTAGTACCTTCTTTATTCCAGGTCCAAGGGACCTTTTCCATTTACATACAATTAATGATTTCCTGTTATGAGGATCATGCAGTCACCCACACATTATTATTTTCGGTCCTGTCACCTTCTTCTGTTTATGTAATTTCATTATCTTTTTACTTGTTGATTGCTTAGACTATGAACATATATATTTGTTGCATTAATAAGTAGATCGGACTCAGTTTCTTCATGCAGAAAAGTCAGTTCTTTATTCACAAAGCTTATATTTATAGGAAATATCAGAAGGCACTTAGACCTAATTGGCTAACAATACACTGACAGTTCATTGGCTGGTAAATGACTAGGCTGTATGTCTGTCAAATCTCTCTATATTTGGTTGGTTTACATATTTTGTTCACTGATTCCTGTGGGACAGATTTCTTATTTATTACCGGTGCAACATATTTTCCTCTCTAAGAATAAGTTGTTATGCAAACAGATTCTCCAGATTTCTTCACCTGGGAATTTAGCTAGCTGCACTTAGAAGAAGTAACAGGCCAGCTGGTAATTCAGCAGAGCAAGGCCTGATTTCATAATGCCTTTCTTTCATAATATCTTTACGTGTATGTAACATATATTATATTGACCAAGTACTTCATCTCCAATTATAAATGTATCTCACAGTCCATTATGCACCTTCAAATGTTCTGTTTGGCAGTCTCCTGTTCAGTGCCAATAGACCCAGGCAGGGCCCTGCAGTTCAGAGCTTTGTTAGGAGGTGCCCATTACTTCTCTGGCTATTGATGAGTCACACGGAAATTTTGCTTGGCGTGGCTACAACAACCCGGCTCCAGCCTCTCCAGCCTGCAGGGCATGTTTATATACATATGTATATATATGATGCTGCAAACACTGAAAATACTAGTCCACAGGAGACCTGACCCGGTAAAATTAGTCTCCTCAAGGTAAACCTGTATCTGCAGTAAAAAAAAAAAAATCTATTACTCCAGCAACAAACTGAGAATGTGGAGGTGGGGGTCCTGTGGTGTATGTTGCCTGTACCTGCAGGCTCTCCCAAGCACAAAGAAGCACTTGTGCCTGGTCGTGCCCATCTACTGGCCCAAATCTGCTGGGGTGGGGAGGTTATGTGGTTTCCTCTTTGGACATGAAATCCTGGACATGGCAAGAAGGCCCAGTGTGGCTATGTAGGGCTGCACCAGGGAGGGGCAGGACCCGGGCAGGGACCGGTGTCTCTTGTGGCTCCCATGTTCTGCCACGTATTCCCTGAAACAAATCTGCCAGTGTGCAAGCAAGCTGATCCCCCAAGGCTCTCTTTGGTCACTTGGTCCTCCGGCAGCTCTGAGCTAAAGTGAGCTTCCTCCTTGGGAAGCATGAAGTGATTTCTGAGTTGGGCACATGCAGAAGTTAAGGCAAGTACCCAGGAGGTTCTAAACTGGCCTCGCCATTCCCTGCCAGCTCTCCTCCCTTCATCCCACTCCTGCAAAGCCATGCGAGGCCACTCAGCCGTGGAGAGGGCGCCGGTGTTTTCCCGGGAGCATCCCTCGCACAGGGCTGCTGCTTAGCACAGAAGTATGCGGGCTGTGGCTCAAGTGAGGTAATGGGAGGATGAGGCAATGTGCCAGTCAGGGCTTGATCCTGCGTTATAGGGTGTTTCATGGAGAACACTTTTAACAAGCAGATCTGACGCCTTAAAAAAAAAAAAAAAAAAAAAAAAAACCAAAAAAGCCGCTCCATCTGGAGTTCTCTGTAACGTGTTGCCTGCGGCAATGGAAACGGCAACGTGAGCCGCAGGAGCCGAGAGCCGTGGTTGCGGACGGCCCGAGCCGGAGGGCCGGGCCGAGCGGGCCGAGAGCGGCCGGCCGGGGGGAGGCGGCCCGGGCTGGGGTGGGCCGGGCCGGCCGCGCCCCCCTCCCGCCCTCCGGAGGGTTTCTGCCGTCCCTCCCCGCTGCTCCCTCCGCGCAGCGCGGCAGGTCGGGGCGTGCGGCGGCGCCGAGCAGTGGCGGCCCAGGGTGAGGCGGAGCGCCCGAAATGGCGGCACCGGTGGGACGGGGAGGCGGGGGCGCCGCGGCCCGGGGGAGCGGGGCCGGGGAAGGGGCTGGGGAGGCTGCACGGTGGAGCCGGGCACGGCGCGGCCCCGGGCCCCGTGTGCGGCAGCGGGGCCCGGCGCTCCGTCCGTCCCTGCCGGCACCTGGCACCCGTGGGGACCTGGCCGCGGCCACCCGACCCCGGCTCACCGCAGCCCCGCTTTGCGGCCCCTCCAGCGCCCTGGGCATTGCAGGGGCTTGGCCCTTGTACGCTGTTTTGGTTTGGTTTCTTTTCCTTAGAAAAGTGTTTTAACCTGTTGCGGGTGATGTCATAAACTTTGCACAGCCCGCGGAATTAGTAAAGGTGTTCTGAATGTTGCCATACATCTTGTAAAAGGATTATTATCCCCCTCCGCCTTTTGTTCAGGTAAATTTCCCTGTTGCACAAATAAAGAGTTGGCCTTTATGCTGGGCTTGCAGGACCCTTGTAGGCGGAGGAGGGGGAGAACGAGCGCTTGTTTACCGCACAGTCCCGCCGATTTTTTGTTCCCTTCTTTTTCTGGAAGCTGCATCAGATGGGGAGCTGGTGGCAATGGGTTATTTCTGCACCGTGGTGTTGCTTGCCATGAGGCATCTTTACTAGTAGCTTCTTCTTCCTGTCCTCTCGTGAAGAACATAAACTGCGGGAATTTTTTTATTTTTAAAGTCTGACTTTCCCTGAGGGCTTTTGTAATCAACTTGTTGCAGTATCCTGTTGAGTTTTAGCGGTGGCATGGCTTTATTTCAGGCTACTCGATAGCGTCCTTTAAATTCTGCCCTGCTTCACTTCCTTTGCCCTCCTAGAGTGCTTCCTTGGCTTTCTCTGAGTGATGCCCTCTAGAAGAAGGGTTGCTTGAAATAGCATCACCCAACAGTTTTGAAAGATGTCTCCTTTGAGAAGAGACGTTTCCTTTGTGACATGCACGTCCAATGCCAAGGTTCTTAGGGAAGCTTTGGGTGTGATGGATGGTCTTACCAGCTGGTATTGTGGAGGCTGAAGAGTCAAAGTCTCTTAGCGTGCCACCAGTAGGACAAAGATCCATCCCAGTTCTCCTGCCAAGGGACTGTCTGTGGTGGAGGGAGCAGAGTGAGCTGTTGCTGAGCTCATGGTAACTAGAAAAGCCAGTGCAGAAGTTTCAGTGCATTTATATTCTCTGAAGCATTTTGTGTGCCTGGGACAGGCAGTTCCCAGTCTGTGGATTGTTGGAAGCTGGGGTAGCATCACTTGTGCTTTATGCATCTGGTGGCAGGTCCCTGTCACAGGCACAGGGCTGGCTCGCACAGGTGGGCTCGGGTTTGCTGCGGCTGCTCTGGTGCCAGCACTTCTGTGTCAGATGCCCTTGCTGGCAGCTTGAGCTGTGAGCTGGAGGAGGTGGCAGCTTTTGAGCTCCTCCATGTAATTCACCTCAGATCACATCCTTGCTCTGTGGTTTGCTGATGAGGTCTTTGAGTTCCCAGCCTGTATTTACTTCTGGTCATATGCCGTATTTCTGCAGAAAGTGTGCTTCATTCCAAACTGTTGCTTGTGTTCATTGCCCTGTGGCTTCTGCAGTGGAGGAGAATGACTCCCCCAGTTGCCTGCTAGAAGTCCTGGCACTCCCTGCTGTGTGCTGGCTTCAGGGATCAATGAGAAGATGCCTTTTCTGAGTGCTTGAAATAATGTCCCATATGTGACACTTCATTTTACTCTGGAGTCTAAGGTGGTTAATCCCTCTTGTGGTACATTTTGTGAGAGTTGAACCAGTTTTATTTCTCCTAACTCAAAGCAGGTGTGTTAAAGGGGTTTTATTTGCTGCTTGCAGTGCAGCATCCGAAAGTTTCTCTCTTTGGGTGTGATACATTCTTCAATAAGGGGGTGGAAGAAAGCTGCTGGTATTCCCTGTCAAGCAAAAATGCTTGGTGGGAGTGGCTGTGAAGGGCTCTCTTTTCCCTTAGGAACTTTCCAGCAGGCCTATCATTCCCAGCAAATAAAACTTGTATCCTGACTTGAACTGTTTCCATCACACATGCACAGAAGGCAACAACTCCCTAGCTCTTGAGACAGTCCTGAGAGGGTTGATTAGAGAGCTGTGTCTTTTCTAATCAGGTTATCCCACAGGCAAATTCACTTGTTCCCTCTACACAGTTTGGCTTCTTAGCTCAGGAATGCGTTGAACTGTTGGTTATGGATGGAAGGAGATGTGTGTTTACGTGTGTTTGTTTGTGTAACATCTTTTATCACCATGTGTGATAGTCTGCTTGTGGCAGACTATCCTGTCTGGCATTTCCAGGTAATTTGATCATTTATAAAGCAATCATGCTGTCCCTCTGTTCTTCTTGTGCCTTCTAAGGCAGAGGCTTAGAAAGAAAATGTTTGACAGCTTCTGAAAAACAAAAAGGGTAGCTGTGCTTTTTCATGTCCCAGGTTACCATTGCTATCCCCAGTGGCCTCATCAGCCTTGTTCCTTAAGTCTCCTGAGGGGATGTTCTACCCCTCAACTCTACTTTCTGCTCTTGAGCTCAGCCCTGGGTTATCTCCAGCTCTCCCTGGGTACGTGCACTGACAGCTGAGGTCATGGAAAGCCTGAGGGAGGGGTGCTCCTGAAAATGACAGCTCATCTCAGCTTCTCTGGCTTTGAGGAACAGGAGCCTGAGTCTCCTTTGTTGTTTAAAAACCTTCAAGATCCTAAGGGTACACACCAGGTCTCCTTCTGTCTCATTCACTCATCCTGCCTTTCAGACACTGAATGTGGTTTTTCTTTGCCACAGCAGAGCTGAAATGAAATAAAGTGTCACTGTAAAACCATCCCATTTTCCCATCCTTTTTTGTACGTGCATTTTGACAGAGCTTTTCCCCAGGATGGTCACCATCTTCCCAGTCTGTGAGAAATGTGCTTTTCCCTGCTACCCTGTGTCTGAAGCCAGGGTGTGGAGGGAGAAATGAGGAATGGCAGGTGTGTGGAATGGGGATGAGGTGTTCTGTCAGTTCTGTGGAGAGTGCCTCATTCCATCCCTCTGTGAGATCTCAGGATTTGAGTCTTGGGATGCAGGGCCCCCGAGACCACTCTTGGGGGGCCCGGGAGTCTTAGAATGTTGCCAGAAGTGTCTGGTGGCAAGACTTTGACCCTACACGGGAGACGACACCTTTATGAAGATAAGAAGGCCTCACCGGGGTGAAGAGTAGAAAGATTAGCTAATTAGAGGGTGAGAAACAAAGTTTAGGATTTATGTACAGAGAAGTTTAGAGGAGTAAGATGGAGGAATTGAAGTGTGTCCTGCCCTCCTTCTTCTTCCTCCTCTCCTCCATCTTCTTTGGCCACGGTGGCACCTTTAGATTAGTTATTACTAAGAGTACACCGAGTTATAACAATAGATAGTATTGGGGAAAAATGATAAATATTGTATACGTAGCAAGGAGTATAAAGATACGTGGCAGTCCGTGAGACGGCACAGTGTGCCCATGGCTGACTGCTGAGCAGATCTTTGTTAAGCTGAAAGAACATATTTTAGATAAACAATTAATAAACATAAAACCAGAAAGAAGAACTGAAGCCTCTTCTCGTCCTTCGACACGCGGGCTGCCCCAAGGCCACCCCGGGCCTTCCAGGCCCCTCAAACAGCCGAGATAAACCGGACATCCCTCCCCACAGCACAGGAGCTGTTGGCTGCCAGGCCCTCTTGGCAGGGATCTGCCCTATAGTAGCAGCACTGCTGATGGGCATCTCCCTTCAGTGCTCCTTTCTGTCCTGCCTGCCAGACTCCTCTGGGTGTGATCTCACAGCCTGGGATCCTGGGGAATGGATTTAGGGAGTCCTACTGAGTCCTGTGTCCTGGCTGCTGGCAGTCATAAAACCCTTGGCAAAATGAGCAGGAGGGTGATAACTGTTTTCCACTCCTGGAATTTCATGGCTGAGTAAGAGATATGTTTTGGGGTCTGGGCCTTCGGGTATGACCAGCTTGGTCCATGTTTCTAGCCTGAATTTCTTGTGCTGGTCGGGCAGTTATGACTCCAGTCCAAGCTGGAAAACTGCTGTGCAGCTCTGTATGGCCAGAGTGCAGTAAGCTCAACATGGCACTGAAAGTGTGTCCTTAGAAGGATGCAAGCATGAATTGATGCCATGACATGCCAGCTGGGCTTTCCATGGTGTTACATATATATATATGTGTGTGTGTGTGTGTATTTCATGCATGCTGTTGAAGCCAGTAGTGGTAGGACATTATTGGAGGCAGGATACCAGTTTAGTGGGATAAGGAAGGACATCAGGAATTCTGTTCTGCAACAGTTGAGGGAGGGTCCTTGGCAGCTGTTTAAATTCGTTTGGATGCTGATGTACAGGCACTGTCTGCAGGGTGCAGCCAAGCAAATACACACTGTGTAGCTCTGATGGACATTGCATTGCCTGCATCCCTGTCGGCTGCCATGGAGCTACCTTTCCTTCCTGCTGAGGTGAGTGCATCCCAGAGAGGAAGTGTGGAGGATGTGGGGTGTGGCATGGCCTCTTAAGAGAGGTGGAAATGAGATGTGTGGGAGGTGCAAGAGAGGATGTTGCTCAGACCCACAGGTTGTTCCTGGCGGCGGTAATGAGGCTTTATAAAGAAAAGCCGAGGCAGAAGTCGGCAACATAAAATGTTTGGCATTGACCATTGTTTCTTATCTGTGGCTGGTGCCAGATTTGGATACAAAAGGAGCAAAGTTCACTTGTTCAACCCAGGTTTTCTTTGCTTTTATAAGAAAGAAAGTAGCAGTGGGGAGCTGAGGCAGTGGGAAGAGTTGTAAGGGTGAGTGCCTGTGCTTTGGTGGAATCTGTCCTTGTAGCTGTGATGTGGAAGATGGATGCTCTTAAGGCATGGTGGGGTTGGGCTGAAATTTGCAGCATGTTTCCCAGATGTCTCTGTCACTGCAGGAGAGGGGGAGATTTAAAGGAAGATACACCCCTTGGAGATAGTGGGGAGGAATATCTGCTGTGCTGTACAAATGGACAAGGTGAAAACATGTCTGATACCTCACCCTGGAACACTTCTGCTCCTATGGGGAAAAAGTGTACAGGAGAAAGATCAAGCAGATGATTACTGTTTTGCACTATTGGCATTGCATAGTGGAATAACAGGTGTGTTTTAGAGTCTGGGCTGCATTTGAATCTTGCTGATCTTGCTGGACTGTCCAGTCCCAGCCAGAAAAGTGCTGTACGGCTCTATAGGTGCATCTCAGACAGCAGTGCAATCAGCTCAACACAGACTGAAAGTAGTCCTTGGCAGCTCTTTCAGTACAAGCATATGATTTACCAGCATAGCTGGAGGATGAACAATGGACTAATTGGCTCATTCACTAATGAAATTCAGTTAAAACTGGGACCAAGAGTGGTTTGGGCTAGGAATTACTGTGGGAGGTAGGAATTAGTGTGGGAGAGGTTTCTGTTTTGTCTGGAGTGAGTGGCTGACCTGTTATCTGCTAGAGGAGCAGCCACAATGCCTCTGTGGTTTTTAGGGAGTACTCTGACCCTCACTGTCCATCACGGTGCAACAATAAAGAAAATAAGGAGGAAGGATGGTTTTGGTGAAATTTATCTCCTGTCAGAGCCAAGTGGCAGATGGCAGCCATGGTGACATTTCTGACATGCCAGGCAGTGAGCAGGACTTTTGTAGTGTCTAACAAGGCAGGCGTGAGTCATGGCTTGTGAATGTCAGTATTTCTCCTTAGCTTTGGTGGTATCCAGAATGGAGGAATTCATATCCCACATCTCACCCCCACACTGCCCTGGGAACAGAGATGGTTGGCTCCTTTTCTCCATGGTCAGTGCTGCATGCAGAGCTCCCAGGGACGTGATGGGGAGCTGTGTGTGCCATCCATCACAGGGATGTACAGTGAGTGCAGAAGCCAGGCACATGGACATGTGGGAGCAGGAGAGCATCTCCTGGTTCTGTGTCGGGTGCTGTGTGCAGGGAATGCGTGGATGGGAAAGTGTTGGCCTTTGTGCTTGTGGTTTTGGCTGTTGAAGCAGGGAAAGGGTGAGTCCAGTCCTGTGTGGAAGTACCACTTGCTGAAGAGTTGACCTGTGGTTGATTGCAGGTTCCCCCTTGTATGTGGAATTAGTCCTTTTCCATCTTTGCTGGGAGACTTGGCTAAAGGTGAGAGGTCTGCTGGAGTCTGCTGGAGGTGAGGAGACATCTGGTGTGGTCTCCAATGTGCCTTGTCCACTTGGAGGGTTTTTTAAAGGACATATTTCTTGTTATTGGGAGGATCTCCTCCTATATTTGGGGAGGAAGAACGGTCAGGGTGGTTCCTACACCTTTGAGTCCCAGTTGTTGGGGTTTTTTCCTCCTCCTAGGCAGGGAAGTTCGGCTGAGCTCATGTTTGAGGAATGAGGCTGTGCTCAGCCTCAGAAACGGGCTCTGGAGAGACAAACAAAAGCCTGTTCTGTCCATTGTGCACCCCACAGGGCTCACCTCTGGTGTGTGCAGTGTGTCTGAGACAGGAGGAAAAAAGGGAGCTTAAATCACTATGCTTGGACCGGACAAGATCTCGTCATTGCTGACTTCAACGGGCTGTTTGCCCTCAGGCACTGTGGAACCGTGCAGTGCATCCTTCTCACAGGTGTGCTGCTAAAAGCCTGGAGGAGGGAAAAGCAGGCAGTGGAGAGGAAAACCTCTGCTTTCACTGGTGTCCTGAGCTTTACTTTGCCTGCAACTGTCTCCATGTGGAAGAGAACCCCCTTGTAGGAAAAAGGGTTTTATTGTTTGCCACTTCATGGAGAATTGTAACAATCTTTTAAGAAAAAAAGAAGGGAGGGGGAAGCCAGCTTAGATGGGAGGAGTGATAGTAGCCAAAATAAATTCTTGTAGTTACATCAATGTGATTCTTATCAATAACACATTTACAAGGGGATAAGTGGGAAACTGATTTCCCTCTGTATGAGGGCACAACGGCTGTGGATCATCAGTATCCTCATAATTTTTGACACTGATTACCATGTGTGGCCAGCTCTGGTCCCCTCTCCCTGCATTTTCCTGCCCTGGACTGTCAGAAGTAGAACACTCTTTTCGCTCAGGTGAGTAATAGGAGGGAAATTTTCTGTGCTAGAATTGACCTGGTTATCTCCACCATGGATTTTAGGGTTTTTTGAAATTCTTCAAAAGCAAGAGACAAGTTTTGTTTTCTGGGTTCCTCTATCCTTGCCTGTGCTAGAGGAACCTCATTTTCACAGTGGGCATTTAGTATTGAAGATAGTGACTTGGTTTCTTCAGAAACTTTTGACTGTGTTGTTCTTGGATTTTCTCTTGGGTATGTTTTGCTTTTAATACTTAAAGACTTGCTGAGAGTCTTAAGCTACAAGTGAGCTTGCTTTTCTCCTCCTGCTCACTAATGGCATTGGGTGAATTGAAAGATGGATAATGAGTCTGCCCAGCAACGGAGAGCAAAGTGCTCTGCTGCTTTTGCTGAGCTCAGAGAAGTCTGGATGCTGGGGATGCGCCAGTTATGTTTTTAGAGGCTCCTGAGGGAACAAAGTATGGCTTCTCCCAACTCCTGAGATATTCTTGAGTCTTCTTGTTATTTGAGGGTTGTTCCACGGTAGAATGTGCTACTGTAGAATATAGAGTGGACTGTTTCTAGACTTTAAATGTTAAGCTTTAAAATAACAGGAGATCAGATGAGATGATAATGGTTCCTCCTGACTTGAAAATTGACCTCTAAGGTGGATGGGGTGGTTGTGGGGAGGATTAAGTTTCAAAGTAATTTTAGGCTTTCCTTTGTTGAAGCTTCTTCATTGAGTCCCAAGTTAACAGGAGGGTGGTTTGGTGGAGAAATCCCCTTCAGCATTTTCCTGTTTCCTTTGAAGTCCAGCTGTTTTGTGCTGGCATCTGTTAGAACCCTTTCCCACTTTCTTTTCCTTGCCAGCTCTAAATGAAGTGGGTGATTACACTGTCATGGTTTAACCCCAGCCAGCAATTATGTGCCATGGAGCCACCCCTCCCTCATGCCTCTGCCCTGATGGGATGGGGTGAATAATCAGTAAAATAATATAATTAGAAGTTATGGACTGTGATAAGAGCAATTTATCAACTGAACCAATGTAAAATATAATGACAGTAGTAATAATTTTAATAATACCAATAGTAGTAAAGGAGAGTGAGAGAGGAATAAACCCCAAGAAACACAAATGATGCGCAACACTACTCTGTAGCCTGTCCCCCAGCAGTGATGAGCAGCTCCAGGCCAGCTCCCCCAGTTTATATTCTGAGCCTGACATTTTGTGGCATGGAACATCCCTTTGGCCAGTTTGGATCTGCTGTCCTGGCCATGGTGTTTTCCTTCCTGTGCACCTCTCTAATGGCAGAGCGTGGGAAAGGGACAAGTAGAGTAAGCACTGCTTAGCAACAACCAAAACATGTTTGTTATCAACATTGTTCTCATAGTAAATCCAAACCACAGCACTGCACCGGCTACTGAGGGGAGCACGGACTCTATCCCAGCCCAAACCAGGACGTACGTACACTGAGACAGACTGGCCAGAGTTGCTGTGCTGATTATGACGGCTCTGTTCCCTTCACGGAGAGCTGCCCTTTGCCTGCGCCTTTGCTCGAAGCTGCAGAGAGGAGCAGAGCGAGCCCAGCTCCCCGGGCACAGCCAGTGTTTCAGGGCAGCCGTGGCTGCCGTGGGCTCAGGGATTTCTTTGGAGCGCAGTGGTGCGTGCCCTGGAAGCAGGGCGTTCTTTGCAGCCCGTCTCCTGCTGCCAGCCCTGGGGCAGGGCCAGCCAGCGATTGCCTGGAGCCAGCCCTTGCCTCCCGTTGTTTATCCACATGCTGCTGCTTCCCGGTCAAGTTTGCAGGCTGCTCCAAAAACAGCTGCGTAAATGGTTTTGGTGGAGTCATTAAAACGTGCTGCACAAGGGCAGGGCGCAAGGGGGAGGAATGTTTTATTTTTGGCTGGGAGTTGTTTAATTTTACTGGAAGAACGATCCTTTTCAAGGCAGCCTTATGCAGCGTTGATTGAGCATTGTTTCCAGCACTGCTCCTATAGCAACCTGAGAGAGACAGTGCCTATGAACTTCGACTTACAGCTCTGGGAAATGAAATGTTATTTAATTGCCCTTGACTGTGCTTGATATTTGATCTGACTCTAATAAAGTGATTTTAGCTGTGGAGAGGAATATAACTCCTCAAATCGTTCAGTGACCACTTCAGAACACCTCCAGAGACAATGTTACTGGGGATATGTATGAGGACTGATGGACAGAAGAGATTTCTTGTCCATTCCTGGTGCTGCTGTTAGAAAAGTGGGTATTTTTAGATGTGAGTGTTCCCACATGAGGATATTCTATGTAGAAAGGGGGGCTCCTGAAGTTGTCACTGGCATCTGTGGCTGCCACGATGAGGTGGGAGCTGCTGTTGCCCCGTTCTGTGTCTGCACGATGTTCCCTTTTCTGTCTGTGTGCCAGGGCACTGCAAAGTGCATCATCCCATTCCTGGTGCAGCAGGTACCTGCTCCACTGCTGGCGTGCTCAGGTTTGCTCTGGCATGGCTGGCACTAGCCTTGAGCTAATCAGCAACAGGTCTGAAGCAGTAAGAGTGTTAACCTTGGTTTCCACTGCCAAATCCCTTGTCAACTGCTTTTAAAATATTATTTTAGTGGAGTTCACTCTGAGGCAGGCTGCCTGGGAAAGATGTGTGGGATGACTCCAGAGACTTGCTTTCCTTCTTTGCACCACAGAAAGTGAAAACAGGAACAACTCACTCAAAACAAAACAAGTTTTGTACAAAAGCTAAATCTGGTGTGGATTTTTGTGCACCTCTTGCTTTGTGCTGTTTGCAGTCAGGTGTCTTGGGCACAGGCAAGGCAGTGAGTGCTAACAAGTAACTTGAAAACTTTATGGTTTATAGCTTTGTGTTGTGCATTGGTCTTCCAGGAGACAGGACGGCTTGGCTGCTGAAGGATGGATGTTGAGGAGGGCAAATTCACCCCTTCTCTCTGCTGGGAGAGGCACTTAATCTCTCTGTGCTCCTGTTATAACCTGCTCTCTTTTTTCTTTATTGGGATGCTTTGAGCAGGCAGAGGATATTTCAGGCAGTAAGATTATAGAACACTGTGTGATTGAGAGGCTAGAGATGTACCTTGTGGTAGCACACAAATTGCCTGCTCTCTCTTCCAAATACTGCTGCATAAGTTTTTAACAGTGGGATTTTAAGCCCTGTGATTTGTTTGTGAGTTTGGTGCAGTGAAGATGACAATCTGCCTTGGGATATGCACCTGACACTGTGGGGAGGTAGAAAATCTACTGGCTTTTAGCTGAGCACCTTTTCAATGTACAGATTTATAGGCAACAAAACTGCACTGAGGCTGCAGCCAAATTTTGAGCGACTGTGTAGTAGCTACAATGCAGCACGTGTTCTTTGGTTAGTCTTTGCCCTCAGCACAAACCACTGTGTAAAAACCCAGCTTTTTGCAGAGAGTGAAAAAATGGTTATCACTGCTACATTATTTGGAGAGTGCTTTGAATAGGCTTTGTGGAGGCTGGGAGGATTTCTATCTTCCCAGGACTTTCAGTGCTTATTGACTTGGTTCTAGTACTGGCATGGCTACAGGGCAGGGAGGTTTTTTGAGCTCTCTCTGAAAACACTGAGAACCCAGTGGCTTTGCTTCTGAGCACTGGGCTCAAAATGAATGGGATGAATAGGAAGATAATGAATAGGAAGGGATCAGGCAGAAAGCTGATTCGGCACAAAATGTTTTGTTTAGAAATGTGGTTTAATGCTACTAGTAAATTCTCCAGTGCAGACAAAGCCCTGCTTAAAAATAAAAAAAAAAAAAAAAAGGGAAAAGAAAACCCCAAACAATGCCCATGAGCAGAGTTGGGAAAACAGAATTTAAAATATCAGTGTGGGTACAGTGAAGAGTTTGCCTTGTCTGTGGGCTGACCCTGACCTATCTGAACTATTGCTCCTTGTTGTGTCAAACCCTCAGTTCTATGAGCTCTCTGCAAACACAGCCAGGCACTGATTTCTGCAGCTTCCAGTGGGAGAAAAGAGAAGGTTATTGTTCCTCTCCTCAGCTCAATGACGGGTGAAGTGGTTCCTGTGTATAAATAGCTTGAAGTGCTTTGGGATCCTTCGGGATAAAGGAGCCTTGTGGCATACAAGAGGAGGTTGTTTGACGCAGAAGGAGTTTCCCTTGGTCACACAGTGGGTGCTGGTCTCTGCCTGCCTTCCAGCTCCTCATGGGGACTAGGTCCTTGGAGGGGCTGCTTGTTTCCCTGCTTTCCCACTTGTGGGAGCAGGAGACATGGGCTTTGTGCTCTCAGGTTGTGGCTGACTGAATGTTTTGTCAGGGAAGGGCTTTTTGTTTGCTTTGTAGTGAAACAGTGCTAGGGTACAGACACACGGTTCCAGGCACGCTCGCCCGCTCTTATCTTTCTCTCTTATGCTTTCTTTTCTCAATGGTTGTAAAATTGGTTTTATGCCAAGGTCCTTGTTATCCTCAGGGATCCTGCAGCCAGGCATTGCCTCACCCAGTTTGGCTAACCCCCTCATAAAACACTTAATTTGCAGGTATGTGGGTGGTGCTGAACATGTGAATCCCTGCTGAGTTTGAAATTTATGCTTGTTGTTATTTATGCTTCAGTAAGCCCCTCCCCTGGGGGAGTAAACAGTCTTGAAAATATGAGTGAAAGGTCTGAATGCTCTTCTCTGGAGAGACAGCCTTGTCTCAAAGAGCAGGTGACGGCTCAGGTGTATTAGGCATGCAGCTCCTCTCTGGATACTTGGCTCTTATCAAAATGAGCAGGAGTTTGGAGGCTGCATCTCTCTTGAGGGGTCTATTCAAAACACAGCACCTCGAGGCAGGGCAGAAGAAAGGAGGGATTTGGCAGGCATTCTGAGGGGTGACAGCAGGGCAGTTGTGTGCCCATGGAGATGTTGCTTTGACACAGGCTGTTGGTACGAGATCCTCCCAGACTCCCAGAATGGGAATGAATTTACCCTCTCTCAGTTCTTTGGAAAAGTGCTCTCTCAGTCAAGAGGTAGGGTCAAGCAGGGTCTGCCAAAGATGTCAAGGAGGAGGGATTTCGACCCAAATCTGTTCTGTGTGCCTGTCCCCCCCCTCCCCGCTGAATTTAAATGACAATTTAAATGACAGCTTTTCCTCCTTGGTTGATGCCTGACTTGTGTTTTGCATTCTCCCCAGTCCAAGGCACAAGTACTTTGACTTTGCAGCATGTTCCAAAATGCTGAGATGGAAAGCAAAGCTTTGAGCTTTGTGTCCTGGGTCAGCTTTCCCTTCTGAAAAGCCAGGAGTGTGGGAGCTGCATGAAGCAGATGAGTAAAGGGCAGGGCACTAGGGCTGGTCTTGGAGAGTTTGGGCCCAGCCTCAGGAGGATTAAGAACTATTGCTTGCCTTAGGTGACTGTGCCTTTTCTCCTCTCCCTAGTTCCTCATGAAGTTCCTTTATCTGACCTTTAATTAACAAACCCAAGAACTTTGTTTGGCCTGCTTTCCAGTGGTGCCAGAAATGGAATTTCTACTTGTTTATCTGAAGAGTTGTTTTTGTGGTCTAGAGGCTGTGTAGTAATGTGAATCAGCAAATTTCTGGCTCTTATTGGCATTATTTTTCATAGGGAATGGAAGCAGGGGTAATCCAAACTGGTTATGAAAGAAGGTGTGTTGTCCATACTGGGCTCGTTTGGGACCCTCTAGCTTAGAAAAACAGGGGAAAGAGAGGATGCCAGAGGCCATTTCCAGTGCAGACTTATGCAGCCTAGCTGCCTGCACAGAAGTGACAAGCCATGGGATGACACCCCAAGGTTAGAGGGATGGAGTGCTGGCAAGGGCCCTCAGCCTGTTGCTCTGCCATGTGCTGGGTACACTGGAGGATATTTCTCATGAGGTGATGTGGCTGACAGCCCAGGTGAGGAGTCTCTGCCCTGGTACACTCAGTGTGGGCAACAAATAGGAGGGCCTGGAAGCCACTGTGCTGCTAGATGGCCACAACCTACCTGCCATGAGTGAATCTTGGAGGGATGAATCCCCTGACTGGAGTGTGGCTATCAGTGGCTACACGGCTTCATATCAAGGGAGAGCTGAGGAAGGAGAGAGGGTGGGGTTGCCCATGACCAGGTTGAAAACTTGATCACTTCAAGGCACTAACACCAAGGAGGGCTTTGCACTGCACAGAAGGATCTTCCCGAGCTTTCTCATGGAGTTGCTTTCAGGCCTTTTCCACTAGAATGAGCTGTCATTTTGTGTACACAGCCTTGACAGAATTGATAGCAGCATTTACAGGATGCAGCAGTAAATACAAACCTGTCCTGACAGCTTTCTACCAGCAGAAGATGTTCCTGCTCCCCCCTGCTGCAGTTAAGCTCTTCCCTGTTATCCAGTGCACACTTTGCACTTTAATCAAATGCATTCATGAGAGGTATTCTGAAATCATGGGCTCTCTACTTAAAGGACTTGATGGCAAAGCATGTAATCATATATTGATTTCAGAATAGTCTTTGGCGTAGTTCATGATTCCCTGCATCTCTCTTCTTTTTTCCTTCAGCTTTCTGCATTCCTAAATCCAGCAGCAGACTAGAGCCAGCAAGAAGAGAGGGAGTGGAAAAAAGCCTTTGAAGAGGACTGAGCATTTGCAGTGGTGCTGTCACCTGCTTGGTAGTGAAAGGTCAGTGTCAAGAGTGCTGATCCATGTTTGCTGTCAGTTTGGGGTGGATAATGGCACACGGTGGGAATTTGACCTCTTTACCTGCAAGCTTTGGAATTCCTCTCCTGGGAAGGCTTTACTTAAATTACTTTTAGCTGCTTTCTGGCAGCTGGAGGCCCTTTCTGAGGATGTTCAGAGGGGTAGGTACAGTGTCAGTGGTGATGTTTTCATCTTACAGAGAGGGAACTCAAGAGAGGTCATGCTTCCAAAGGCTGGAGTTTAGCCTTGACGAAGAATGTCATTGAGTTTGCTGAAGATTAAAGTTCTTGACCCACACCTGCACTGCACATACCAAGGGAAGGATGTCTGCTTTGTTTGCTGATGGCTGCCAGGGTTATCTGGCTCAGCTCACGTCTCTCCAGTGGAACATTTCCCTCCTGGCCAGCAGTGTGCCCAGTGGTTGCACTTTTGTTACAGCATAGGTGCAGTGGGATTTCCTGCAGCAAGGCTTTCTTATGTGCTTTGGCAAAGGTGTTAGAAGTTACCTAAGTTGTGGTGTATGAGTTATCTGTATAATAGTTGTCACTGATATGTTGGATACCAATTTGCTTGCTATCACTCAAAAATCAATACTTTTAAATAATGATGCTTTTAATGGCCTGAGAGCTATTCATTTTCTTTGGTATTGTTTCTTCCCCATCTGTCAGATGCTGCTTTAGGGCAGGTTGTGCAGAAAAAGCCTGGAGGCCTGGCTTTCTTTGCTGTTTAATTAAGTGCTGTTACTGTGCAAGTTGAGGCAAATGTACCAAGCAGTGTCTGGATGACTAAATGAATGTCTATCCAGCAGGAGTGTGTGTGTGCACGTCATATGCTTTCTGAGCTGGGCTTTGTGTGCATGCTTATGTGTGCCTCTGGGTCTGCAAAGAAAAATACAGTGGTGTGGTGTGGAACACACAGAGCAAGTCCTTGGTAGTCCATGGTAATCATGGAAATTTTAGGTTTCACAGTTGTCTGTGCAGTGCTTGTGTTCCCAGATGCTCAGCACCCAGAACTGGAGCCATACTGCTCAACTTCTGGTGAGCTCTTGTGGTCTGGTTTGTCCTAAGGGCACAGTCATGGTAGGATGAGAGCCCAAGAAAATCAGATCATACAATGGTTTCACGTTTGATGTGATCCCAGCCTTGCCTGGCAGTCATGCACTGTATATTCTTACCCTCCTGGGAGGCTGTGGCTCGCAATCACACAGGGCAGGATGAGCTCACTCTTTATCTTTTTTATCTTTTTGAGATGTTTGCATAGGTTCCTCCTTGCTTCACTGTTATTCCACTGTTACTCATATACTTCATTGTTAGCATCTCTCCATCTCTGGTGTATTTGAACCAGCAAGTCTCATAAATAATTGCCAAAATCGCTTTACCAGGCATTCCTCTCATTATAAGTATGTTTTTTACTAATCATAAAAGAGGTTGCTCCAGTTCACTGGCTGAAGTAGTCTTTGCTGGCAAAAGCACTTTTGTGTCCATGAAATCGTGTTGCTGTCAGGCTTTTGCCAATTTGCCCGTCACCTGGAGCCTGCCATGCCTCTCAGCTGGCATTCCTCCATCAGCTCAGTGCAGAGCCTCATAAAATCACTGGGTTTAGAGAAAGATGAGGGTCTTGCACACGGGAGGAAGGGAGAGGCAAGGGTCAGACTGAGGGACTTGCACAAAGTCTCTGTCAGAGTGGGAAGCTAGATTCAAGCTGTTCAGCTCTCAGTTTCTTGAATTAATCTTCAGACTGTTACCCTTCTTTTCATCTACAGGTTCTGTCACTTGTTTTTTCCTCTCAGCTTAATGCATTTTGTTTTCTCTAGAGAATTATTTCTCTCTGTCATTTCTGTTGCAGTGTGTGTATGTGGGCATTGTAGGAACCTCTTGTTGATTCTTGTTTTATTCCATAAAAATACTTCTTTCCATTGTGGGACGTAATTTCACAGCCTGCATTCCTTGATTGCTTGCTGAAATTTAAATTGCTTATAAAGCTACTGTCTGTTGGACTGGACCAAGTAAACTTCATTATGGAAATACTTTTAGTCTTCTAACCACTTTCTCAGTTAGCAAAGTACTTCCATTATGAAGCTCATGTTTAATTAATATGTTTTTATGTAATTGTAAATATACCCTTGTGGCAGAGCTTTCCATTTCCTGTTCATCAGAGAGCTCATGTGTAATTATTGATAGTGATTCAGAACAGGTTTTTTCCACAGTGTTTAAAATAGAACAGAATTATGTGTATTAATTACTGCTGCTCCTCCTTGTCCGGTTTGAAGAGTGATTCATATCAGTTCTGAGGGTTTGTTATAAGGATGACTGAAGGCAAGAGACCCTGGCTATGTCAGTGAATTCGGGATGAGGCCTCATATTCATCCTGGTGCTGTGATACTAATCAACACCTGTGTGCTTTTTGGGACCACGAGGCTCAGAGCCTGCAGTGACCCTAAGCCTGGAAGCAGATTGTGGTTCCCCCCTCCTGCTGTCAGGGCTCCTTGGGAAAGCCTTTCACTGTAGTCTCCTGCTGTCTCTTGCTTTCCCTGAAGACCAGGATAGCTCCTGAAGCCTGACCCTGTCTCTGCAGGTGATGGGAGGCAGCAGATCACCCTGTGTGAGGCAGGGAGCACTAACACCACTTCCAAAAAGAGGGTCTGCAGAGCTGCCTTTCCCTGAATAGTTGGCTGGGTGAGTCACAGAGCGTGCAGAGGCAGCCGGAGCCATCAGCTCTGCTCCTGGCTAGGAGGGATAGATCAGACAGGAGACAGCCCTGATTGCTTTCTGATTCATGGTCTGCCATCCCTGGTGATTCACCCTGCTTTATAAACCTGCAGCTGTTCCCTGCCAGCTTTCTGGAAACAGGCATATCCTCTCCTCTCAGCAGGAAGCCAGGCTGCCTGGAAGGCCTGTACCCAGTGCTGGGTGCAGCAGGACCTGCAGTCTGGAGGGGGATTTCAGACTGTCTGTCATGATGCAGTGCAGGCTCAGCTGTGTGTCTGCCCAGTCCTCACCCTGGACTAGATGGAGCTGTGAGTGGGGTTTCTGAGCTCTTGGAACAGGAGGCACAAGTTAGTATCCCTTGCTCGGGCCCAGCACCTTCTCTATGGCAATATGTAGGGGATGGATGGATGGATGGAAGCAATGAAGGAAGGCTGGTTCCTAAAATCCTCGGGAGCAAGAGAGAAACTGAGCCAAGAAGCCTAAGGACAGAAAGCCTGGTTATCATCCCCTGGTCAGTCTCTGCAAGGCTGCAGTGCACATTCCTCTACATGCAGCCCTGATATTGGAAGGGGTGGCCAGAAGTCCTGTTACTGGAAGGCATCTCTCAGATCTGGGCTGAGGTACCTGTTCTGAGTTGTGCAGGCGTGTGTGGCTGCCTTGCTGCTCCCATTCTTGTTCTGTGGCTTAATGAAGCCTCTGGCAACTATAAATCTGTCACTTTCCATGAATGCTGTGTTCTTGGGGCGTTCTCCATTCTTCTCATGGAGAATTTGCAAGCCTGGTCAGTGCATGCAGTACTATCAGCATCCATTCCTTCCCAAAGCCCGGGGCACTTTTGTGCTGCAGCATGGTAATTAATCTGAGCATTGCTGGAGGTAATCTCTTCTGGAGATAACTCTGAAGAGTTGTTCTCCTTGATCTGTGCCACCATCTCAGAGCTGCTCCCTTTGCCAGTAAAGCAGCATTCTGCTGCCAGCTGCTGTTGCCAGATGTTATTCCAGAGAAAAATGTTTTCTTGTGAAATGGTGACGGGGATGGGCCTGGGTGGGACTGTTGGCATGTTCACACTCTTGCTTTCCTTGTTAGCTTCATTTGTTAGTTTCTAAAGCAGGGGCCTGGCTGGGGCTTTTGAGTGGGCTGGCATAAAGCACAAGGAAATTGTTTCCTGCAAATAAAATACAGTTATGCTGCAGAATGGGCAACTGCTGTTCCCAGCCTCGGCTCATCTGGCTCTAAAGCCAGACATCAGAAGTGTGGTGGCAAAGATAATGTTGATAGTGAGCTGATGTGCAGCCTGGCTGGGTGTACCTGTTTCTCACTTTCTTTGCTGTCAGGTGTTTTGCCAAGGCAGATGAGTCTGTACTGCATGGCTGGGTGTAGCTGCAGTGGGTCCCTGGAGGGAGTTTGCATCACTTGCGTGAAGAAGTTTTGTAAATTAACTAAGCATGAACTCCTTGTCTCTGGAAAAATGTAGAGGCTGTTTGCCTTCCTTCTTCCAGGGAAATTGCTGGTTTAGGAAAACATTGCACTCTGATGTTGGTGCACAGTGTTTGCATCATTCCTTACTGGCTGGTGTGGGAGAAAAGAGATGATTTTTTAATTGAATGCAAGTGGTGAGGATTTGGTTGCACTTCTGCATCCTGCATCACAGGGTGATGCTGGCAGCAATACTCTGTGGAGTGCTTTCGTCCTGTCTGCCTGGTCAGGCAGTGATGAGGATATTTTTTTGAGAGGTTCAGACTTTGAGGTCTGAACAACAGGCAGAAAAGTAACGTGGAGCTGTGCTTGCTGCAGACCCACTTCTGGGAATCCTGCTCCGGGGTGCAGCAGGTCTGTAACACTGCACTGGGACTGACTCACAACAAAATCCCATTCCTTACATATCTGCAGAGCCATTTTATGCTCTCAGATCATCTGAAGCCAAGGGTTGTGTTTCTTCCTCTTAGTAGCTGGGACAGTCTCTTAGTGCCCTGGAGGACAGCCAGCCAGTGAGAAGGGCCATGGAAAGTAAGCAATGAAGAAGAGAATTAATTACTCCCACAGACTGCTGGGGTTCAAAAAGGATGGGACATCTGAACATATAACAAGTGTGTTCCCAGTTACAGTTGTAAAGATCAAAAATAGCCCAAACTTAGAGAAGGATCTATTTAAGGCAGTTGTAACTAATGCCAGTGAGAGTATAATATTATTTGGAGACAGATTATTCCATAAATATCAGAGACGAGGGTTTCTGTTCCGCCTTCAGAACAGCAGCTACAGGCTGCAGTCAGGAGCCAGACTGGGATTTTCTGGAGAGCAGGCCTGGGATTGTGCAGGATCTTGTGTGTAGGTCACCCAGATGGATAGGAGAGCTCTTTATCTGAGCAAGCACTGTCCTGTGCCCCTGAAGTCAGCTGAATGGCTTGTTCACCAGCTTACTTCACAAGATTGCAAGTGTTAGATCTTGCAGGAGGAGGGTAGTAATACTGGCCCTCTGGGAGAAGTGGTGTGATGACTGACTCAAGCTTTTCTGGTTTTGGTTTGTTTTTTAGGAACTTGGTGAACCAGAAAGATGCGTGAGTATACAGAAAAGAAGGAAACATGTGGGACCATCTGTCTGAAGTACCTTCTCTTCATCTTCAACTTCTTTTTCTGGGTAAGGAAACTCAGTCTGTGTCAGAGAGTGAGGTGGCAATGAGGTGGCACTGCAGTTTTGGTGTCAGGGGTTGCAGAAATCTTGGGTGTAATGAAGTCTTTGGGAAAAAGTGTTGACATCAGTAAGACAGAGCCTTTGTCCTGTTGTGTGAAATGTCACCCCTGGGGCTTGGCTGCTCAGGCTGCAGAAGTTATGGTTTGACACTGTAGCACGTGGCTGTTTCTAGGTCATGTTACCAAATATAGAAAATTACAGGAAGCCCAAAAATAAGCCTTGATTTTTCACCTGGTTTACTTTTTCCAGAGCCTGAAGGCTCCACTGTCTTGCCATTCCTCCTCTCAAAATGGCAGATGACACTCACCTTCTTGCAGCTGATCCACTTTAGAGCTTCTTAGAGTCATACTTTCCACCACGAAAGTTACTGATGCCAAAGGATTGTGTTTTACTTTGGTGCATGGGACAGAGCAATGGAGTGTCCAGATCAGACCTTTAAGAAAAACTGTGTTTTTCTTAAAAAACTGAGTTTACCTGAAGCTGCCTAAAACCTTCTGGAAGCTGAAGGCTTACAAGGGAGGAGGGGACCGCTAGGGATGTGGTTGGGTTTTCTGTGTTCACTTGTCACAAGGGTTAAGTTAGGCAGCCAGGCTGGTCATACAGCTTTGATATGTTTTATTTGCCCAAAACCCAGTGTGGCTACATTTGAGAGGACTCTGGTGTGAGCATGAGCTGCTGTACACAGGTAGATGGTTTAGATGGCTTCCATCCCAGGCTGCCTGGGGTGCTGAACTGGGTGTCTGGAAGCTCAGGACCTGCTCCAGTGCCAGTGGGTCCATCCTTTAATGTACATCATCTTTGGCTAGCTGAGGGAGCTGTGGCACATTCTGCTGTCCCTGTCCAGCTGCTCTGGGAGGTGAGGAGGGTCATGCCTCAGACACCCTTCATTGCTTGCTTCTCTCTCTCCCCAGCTGGCTGGCGGGGCCGTGATGGCAGTGGGCGCCTGGACCCTGGCTGAGAAGAGTGACTACATCAGCCTGCTCTCCTCCAGCACATACTCTGCAACTGCTTATATCCTGGTGGTGGCTGGGGTGGTGGTCATGGTCACTGGCATCCTTGGGTGCTGTGCCACCTTCAAAGAGCGGCGCAATTTGCTACGAGTGGTGAGTTTTGCTTGATTGTTTTATTTGGGGGAAGCATCTTGGTTGTGTTGTGTACCAGCCTTATTTGTTTGTCCTAGAGCAAATGTCACTAAGGTCTCCAGCTCCAGACAGCAGTGCTGTCCATGTCCCAGGGGACAGGAGCATTTTATTTCATCCACACAAAGAGTGTGCTGCATGGTTCAAGAGTAAAAAGTGTAGTTGAAATACCTGTGCTTAGTGTGAGAACATCTATTTGAAACTATCCAAAACAAAATCTTGTGGCTTTTGTCTCTTCTTTCTTCCTTGCTCATTCTGTATTCTGTTTTGGAAATGGGAAGAGGGAGGAAAATATGAGAGACCTGTAACAAAATGACATTGGGTTCAATTTTTAATGGCATTAGGTTCAAGCCAGATTAATACGCTTTTTCACTTGGTTGTCAAAGATCAGGACATTTCCAATATTTTCTTCAGTTGCAAAAAAATTACTTTAGTCTTGCTTCCACAAAGAAGAACCTTACTATTTTGATAATCTGCTGCTTCTTTTACAGCTTTCTCTGTGTTACTTCCTGAGCTCCCTGCTCACCCACCTACAGTGAAGTTTTTTACCATCCCTGAGGTTTCTATTTTGCTTACTCCCTCTCAAATCTCTCCTTCAGTCTGGAGTGTGGCAGCAGTCTGTTCTAGTGTCTGGGCTGCAGTGGTGAGTGCAGTGACTGAAATAACAATCAGTGGCTCTTGGCATTCACAGGTACAGAAAAAAATATTTCAGTCACCAGTTCCTCCCTTTGCAAATCCTTGTTCACCTGACTGACCCCATTTCTCCTCTTTCGTTTGGATAGAGGAGCAGAAATAAGAGTTGTGAGCAAGCCTGATGCTTCACTGCTATGCAGACCTGATAATCCCTGTGAGAGGCAGAGTAGGGCCAGGGAGGGAGAATAAAATATAGAGGAGACAGAGTGAGTGCATTGCTGATGCTTGTTCAGTGGGTTCCTGGTCTGTAGCAGTTGGTTTTGGCCTTGCTTCACTGACTCTCCATGCCAGAGAGATCTCCCTTTGTCTTTTTCCCTCAGCCAGAAGCTACATATGAAAATCCAGTGGAGTTTTCTTTGTTATTCTGCCATAGAAAATGAATAATTTTCTCTTGGGAATAAAAGGTCACTCTGTCTCCTTACACCACGCGTCCTGTTGGAGTGGCTGGTTGTGACAGACCTATTGTCTCTTCTTGCTCGTGCTCTGCTTTGGTTGCCCTGAGTAATCTGAGACAGGGCTGTGCTTGCCAGGGCTGGGTGAGCCTGCCTGGGGGCCTCTGCCAGCTCTGAGCTCAGACAGTAATCCTGACAGCTTCGCAGTCACCCCAGGGGCTGTGCCAGCCAGTCCCACTTTCCCTCTGTACAAGAGACCCATGTAAATGTGGGAGGGAGCAGTACAAGCAGCAGAGCTGGGCTCTCCCCACTGCTGCCTTGGTGCTCTTAAGAATTGATTACTGACAGCTTTGGATGCTGTTTGTAAAATACATATCTAGTTTTTAGTTTGTTTTTCTCTTGAAAAGTTGGGAAGCTGTGAATTTTTTTTCTGCCTTGTATGTAACCTGAGCTTTATGAGCCCATTTCAAGGCTTTTCATAGTATTTCATTGCTCATCACTGACAGCTGTGCTACTTTTTTGTAATTTCTTACTGGCCTTTCTTAACCACGTGCTGTGCTGAAGCTTGGGCAGCAGAGGAGGAGTTTCTCTGGCTCCATGAGCAGACAAGGCAGTGGATCTGCAGCCTGGCTGGCTGTGATGCTGCAGTCCAACTCTTTACAAGGACACAGACCGCTGTTAGATCACACTGTTAGATCAAAATGCAGCAGGAGTCCCAGGGAAATACCTGTCAAATAGGAGACCTTGCTTGTCAAGAGAGAAGGTGCCTCTCTTCAGGCCTGGCCCCTCACACTGCCTTTTCTAGTCAGCTACTTTGGACAGGGAGAAGGCAACTCACATGGATTAGGATTTCTGTTCCTGCTGCATTTCAGCCTGGAGCCCTCCCACAGAAGTGAGGTTGCTGATTTAGGACTATTGTTGCAATCTGTCTCCTTTTCAGATAGTAGAATGATGCCTCCAGATAATTACTTGGGTTGCAGGTGGGTTGAGCCATTTTTTGTATTATTCAGAGAAAACACACTTAACACTTGGTACCTCATGCAAAACTGGATGGAATTTGGGCTCTTTAGATCTTGAGGAGACACTCAATAGCCCTGACTCAGTCTTGGAACCAGAGCCAGGGTAAATTTTGCTTAGAGCCCACCCAGGTCCAGGCATGTGTTTGCTAGAGAGGTTCTGGTGATCACACATTTCTGACTTGGGAAACAAGTAGGGCATGTCCCTACAGTTCCATGCCAGAGCTGGCCTGCTCCTCCCATAGCAGACCTCTAAGAAAGCCTTGCAGCTACCGCTGAAGAGCAGGGAGAGCTGCCCTGTGCTCTGTGTGTGTCCAGAGGGAGAGCTGCTGCTCCCCTATATCAGTGTGATACTTAGAAGTGGCCCTGAGGGAGCGTTGGGAGTAAGATAATGGTGGAGTGTATCAGCAGAGACAGGTTGGGTTCAAGGGTGGTGGATGCACTAAGCTCCCTCACAAGGTTTTACTTGTGACTCACATTTGTTAAGGTCTGCTGGATATGTGTTTGTTTCTATCCACTGTAAGCCAGCACAGTGAGCAGAGAGCTTGTGGTGACATAACTTTAGCTCTACCTGAATGCATCTGACATTACACAGAGCAAGGAAAAATAAATAAGCTTTCCAGTCCATTGCTTGTTCTCAGCATCCTGCCCCTCCTTGGCAGAGGAATTATGTCAGGTCAGTTAAGGCATAACAAGGTCCCAACAGAAGAGAGCCAGCCGTTGTGTCAAGGCCTGTCAACCCTTTCTTGCTCCTTTTCCACCTCCTGGGAGTGCTGGGAGCAGCCTTTAGCTCTCCTGCACTGCAGTGTGTGACTCACTGCCCTGGGATGAATGGGTACCTTGTACAGGCTGCCGGATGGCCGGATGGCCGCGGGGGAGAGCCTGGGGCAGGGGAGTGAAAGGCCGAGATTGTGTGCTCAGATTAAAGCCTGGACTGCAGATAAAACCCAGCTGTCCTTCCTTTGCAGCTGCTGAAGCTCAGCAGGGGTGGAGGAGGAAGCCTGAGTGTTTGTGTCATTTTACTCCTGCAGAAAGGGCTGGGAAATACCTAGTGAAAAGAGTGCACAGTGGGGGTGTAACCCTTGTGCAGCAGAAGGCATCCTTGCTGTGTCCAGATCTTCACTGTTCTTTTTTGCGGAGGTTTGATGTCCAGTTACATTTGTAGAGAGCCATTTGCTTCGTCTCTTGCTAACAGACCTTTCTTAAGGCTGAGGGTAAAACAGAAAACAGGAGATATTTTGTTTGTTCTGTCCTGGGGAAGCCAGTTCTTACAGGAACCTAGCTTGAGGTCCTCGTTATGGCTGGAACTGGGGTCTCTTCAGCTTTATCTACAGGAGGATTAATAGCAGTCACAGAACAGCCTGGATCTGTAAAGAAACTGTTCATTGCTGACCATGAGCAAGGCAGGGGCTGTTTGTCAGGAGAGGGGTTTTCCTTGAAAAGCTGTCTTGGATCTCAAGTAGGAAATGGACACACCACCCTGGTTCTTCAGGCCTGCCTAGTTCTTTTAATTTACTGCCCATATTCCTCATGGGTTTGGCTTTCTGACTTGTTTCTGAATAGAACAGGGTTCCCAAACAGTTTTCTGTACTGCCCATTTGATTCTCCTTGTGGTAAGCAGGGCTTTTACCCTTTTCACTTCATTGCCACTAAGTCCTTTTAGGAAATAGTCATGTTCTCCTATTAGTATTCTAAGAGTTCTTCTCACTTTGCTTTTGAGATGCAGAGCTTTTCCATCTAGAGCCCAGTTCAGGAGCACATACAGTCTCAGTGCTGAGTGTGAGTCAGTGCTGAAGTCCATCCACTTCTACAGTGCCCCTCAGCCTGTGGCTGAGCCCTGCAGAAGTCACAGGGAGCACAAATGATGCTGTATGCTTACCTGCTGTGCTGTATATTTGGTAAATGGACCCTCTGTGGTTTTATTGAGTCATCTTTATAACATATATTGTTCCTTAGTAACTTAGTGAAATGCCCTAAACAATGTCAAAACAAGTAAAAGTTTAATTCTTTTTGTATTGATGTCAGAATCAGATACTTTCTATGATAGTGAGTGTAGTCGTTAGATTATCTATCTAGGTTTCTTTTGTACAGTGATCTTATCTTGGTTGTCTGCACTTTTCCATTCTCTATATCCCTCTGGCTCTGTGAGTTAAACTCACACTTGCTGCTGCTTGTCTTCAGTTATTCTGTGGTTTGGTGGTTTTTTATTAATCTGTGGGATTGTTCCTTTCCTATCCTATTGAAGTCTTAATGCCAGCCCCTGCTTTTGAACACTGCTGCAGAAAAGCATCAGTGAGGACAGAGTCAGGCATTTTCTTACCAGGTAAAGAAAAGCTGCCTCCTGGCATCTCCTTATGTTCTATTCTAATGTCTTTTTCCCATTATTTTACAGTACTTCATATTGTTGCTATGCATCTTTCTCCTGGAGATCATTGCAGGAATCCTGGCCTATATCTACTACCAGCAGGTGAGTGGACATTAGTCCTTGGAGACTCAGACAAGGGAGAGAGAACAGCCTGTT
Organism: Zonotrichia albicollis; assembly: GCF_047830755.1. Taxonomy (NCBI): domain Eukaryota; kingdom Metazoa; phylum Chordata; class Aves; order Passeriformes; family Passerellidae; genus Zonotrichia; species Zonotrichia albicollis. The sequence goes on from NC_133824.1 coordinate 38,355,152, forward strand.
ATCATCCCATTTCTCTAGCCAAAATTTGTCCCAGAAGCTTGGGACATAGGTCTGTTTGGGGCTCACCTACTCACTCCACTTCATGTATGAAAGACCTTGGATTATTTACTGGTTCTGGCAAAGTGGTGGTCATTACTCCAAGGGGCTGCTCAGCCCTGCTGCTCAGCTCCTTGCTGTGTGCACTTTGTGCCCCGTTTTTCTGCAGAGCCTTGTAGAAGACAGTTTTTGAGGCTGTGTAGATCTAGGAACTCTCCTTACAGCCTTCAAGGCATAGTGCAAACAACTGAAATCACGTTAGTGCCACTTTATCATGCTCAGGACACAGGAACAGTTCCTGCTGCATCCAGCAAAGGTAACAAATGGACCAGCTGGGAGGTCCTTTCAGGTCAAGAACTTTTTGAGAGCTTTACTTGAGCAGCATAGCTGAGGGGCAGGAGATACAGGACAGGCTCCCAACAGCTGCAGGTCTGGCTTGGCACTTCTTGCTGTTGCTGAGAACAGAGCTTAATTCATCACTTCACTTTCAAAGGGAGTTTAACCACCAAGGCACAAACTGCCTGCAAAAATTGCTCTCATGTCTGGAAATTGATTGGAAGTGGCAAATTAGGATTGTTATCAAATGGCTGTCTGAAAAGCAGCTGAACATCCCATCTTGTTGACTTCACTGCCAGGACTCCTTGCCATTCCATTTTCTCTTGGACCTTCTACGCTTTGCTTTGGATGGGTGCTGGTGGTTTGCAAGGAGCCAAAGAACTGTACTGGCTCCTGCCAGGAGGGATCTGGGGTATGAATGTGCATATTTAACAGGAAAAGATCAATCCTGGCAGGCATGGCAGGAAGCCAGGACCTGTCCATCCATCTGTGCAAAGGCATGAGGTTCATATGTGACAATGGATGGAGAGGAGCTGATCCCAGGGTTGAAATAAGGGACAGCATATTCAGAACTGTACCCTTGAGTGCTTTATATCACTTGAGTGCATCTCTGATCAACAGCTGCACATCCCTTTGCCCTCTGGCTGATAAATCCTGCTTTTCTCTTGGTTGCAGGCTGCTTGCTCTGTTTGCCACTGTTTTTATTTCAGCCCTTGCTTTGGTGTCTAAGGCTTGCATGTGTGTGTCTAAACTGGTTCTTTGTCTCTGTTCCATGCTGCAGTTCTTCCCCGTGAGCCCACAGGTAACTGCTTTTCTCCCAAGTAATAATTCTGCCAATGGATTCTCCTCTTTATTTGCCTCTGCCTTCCAGTTGCTGAACCTTTTCCTTTCTTTCTATTATGCTAAGTCCTTTGCATTTCCATAAAGCTTCCCAGCCCAAGATCTCAAAGCATTTTTCAAATATTAATGAATGATGCCTCATATCATCTCTGTGAGGTAGGTGTTGTCCCTATCTGACACGTGGGATTGGAGAAAGCATTGTTTCAAAGGGAGAATAAACTCCAGACTGTATTTTGCACAGTTTAGTATAACCAGATGTTTGACCTCTCATTTACTACTTAGTATGTAGAATAAAAGGTATATAAAGAGGTTGCTCAGCTGTTTATTCCATTGACCCCATCTAAAATGCATGTTGGCATTGTGTATATTGGTTTACATAGGAAACTTGGAATTTCAAAGGTGTTGGACTAAAGCAGTGTTGCTGCATGAACCAGTATGCAAAAAAAAAAAAAAAAAAAAAGAAAGAGATGCAACCAGGATAACAAAAGAAAAAAGGATGTGGCTCTCTGGCACTTCTTGGCTGTCACCAAAGGGTGAGAAGAATTCAGCTAGATTAAAAGAGTCTCCATGGGAATAAGTGTTTGAATCCAATCACTTGAACATGCCAGTGGTTTGTGATTATGCTTTCAGAAATTCTGTTCTTGCAAAATCAGACTTTGTCTCTCTATTATCAGGAAGGCCTTGCAGTGATTTTTGCAATCACACACTTAATTCCCTCCTGTGGCATCCTTTTTCAGGATGATACAAGAGCTGTTTGGTCTATGTGGCTTTAGTCCATCATGCCAAGGACTCTTGATTTCTTCCTGCTCCTGGACAGAGTGATTTATATTTTTTACAAAAATGAGTTTTTAGTATTTTTTTACAGGCTTTAGAGAGAGAAGACTGCACATGGTCTCACAGGCATATTCATGTTTAAGCAGACACACTTTTGTATTCCCTTTCACTGCAGGCATGTCTTGGCAATCTTGCACATTCAAGGTGAGAAGCCATGTGGGATTATGTAACACAGGTTGTAGTTTGATCCCAAAGCACCTCCCTGCAGTTATTAAAACAGAGGTCTGATCTGTATTCATTTGGAAATAAGCCAGTCCAGCCTTGGAGGATGATCTTGAAGGAAGCTGTAGCTTTCACTAGGTTCTCCATCCTCCTCTTGGGGCAAAAGCAATGGAATGTATGCAAGGCTTTGGGTCATTCTGGGAGTGAGTTTGCCTTGTGATTTGATCCCATTTGTCTCTCCATTCAGCTGAGCCTGGAGCTGAAACAAAATCTGAAGAACACCATGACCCAGAAGTACCGGAGGGAGGGAGAGGAGAGCGTGACCAGTGCAGTGGACAAGCTGCAGCAGGAGGTGGGTGGCTCTGGGGGCAAAGAGAATTAATGCAACTTCAGGGCTTAAAACCAAGCACACAAAAGGCATCTCTTGATGTCCAACCTGCAGATATTTCTTCTGTAAGCTGAGTGTATGTTCTGATTCAAGACAAAATTGGGTGAAGTACAAGGCCTGAGCCGTACAACTGGCAGAATTGCATGGTGTGATCACTGAATTGCATGACCAGTAGCACTGGGGAAATGATATCTGAACTGCTCCCAGTGAACTGGAGCTGCCAAGTCACTCTGACAGCTGCTTCTACTTTCCCAGTTCAAAGCTTTGGAGAAATTGCTGACATTTTTCATTAAGCTTTCCAGTACCCTAGAGAGCAAGATGTAATGAAAGGAGAACTCTTCTGCCACTGTTGCTTGCTGTGCCTGGCTCAGGGGTGGTTCAGGTTAGGGCTGCCACAGTTCTGACAGGTTTTCCCACAGAAAAGACCCTTGTGCATAGGCATTTTCAAAGCACAGGGACTGCTCTTTGCATAGTGCCATAGCAGGTGCATTTGTGATGGTAATTGGTAATTAAACTTATCCTGTTGCCATCATTAACACGCAGTTATGAGCTGAGGCAGCTGCAGGTGCACTCTGGTTACAGTTCGTCCCAGCAGTAAACAAAAGTCACAGCTGCTGAAGGATAGATGAACTTGATATTTAAAGGGCCATTTGGGGAACTCCTAACACAAAAGTCACTAGTAATTATAAAAAAAACCCCAAACCCATGAAATAGCTAAAGGAGGGTGAGGCCCAGGGCTTGATGTGGGAGGCTGGAGAAAAAAAAGGTTGCAGTGCTTGCATGCTCAGCCTTTGCTCTGTGTGTGTGCAGTTCAAGTGCTGTGGGAGCAACAACTACACGGACTGGGCTGACAGCCTGTGGATCAAATCTTCAGAGGCTGGTGGGAGGAAGGTCCCAGACAGCTGCTGTAAGACCATCACTGACCTGTGTGGCAGAAGAGACCATCCTTCCAACATCTACAAGGAGGTGAGAGCAGAAGGGCTTCAGAGCCCCCTGCCACAAAGTGTGTGAAGGAGGTGGGCAGGGAGTGATGGTGTTGGGTTATTACTGCAAACTCTCAGTAGGCTTCAAGGTCAGTAACATTGCTTGGAATGTGGAATTCACTTCTTTAGCTATGTGTTCAGCTCTGTAGACTGCTATTTAATATGTTGAAATAGCGGAAAATAATTATTTTTGTACATCAATTATGGGGGGAAGCAGGAAAGGTTGTTAGTTCTGATAAGTGATTTGGATGCAAGTCCTACATTTGGCACAGCTTCCTGTGGTTGGAATTACTCCATGAGGTGCAAATGGAGATACTTTTGGTCCTTGATTGACAGTTGCAAGGCAGTGTCAGACAGAGCCTGGTTTTCCAGATTCATACCAAAACTCAATAACCAAACTGTAATAAATAGCAGTGGGAAGAATGTACTCTTAAAAGGCTTGAGTTATGTTAGGGTTGCTGGTTCTGGATGCCCATAGCAGCATTTTCTTGGCCTTTTGGCCTCACAGGAATAAACATCCCCTCCAGGCAGGTGCTAGGCAGTGAGTGAGTGAATCTTTCTCCACATACCTGAGAGAAGAATGACACTGTGTGTGATGTGGTCAGTTTTTCTACATTTCCCCTGCACTGCCAGCAGCCGCCTTGGGTTTGTTCAGAGGTTCCTGAGCCAGCTGGTCCTGAGCAATACCAGGCATGATGTAGTTCACAGTTCACATCATCTGCTTAGCTTTTCCAGAGATATTGGGGGAAGAGATGGCTCACAGACACCACTTTTTAAAGTGCTGCTTTCAAGGGTTGCAAACACTGGATTAAAATGAAGAAGTGGTTAAAATGAAGCTGATTTTCCATGTCCCTCCTTTCACCCTGCAGAGTGGTTGCATTACCAAGCTGGAAAACTTCATTCAAGAGCATCTGAAAATTATCGGGGCAGTGGGCATCAGCATTGCTTGTGTGCAGGTAAAAAGGTCTGAGGGGAGTTTTGGGGTGCTGGGCAGAAGTTGAAGGATCTCCTGAGCTGAGAGATAGAAATGAAGATGTTTTATATTGCTCTTTCCTGCCTGGCAAGAAGTTGCCAGCTACTTCGGGGACCTGAGGATTCACCTGTCCAAAGCAAAAGCCTTTGTGCCAGTCTGGTGGATTCCCTGCAGGTGCGGTATGGAGCAGGGCCGGGAAGGAGTTGTTCTCCGGGGCTGTGGGAGGCCCTGGCTCGGCAGCTCGAGGAAGCCCTCCTGTGGCTGTGTCCCATAACTGCCTGCCCTGCAGCAGGGACCTTCCCACCCGGGATCCTAAGGATTATCTCGAGTTATCCAGAACTTTCCTTCACCTGTGTCATGTTGAAGAACAGCCCTGTGGGTCTGATTTGCAACAGGGTGACGAATGAAGGTGTAGAATGTGAATGTCTTGCACTCTCATTTTAAGAGGGGATGGCAGAGGATATTCTTTTTTCATGATGCAGATGTGTCTGGGAGTTCCTCATCTTCCCCTTTGTTCTGGCAAGCAGCCAAATTACACCCCAGGAAGCTACTGGTGGTTAATTACAAGGATTAGCACAGATTGTTTTTTTCCTGCTGCTTATTGCAAGCTCGAGTGTGTTATCCCCAGGCAGGAGCTGGCTGACACTGGTGTGGGTCTGAACTGTTAATTTGCAAGTTGCTGACTGCACTGCATCCATTCTGTGGTTTTCATGTATTTCTTTCTTCCCTTTACACTGTAGATCTTCGGGATGATTTTCACCTGCTGCTTGTACAAGAGTTTAAAGTCAGAACCATATTAATAGCTGTGAGAGCTCTGTTGCTCCCCCTCTGCCACTTCCCTTAGCACCTGCCAAACCTGACCCCTCTTCACCACCACCACCAAAGTGTCTGTAACTTGAGGACTGGGCTCTGCAATTGAATGCCTTTAGAACCATGCGCTGCCTTACCTGCCCCTCTGGGGAAAGTCACCCTCCTTGCTGAGTACAAGGCAGCCGGGAGTTCAGCTGCTCCTCTTCAGTGTCAAGAAACAAAAAAGCTGTGGATCTTCTGCTAGAAGCTTTAGCACAACAGTCCCTTGATATAACTACAAAGCAAGATTTATCCAAGGCCGTTTCCCTTGAGGCTTCTCCCGAGCCAACATGAAGCTATCAGGATGCTGTGCAAGAATCATGGTTTGCTCTCCTGAGAAGTGGCCCACAGGCACTGACTGTGAGGACAGATGATGGTTCTGCACTGAGCTGGAGCCAGAGCTGAGCTTCTCGTACATGGAAGATTTCTCTCTCTCCCTCTCTCCTCCTGCACCAGTGCCCTAACACAGCTGTTCTCCACCAGAGAGGATGCCTGCCTGCTTACTGGGGGCAGGAGCTACTTGCCCAGCCAACTGGGAGCACAACTTGGGGCAACTGAAATCTGGGTGTGACACTCACTTTGCCAAGATGTTGTGGGTGCCTGAGGATTTCTCAGCAATTCTTCTTTCTCTTCCTTGAAGCCTCCTCCAACACAGTGCCATTAGGAGCCACAAGAGGCCTTTTGCTTCCCAGCAGTTCTGGAGCAAAGATGATGGACTGACTTTTTGGGTCTAGTCTGTTTTATTGACTGGTTTCCAGCATGAGTGAGGACTCTTATTTCCACCTCCCTATCTCCTGATGAGGTTTGGTGAAGAACTGGTCTTTTTGTGACGCTGCCATATCTTGCTACCCCTTGGCCTGCTCAGTTAGTGGAAGTACCTTTTTCATCTGTTACATGTTGAGATGTTCCCTTAGTTTGATTTTTCTGACTAAAACCTCCAGGTTTACCTCCCTTGGCAGGAAATGAATACACACCAATGTTTTTCAGCTTCCAAATAGCTTGTTAGTTAGCTGAGGGTTTTCTGGCTTTGTCTGGAAGCTCACTTTACTGGTTATTGCCAAGAAAGGCAGGAGAGTCAGTTCCAACCAGTTGCCCCAGTGTACTTGGTAAATTGGTAGTGCTGGCTTAGCTGTTTGCTGCTGAGGAATAGGTTTTAATTAAATATTGTCTCTGCACTGGGGTCCTGGATACACACAGGACGCAGACATTGCTATGGACTTGGTGCCAGCAGGATCATAGCCTGAATTCACAGGATCCTGTGTTCCTCCTGTCATGTTCCCTCCTTCCTGGTATGCCTGTTACACTCATGAAGCAGCAGAAAGGGGAGTTTGGTGTTTCTGAGCACTGAAGACAAGCTCTGACCTTCATAAGTAAATTTCTTCCCTCTTCTGGCCTTCTAGCAGTGCTGGCTGAGCCCCTGGCAGCAGACAGTCAACATAAGCAGAATCATTCAGACCAGTAAAAGGGTCTTGCAGCATCGTGGGGGTTTTGGTTCACAGAGCAGAAATCGTGGACTGGCACTGAAGGGTGACTCTTAAAATTCAGGGCAGGCCAATCTGAAACTCCTCCATTATCAGTCCTATGAAATAATCCTCAACTAATGCAGAAAGAGAGTGGAGGAACTGAGGTGTATCCTTGGTTCCACAACAGTAAGAAAGAGAGGAAAGAAATCTAAATTATTCTGTAATGATCTAAAGGAGAAATCTCTAAATTATTTCTTGTTTTATAGTAAAGTTCCTTAACAAGTATTGACTACTAACTAAGAGGAAAATATTGAGCATGTTGCTTGAAGCAATATTTCTGATTTCTTAAATATATCTTCATAGCTGCCTTTGCCCATTCCCTTCAAACACGTTCTACAGGGTTGGGAGAGGCCAGGAAGAATGAGATATAAACATTAAGTTGCCTTGTATCCACTGAGTTGTTTTATACTTTTTCTCTGTGTAACAATATTCATTGCTTTTGGTTTTTTTTTAACCCAGTTTAAGTTGCTGGCCAATAGAAAAATAAAGCTTATAAGACACTGTACTGACTGTGTGTGGCACAACCGAAGGGCTGCCATGAGCCAGGTGAGTTCTCTGGCTAGCTCAGATCCTGCTGCTGAGGAGCCAGCTCCTCGAGAAGATGAATGGAGGGGCCAGGCAGGGAAAGAAGCTGGGGGGAGCCTGCTTCACATCCCTGCCCCTGCCAGCCTGGTTATGATGTGGTGTGGGGTGCTGCAGGCTGCTACCCCTGAGAGCTCAGCATGCAGAACCTCAGGGGTTGCTCAGGGTCACAGGGGTCATTGGACCCCTGGTGGGGGTTACTTGAGGGCATTTGAGGCTCTGATAATTGATGAAGGGGTCAAATGAGAACGCAGGGCTTAATTATTATGAGCTGGGGCCTGATGAGGAGGCGCACTCTGGTGTAATGGATCAAAACCTGCCAGTGCAGTCCAGGGGAGCCCAAGGCCTCAGGGTCACCCAGTGGCCTGCAGTGTCACCCATCATTTGCCCTCTGTCCTGTCCGGGTAATGACAGGGGTGGTTATTAGCTTTATTAATATTTATTATTAACTAGTAGTATTAGTTTATTTTATTAGTGTTTATTATCATCTCCTGTAAGCATTAGCATTTGTAGTATTGCTATTAGCTCTAATACAATTATCAAAAATTCTACTGTTGGGATCTATTAAATTCTATTTACAATATTATGTTTTAGGATCCAGTAGTATAATCACCTATTGCAATCTAAAACTATGATTAGTTATTAGAATGAATAGCAGATTTATTGCTATTGATAGTTGATAGTGTATTATTAGCTGCCACAGGGGTATAAACGTGTCCTGTTGGAATCTCCATGATTTTGACCTGACCAGGGGCAGGTCAAGAAGTGGGAGCAGACCGGTGCCGTGTGCCACGGTGACCCTTGGGGACGCAGGGCCGGCGCTGCCCGGTGCCCGCCGAGTGTCGGGACTGCCCGGTGCCCCGCAGGACCGGGACCGCCCGGTGCCCGCCGAGTGCCGGCTGTTCGGCCCCCGCAGTGCGGGCCGCGGCCGCGCGGTGGCGCTGGTCACACGGCGGTGTCGCGGCCCCATGAGGGAGCGCAGGGAGCGGCGCCTCCCGCCCCGGCAGCGGGCCCGGGCCCGGGCTGCGGCACCGCGCTGCCCTCTCGGGACAGGCCGACAGCCCCACCTGGGCTGCGCTGAGCGGAGATTTCTGCCAAAAACACCCGCAAGCGTGTTTGCCTTGCAGGGGGGACACACAGCCGGCCGGCTCGGGAGGGAGCCGGTGCCCCGCTGCGGGACTGCTGAGCATTCCTGGGATGCATTGGGTAAGACAGGAATGTGGCTGTGTACATTTATGAGACCTCCTCCCAAGCCCCGCTTCCAGGAGAAGTGAGTTGAAAGTGGAGCACAAACCGAGAAGGAAGGGCTGTCCTGGTCCCCTCTGTGTCCTTAGGAGTGCAGTGTGGCCACAGCCACCCTTTCCCATCCCCAGAGGGAAATCAGCACCCTCTCTGCAATACTGTCCTGGGTGGTGTTTGGGACGTCTGGGGCTGTGTTTCTAAGCATGAAGCTACCGCTTTAAAGCAATTTCTCTTTCTCTTTGAAAGGGTTTCTGCAGTGTTGGTGATCAAGGTGCAGCTGCCATCCTGCAGCATCCCCACAGCCTCAGGTCTCCTGGGTGCTTCCCCCTCTCTGGAGACAGGAGCACAGGCTTGTTTCCCTTTGGACCTGGAGATTTCAGCTGTGCTAATTGTCCTTTGCAGCAGTTAGCTCAGCTCCTGGGCTGGCGAGGTGGTCAGCACAATTTGCTCAGGAGCAAAGGGGAAAACAGCTGTAGCTGTAAGCAGTTTCTGCAAGGGTCCAGCTTTGGGCAGTCACTCTGCTCCTGCCGTTTCAAACAAGATGAGTATTTTATGCTCCCCTGCAAGGCTGCTTTTAACCCTCAACCAGTTCACAGACATGCCCTTTCTTCTCCTGCCATTTAACTGGGGGAATTTTCCCCCTAGGGAGGCCTTGGTGCCCCTTTCTTTTGCCATTTATGAAGCCTCCCTTCAGTGGTGATTGTAATGTCCTTGTTTTCCTGATGAACTGGGACTAAGCACGGCTGCAGCAGTGGCTCAGAGGCTCAGGCACTGATACTCTCCTCCCTGGTGAGACAGGACAAATACAGCCTGCTTGGGAAATGGCAGAGGGGAATGCTCTCTCCTTTCCCAGCTGGCCATGGAGGCAAAAGGGAGCAGATTCATGTGGTGCCTTCAAAGATGACAAATTCCTTGTAGGGAGGGAGTGTAATGCTCTCAAACGAGCTGTAATCACATGAGCAGCACGGATGCTGATGCCCCCCCAAATGCATTCAGTGAGTCATTCCAAGTGCACCACTCTGGGGTTCTGAAGTCCTCTTAATGCTCTGCCAAGGAGGCTGCTCCTCCTGCGTGCCAGCATTAACAGAAATGAAACTGCATGGGCTGAGGCCATCAGGATCAGCAGCTTTCCCTCTTCTGATTACAGCTCCTCTCAGCAAAAATGAGCTGCTGAGAGTAAGGCATTTCCAGGCTTCATGTTTCTGTGTAGTGAACTGTGTGGCTGACAAGAGCAGAGCAGTTTTACCCACCCAGAGTGTAGGGACAGCCCCGTGCCCTGGCAGGGCCTGATCCTGCCACTGGCTGCTCTCTCCCAGCACTGGGACAGCAGCAGCCAACCCTGCCCCCTGCAGTTCCAGATGTCACTTTGATGGCTGTCACATGTGTCCCTGGCAGCCATGGGGGGACTGTGAGGGTCACACTGAGCCCCTTGCACCCCTGGGGTCAGAGGCAACCAAAGCAGGCACTGACACTGGGGTGCAGAGGGGTGCGGGGGAATGCATTATAGCTCTGGCCTTATGTGTGTGTATGTACACCTCAAGATCTCCTGCCATGCTGGAGGATTTCCACTGCCCACAGAAAAACCCTTACAGGTGAGGTTTGTATTTCTTACTTTGCTCAGAAAGGCTGGAGCCCCTTTATCCCAGAAGTCTGACACCAGAAAAATGTGCTTGATCCTTTCAGACTCATCGTTCCCCTTTCCCTCCTCCCGAGTTCCTTCCTGTTTAATAACCTTTTTACCCTCCCAAGCAGTCTTTACTGGCTAGTTGCTTTCCCATGTTGTTTTACATGCTTTGATTCTTTGCTGCCCATTTTGGGATGCAAAATTAAGCAATGATGACCTGAAATGTGAGGCACCAGGCTCAGGTTTTGGACTTCAGCTGCTGTCTTCACTCCTGGAAGATGTCAGCTTAGTTCCCTCCAGACTGAAATAACAGCTAATCTCACTACAAAATGACATCTGCAGGCATGTTCCTCCACACCCAGCTCTTGTGGTTCTTCTCTTGCATGTTATTCCTCTGTTATGTACTGAGCACCACCAGGACCTATTTTATATTCACCTAAATTAAATCTTGTCCCATTTAAATGTTCCCAACTGTCTAAGACATCCCAGGCTAATTCACATTTTGTCCTTGTGTTTTCCATCCGTCTTCCATCATTGTTCCACAAACATGATCAACATTATAATGTATTTCCTTTTCCTCCTTCCTCCCTCTCCCACCACCCTTTTCCAGGTTTTTAATAGCAGCCAGTTAAAGGCTGATGTGCTCTTTCCTCTGCTGAATGCCTCGTGCTCTGTGGAGGGGCTCATGAATGATTCAGTTGTTTAGGCTCTAGCTGGCAGTTCTGGCAGGATTACTCAAAAGAAACATTTGAGGTTTGTCTACAGTTCCAGATTGAAAAATCCTGAACCCCAAAACAGGGAGCAGAGCCCTACATCATGAAACAGTGAAGAAGGTTGCATATGTATTAAATACATTTTTCACATATATTTTCCAGTTCACTTACCACAGGTAATGTGACAGGATCAGGCTATTAAAATCATAGTTACAACAAATGTGGGCTCTTGGCCCCCTTTACACCAAAAAACCAACTCTGCCTTCAGGGAGTGAACTGAATTTAAACAGACGTGGGCGAGGAGAGGCAGCATTTCCCAAGCAGAGCAGTGCGTTGGTGGGGATGTGGTTACGGCTCTGACTGGAATGCAGGAGTTGTGTCCCCTGTCTGCCTGGATGCTTGAGGACACCTCTTGTACCAGGGTTTTGGCAGGGCTCATGACCCCTTTGGTGAGATGAGCAGCTCACTTTTTGCTGGTGCTGGGTGGGAATGGCAGAGCAGACAGCAGTGCAGTAAATGTTCATCCTGCACCTCCTGAGTGAGAGCTGAGCTTCTTCTCACCTTTGAGACCCCCACCACGGCCAGCTCAGCACAATGGACAAATGAATTCCTAGCAGTTTTTTCCTTTTTCTTGTCATCTTAGATTGAAAACTTCCTTTTAGTGCCTGTTCAAGCCGTGCCAAGCTCCACAGAGCCCCAGCTGCAACTGCACCTCTTCAGCTCTGCCTGTAATGTAAGTAACAATAAAAATACAGCTCCTAAGGAGTTATGACCCCACAAAACTGCTGAACTCTGGTGACACTCCTCTTCTAAAACCATTCTGGTTTAGAATCACTCATTTTTTTCTGGTTTCACATAGCCTGGAGCTCAGAGTAAACTCGATTCTGTTCTTGCAGGCTGAGGTTTCTGGAATGTGGATGCAAATGGCTTCTGCTCTCCATGCACTGCTGCTCTTTTTTCACTGCTTTAGGATTCAGAGTCTTTCTCAGAGACAGGGTCCAAGGATGCTGCTCGTCTCCCTGGGGAGGACCAGGTGCTGCCAGCCTGTGGGTTAACTGGCAGCAGGAACTAAGCTGGAGCAGAGAGGGAGTTTGGGGAGAGGGAGCCAGTTCCTGTTTCACCTGCTTTGAGCCACTTCAGGGGAACAAGTTCACTGTCCAGTTTTTAATACCACTTTTCCCCAGGAACAGGTCTTGGAGGAGGCAGCAAGCCACAGCCCCCTCAGGTGCTCCCACCTGCTCCACACACAGACCCTGCAGGTAGGGGCAGCCTGGCTGACATCACCCTCTGGGCAGGGGTCAGGAACAATGGGCTGTAATTAAAGCAATTATGGTTTTAATAAGGCATAATTGATCTAATGGCTTTTTTTTTTCCCAGTCTACATCCTGGATAACCTAAAAACCAACCTCTGAGCTTGTTTTTGGGGCTTGTAGGAAGCAAACGTTCACCCCTTGTTTCCTCCTAATTAATTCTGTCTCCAGTCCTGCCAGAGGTGGCAGGAGATGCCCTGGTTTCTCTTAATGAAGTCAGCTGGTGCCTGAGGCTTATTTAAAGGCTTGAAGCTACTTCCCAGCATCTCTTTGCAGGACTGGGTCTTCCCTTCTGCTTCTCTAGTCCAGGAGAGGGGCTCTGGCACCAACCATGTGGTGGCAGGTGAGGAACCACCATCCTTCCCCTGGGCCAGCCTGCAGGACGAGCTCTGTGCTGATGGAGGCCAGGAAGCCTGGTGGGCTCAATCTGGGCCTCCTGTTTGCAGCACTGACAGAGCTGAGGCTGGGGAATCACCTGCCAGTGAGGTCAGCCCCAGACCTGGTGCTCCCAGCTCCTGAGTTCTTTGTGGTGGCCCAGATCTTGGTGGGAATGCTTCTTCCCACTGGGAAGCTGGCAGCAGCCGCCTCTCCCTCAGGCCTCCTTGCTCCAGCTGCAGGGGCAGCTTGGTGGTGACCCTCTGGAAGGGGCATCTGCCAGAGGCTGGGGATGAGCAGCAGAGGCAGGAGCAGGCACGTGGCACCTGGCCCAGCACCCATCCCTGAGCTGTCCCTGATGGCTGCTGAGGGGCACCGTAGCCACACTGTCCTGCCCTCACAGGCAGCTCCCAAAAGCATCTCAGCTCTTTCTAGACATCCAGCCCCAGTCATCTGATCTGGTGGGATTAAATCCAGCCTCTATTACATCTGCCTAAAAGTTTCCTGGGGACCTGGGGCTCAGCTGCTCCCTGGAGTAGCATCTCATGGTGTCTCAGTAACTCAGGTACCAACATGACTTTAATACAACTTTTTAAAGTATGCATTTGTATCTTGTAAGCCCTTGAGTACAGCAGAGTCCCTTTTATATTGAAATTCAGGATTCTCAATAACATTTTATTATGAGGATTGCTATTTTTGGAATTGCTGTTACTCTGTTATGAGCAAGGCACCTAACATCCTTCAATATGAAATCATTAAGGGCACAGCAGAGTTCATTACAGGGGCATTTCTCTGGATTAAGAACAAATCAATACCACACACTAATATCACAGCCTGCTACCTGACTTTGGTTGCAAATAGCACATCCAGAGGCAAATGCTCTTCTTTTGGCCTCTTGTGCTCTTCTTCCAATATCTTACTTACTGTTTTCCCCCAAGCTGTTGTGATGGATTTATAAGCAAACAAAATCCAAAGGTTGTTTTTTCTTGAGCTACCTTAATATTGTAGCTTTTAAAATAAAGAAGAAAGAAATAACCAGCTTAAGTTTGTGATATTGCAATAACCTCATATGCAATATGATTTCCCTGCTTCTGGAACTTGGCTGAGGGAGCTGAGGTTGTTTTGCCTGGAGAAAAGGAGCCTCAGGGGTGATCCTAACACCCTCCACAACTGCCTGGCAGGAGGTGGTAGCCAGGTAGGGGTTGGTCTCTTCTCCCAGGCAACCAGCAACAGGACAAGAGGACACAGTCTGAAGCTGTGCCAGGGGAGATTCAGGTTGGACAAAGGGAGGAATTTCTTCATAGAAGGTGATTAGACACTGGAATGGGCTGCCCAGGAAGGTGGTGGAGTCACTGTCCCTGGAGGTGCTGAAGGAAAGGCTGGATGTTGCACTCAGTGCTACGATCCTGTTGACATGGGGTGCTCAGTCACAGGCTGGATTTCATCCTCCTCACAGGTACTCCAACCTAATTGATTCTGTGAACCCCCCAGATGTACAGCAGGGAGTGAAGGCCTGAAGTTCTCTCTGGTTATGTTTAGCTGATCCCATTGAGAGTTTAGAATACATTTCAGATGGTTTGAGTTAGGAATGTGCCTGCAGGAGGTGGGATGGGAGGGAAAAAGGATGATAATTTATAAGAAGTCTCCAATAGAAGGAAGAACTCTGCTGTCCAGGTATCCTCTGGACAATTTCCTTCTTTTGTGGAGATGTGCCCTAGTTGAGATGTGGAGGCAGTAGGAGTTTCTTGGCCTCCTGGGCATGCTGCCCTGGCTGGGGGCAAGGGAGTGGGGTAAACACCAGTGTTGTGGTGAGTCTGGCCCCAGCCACCATGAAGGGCCTTCAGCCAGGCATGACCACCTTGGTCCTGGCTGGAGGCTCCAGCTTTGTTCTGGACAGCACAGATCCCAGTCCTGGACCTGTCCCAAAGCAAGTTTGCCCATTGGTGGTTTGAGATGAAGGCAGGATATAAGGGGTTTAATTGGGGGATGCCAGGCTGGCAGGAATCACCAGCTGCCCTGGCTGTTGCTCAAACACCAGGAACCATCTCCCAAGATGTCTCTGGCTGTAGCTGAAATGGGAGTTTGTCCATGGTGCTGCTCCCAACTCCTGCAGCACCACATCCATTTGGTTCAGTAGCAGCTCAGGTCGCTGACATGAAAGCTGCCACAGCCAATGGCATCTGTTTCTCTTTATTTATTAGAAGCAATTTTTCATCAGTGGAATTTAATTATTAGTATTTTGCTTTTAAAATTGTTGCTTAATGGAGGAAAGCAGACATTTGTCTAGGCTGCATTTAAAGCTGAGTGGATCCAAAGGGGCTTTTCTTTAAGCTGTTTTGACAATAATATTAAAAAAAAAGTGAAGTTGGTGAAGTGTGGAGCTGTAGGCCATCTCTGTAATGATCTGAAGCACTCAAGCCCTTATTAACTTAATGCTTTCATTTACTAGCTCATTCCTGGAGGAAGACCTCCTAGTCAAACTGCTATTGCTTTTTAAAAAAACTAAAGTTAGTAATTGCTTCAACTGCACATCTCATTACAAGGAAAGGCCTACAGCCTAGAGCAGCACACATCTGATTTTTGTTTTTAAACTTTCCAGGGGAATTTCAGCAAAACCTCTTGTTATACCTCCAGCCCAAGTGTTTGCTATTGCATTGCTGCCTATACATTTATAAACTCAACTGTAAGAGTTCTGAATTCCCACTCTCTGTGGAAATGGGAGGCTGGAGGGCTTGGCTGTACCTGTTATGGTGTTGGGGAGGAGCTGGGCAGAGCCCATCAGCTGGTGGGCAGGGGCTGCTCAGTGCTGGGAGGAGCACGTCCCCTTTCATCAGGGCAGCCTTTGGCCCTGCGTAGGGGCTGCTGCTCTGACTACCCTCTACCCCCTTGTTCCATAAAGTGCATGTTCCTCCCTTCTCCCTCCTATCACTGCCTGGGAAGGAGCACACTTTCACACACACTGCTGGAAGGAAGACTTCATTAAAAAGGAAAAAAAAAAGGAGGGAGGCACTTTAAGGCAGCTTTCAGTAAACAGCTGGGGATAATTGGGCTTTAGCTGTGTTCTTATAAACCTTCTGGATTGCTGGGTACAGCGATGCTGCTGATTTCTAAATTGCTGCAAAAGCTCAGGGCAGCAGCTTTCCATCAGCAGTGGGCTCTGCTCAGTGTCAAAAAGTGATTTTTAAAAATCTAATTAAAAAATATTCCATTCGAATTTGTAGATATATGATAGGGGCTGCTGATAAGGATGCAAGAAGACACCAGGGGTTGGGTGAGGTTAGGCTACTCCTTGTTGCTCGTCTCTGATGGTTTCTGGAGAGTGGGATGTGCCATCCCAGATGGTTGCCCAAGGCTCACATTAACTAGGCTGTATGTTCTTGTCAAGGCCTGTCCCTGAACACACACCATGAGCTGAAGCCTTTTTCTGTCTTTGAAAAACACGAGCAATGATGTTACACAGAGATGGGCAAAGGGAGTCTCTGCTGCTGCTGTGGACCAGCGTGGAGAATGCAAAGAGAGTGGAATAGGATGGACCCAAAGTACTTCAGGAAAGATTCCCAGTGAGCTTCGTGCACTTGGAATGAGTCTCTGGAGAGATGTTGGCAAGGAAAGTGACATTTAGGTAATCTCTGAGGAAATTCAAAGCTTGTAGATACAGCTGTGGTGAGCCACTAGAAAATGTGGAAAGCAGCAGCTCATGAAAGGTCAGTATCTAAAAGTGGGTTTTGAGCACAGCTGTCCTACTCCTGGCACTGATTTATTTAAACTTACTTAATTTCTTGGAGTTCTCCAAGTAGACTTGCTTTTAAAAGAAGGAGATCTGATTTCCAAAGAGACAGTTTTCAGTATTTATTCCTCCTAGCTCTAAATCCAGCCTGTGGGATGGGCAGCATGTTATTTCAAAATCATTGGTGCCCACAGAAAGGCTTGACCACAGCCTTTTCCACTTGCTTTGTTAACTGCCAGGCATCTTGAGCTCCCTAAAAGTCTGTGGGCTTTTAGCTTTTTGTCAGCTGTTCTATGCCTTTCTTTGATCTTTAGTTGTTCATCTTCTAAAGAGCAGGGAATAATGAACCCATTTTATTAAAACACTTGCATCGTATTTGGGAGGGATAAAGAAAGGCTTTCCTGCATGAATTTTCTGGCTTGGCTGTTACAAGACTCAGTGTTAAACACAGGAGCAGGTCTATCCTGAGAGTAATTATGGGGAAACCTGTGTGGTGCTTGGGATCACGTGGCTTCACCCCTGCTACCTGTGCCCTACAGCACAAGGGAAGGTGGAGCTCACCACAAAGGATGACTGACAGTCTGGAAATGTGTCTTTGTGGAGAAGGAGAAATTGGATTAGGGGTGCAAACCCTAACATTTTCTGCATGACTTGGCTCCACATTCCCTATATGTTTTTGGAAGGGAGTGTGAAGGAGAAAGCAATGAGGGTTTAAAAAAGACTTACTCCCATGTAAATATTGTGCTGCTTCCAAACACCAGCCTGAAGAAAAGCCTTGCAGCTGCCCCTCAGTGCAGGAGTCACTGCAGTCAAAGATAACTTCTTACCTTTTATTTTCCTCTATGGCCTTATGTGCTAGAGGTGCACATGGTTGAAGTCTGCAGCAAGATCTGAAAGTTCTTTGAGTGCCGAATGCTTGGGCACCTCAAACAGCTTTTCTTAGAAGAATTTAACAAAATGAATTAATCCTGGACACCTGAGTGGTGTAGGGCACCACAGGTTCCCAGGTCATTTTAAGTCACACTGAAGTTAATGAAAAGACTCCAACAGACTTCAGTGGGCCACACATCAAACCATCCAGCATGGCAGAGCCAAAGGCTTGGCCACATGCTCCCTGTCCTGGGTTTTCAGACATCTTTATTGTGCTGTCCCCACTGAGCAATTAAAAATGCTTTCTCACTGGCTGGACAAACTGAATAAAAATTGAGGCTGAAAGCAAAGCCACGATGCAAATCGTGGTGCAAATGCACTGAAGGGGAAAGCAAATCTACGTTCATATTCTGGGCAGTCAGAGCCAGGTGAAAGCAACATTGTCTTGGAGATGTCTCAATTGAGAAGTTTCAGTAATAAGAAAATCTTGCTGGCTAATTGAGCTCAAGTGGATGTATATGGGTCTGCTCTGAGAGGGGTCAAAGTAGACATGCTATTTTCTTCCAGGATCCATACTGAAGATAGAAACTATTTGGAATTACACTTATTCTAGAGGAAAACAGGCTATTTGGTTCTGGTTTTGTTTGCTCCTTTTTTTGTGAGGGCAAGGATTGATTTTTCTTCTAGGGCCATTTGCAGGGAAAGAGGTAGCTCCTGTTCTGGATTCTCACAGATTACTATCAGTGAAACATAGCTTTGTAGCCACAGGGCTAGTTAGACATCTTGATGGAAATACACTGTTATGGGAGTCTGTGTAATGGTTTTAATCAGGATTTTGAGAGCTTTCATATTTCTTCATACAGACAAGAAACATATACAAGAAGTCAGACTTTAGTATCTAATTCCAGACTGCATTTAGGGAAAAGTCATGGGAAGAACAAAAGCCCAGCACACATCTCTGGGGTGAGACCCTCACTAGAGGAGGTTTTTCAGAGCAAAATTCCTTTTGAGATATAAAACCTGAGGTTCATCACAGATTGGCACAAAAGCATTTCACTTCCTTCCTGCAGATGGACTCAGAATTATGATCAAGAGAGGTTTTTTTGTTTAAAATTGTCATTTCAAGAAATGTGAAGCTTTCCAAGCACACACAGAGCTTGGTGCTGATGCTCCAGGTTGAAGCAGGAGGCTGAGCTCCCTAAGCAGCTCCTCTGTACTTCCATGACCTCAGCTCCCACTGTGTGTCGCAGGCACTGCTTTGTTCTTCCGGGATGTTTGTGATGTGTGAGGGGAGGCTGTGGCTTGGGTGACAGAGGGTCTTCTGTCACACTTCTGATTGTGCCTGCTTGCTTTCCCAACGCTAGGTGTGCTGCCTTTGGCTGGGCTAGAGCTAATTCTCTTCAGTGGCTGGTATGGGGCTGTGGTTTGCACTTGTGCTGAACACAGGGTTGGCAATTCAGAGATGTATTTGGTTTTGCTGAGCAGGGCTCACACAGAGCCAAGGCCTTTTCTGCTTTTGGTATTGTCATGCTGGGGAGGAGGATGGGAGGGTGGGAGGAGACTCAGGCAGGACAGGTAACCCCAACTGGCCAAAGGGATGTCCCAGACCAAATTATATCTGTATGTAAAATGAGGGGGAGAAAGGGGGAAACATTTGGAGTGATGCCATTTGTCTTCCCAAGAAATTATTACACCTGATGGGGCCCTGCTCTCCTGGAGATGTCCAAACACCTGCCTGCCCATGGGAAGCAGTTAATTAATTCCTTGTTTTGCTTTGCTTGTGTGATCAGCTTTTGCTTTCCCTATTAAACTGCCTTTATCTCCTCCCACGAGTTTCCAGCTTTTACCCTTCTGATTCTCTCCCCAGAGAGATTCATTCCTGCTGGTGGGAAATGAGGGAGTGCCTGTGGGGGGCTTGGTTGCTGCTGGGGTTAAACCATGACTGGGGTTAGTGCAAGCCCTGCAACAGCTTTTCAAGACAGACTTGAAAAATTTCCAAAATGTTTTACATGTAAAGTGAATAAGTGACTGCAGAGGAGTGGTGGGATTTTTGTATTTTTCAAAAACCTTCCAACTGACAGAATTCTTAATGTAATTAAGGACTGAATATTCACTACCATTTATCTTCTTTTTTCCCCCACCGCTGCCTATCTGTTGATTTTGTTAAGGGCTTCTTTTTCTGGTTGAAGGAAAACTGAGGCTTTTTTATTTCTTTTGTGTATACACATCTTTTACATTGTCTTGAAAAACTGTGGTTGTTGTGAGCATATTTAATGACTCTTCCCAAAGACATCTGGCAGGTAAAAAGCACATCCAATACTCTTATGTTATTAACTGCTGCAGAAGGTAGCACAGGGGAAGTGACAGCAAAAAGGGAATTACTTTCCTAGTTACCAATGAACAGGGGTGAAAGATGGGATTTATAGAAATCCATTGAAAATTTCAGACTCTTTCTGCAACAGGATTTAAGCTCTGCTCCTGCTCCTAACCCTCCCAAGGACAAAACTCTTGAGATAACTTTTCACATGATCACAATGAACTGTATGCTTTGCCACATTTTTTGGTTAATGCTGCATTTGCAAACTCCTGAGGAAAAGCTGTGGTGCACACAGGGTGAGCTAATATTAGTGCCTGCTGTGACTGAGTCTTGCTGCTCAGGTGTTTTTGCAGCTCCTCGGGTAACATCTGTCAGAGGGAGTGATACCAGAATGCCATTGGCTTCCACTGCACCCTGGTTTTGAGAATAGTAATGAGAGCAACCAAGGTGGTTTCTTTTTTTCCTTTGCATTTTTTCAACGAGGCCTGCTGTGTTTTTGCAGATTGCATTTGCATTATTAAGTATTTAGGAGCCGTAACTTTTAATGTCAGACAACTTGGCACCCGCTTTGAAAAGAAACATGTTATTCTGAAGCAGAGAACGAGATTAGAAATTTGCTTTTGCAGACAGAAACCAAGTCCTGTCAGCTCATCTAATCCAGTTCCCTGGCAGTGATGCAGGCCAGCTTTCTGCATGGCATTCCTGCACGCTGCCTCTGCCAGACGTTCCCGTCTGGGCTGCTGCGCTCCCAGCGGGGCCCGCCGTGGATCTGTGAACAGGCTGCACACAGGGCTGCAGCACACCCCACTCTGACAGGGAAAAGCTTCCTGCATTTCACTGGGAAAGGTCATCCTCTCGTTCAGTGTCCCTTCTACAAAACAGCCTGCCTGAGAACCGAAGGGCTTTTTTTGGTTTGTGTTTATAGTGTGTTCAGCTTGCTAATACAGCAGGCATGCAGAACATAAGCTACCCAACCAACTATGAAACAAATGCTAGAATTAATTGCTTAATTCTCTTTGCATTAGGGTAAAGCACAGGTTTTAAAATGTCTTCAGTGAAGAATTGCTGAATATGAGAAACATCTACTACTGTCTTGTAGTAAATTGAAAAGCAAGTTCAAGTGTAAAGATTGGTTGGGTGATAGCCAAAGGCAAGCAGTAGTCCTGCCTCTTATTTTGTGAGACAATCTAGTTTTAAGCTTTGTGGGTACAAGTTTGACCCAGTAAACACATTAAATAATGACTATTTCTGTAAACCCAGGGTTTGTTCAAACCAGATTCTTTGTGCTACAGAAAAGAATCCACAGAGATACTTCTTACCCTGAAGCTAATACATGAGTGCCAAGACTTTAATTGCACCAAAGAGCAACAGACTGCATCCTAAGGAATTATCCCCTTTTCCAGCCCATTCTCTACTGGGCTGCTGTAATGATGAACTAATGCTGCATTTGCACAAAGTCCCAAACCTGCACAGGTGCAGGAATGGCAGGGCAGGAATGGCCCTCCTTCACTTTCAGGTAAGATGGGCATGTCTGCCTGTGCCAGGCACAGGGTGTACTACGCACAACAATGCATCTTCTGCATGGCAGAAAGCAGAGTGAAAACACGATCCACCTTACAAGCTGATTGTGCAAGAGAAAGGTGAGACCCTGGGGCAGGGTCAGTGCCTGTCTGGATGCAGATGACCTTTCCCAGCCCTGCAGCTCCAGCTGCCCTCCCTCCCTTGCAGCCCCTCTGTCAGGGCAGGCAGCACCGCAACACACGCACAGCACAACGTGAAGTCGCTGAGATGATGAGTGGTGGAAGTGTTTGTACCAGCCACAGAGGGGTGCAGGTGCTTGGCAGCAGCAGCACTTTGATCCTGTTCACACCAGCACGCCTCAATTCTCACATCCAGTGCTCTCCGTGGAGACACTCAGACATGTTTTGCTTAAATGAAGGCACTGCACCATCTGAATCAGTGTTTTTGTGATACTGCAGCCCCAGTGTTTGGTAAGGATCGGGGCAGAGAACACAAGTGGATTTTAACTGTGGTGGCTCCAGCAGCTTTTGGGAGCAATGCCTCACAAATATACCCACTTCCATGTCACTGGAACCACAGCTCAGCCCTGCCTGTCTAGTGCAGGACACTGAACTGGGTACTCAGCAGTACCTCTAACCTTAAGGTAACCAGCAAGATAGATCCAAGCATACACTTTATCCAGAAACTGTAGGAAGACTACAAGGGAAAAACCTCCTTTATTTCAACATTTTAATGAAATATAATAGTTTTTTCTACATGGACAAACATTTGGTTTTACTGGCAGAAGCATCTAGAAGTTCACAACTCCAAATACTGATTTAAGAAGAAGCATCCAAACTTTTAATCTCTAAATCTTGTTTAAGTGGACTTCATCATTCCTTTGTTTCCTTGAAAGAGGTTTGTGGCTTGGGGCAGTATTTTATCCAGAAGATAAACATCTCTTGATGGTTGCACTACAGTTGGCATTCATTCTTTACTGCCTGAAGTCCAGTTTCAAGTTTAAATTAGAGATAGGTTCCACATGGCTTGCAGCACAGCGCTTTTTCCATCTCATTTCTCCAGGGGTGCATAATTCAAAAGCTTCTCAATCAGATCCACATGGGCGAGGAGCATTCTGCGGCAGCAGTATCTCTTCAAGCCAAGGGCATCCAGGGCATCTCTATTAATGAACAACAATTAAAAAACACAACAGATGAAGTGAGTCAGAACCACTTGTAAGCGTTTCCTAAGCAACACACTGATTACTTTGAGCTCAGTCATAGAGGGAAATTTGTTTGCAGTTCAAAGACAGACAGAAATTCAGCATGTGCTGTTAATGCCCTTTTCCACCTAGTGCTGTTGAGCATGTTTGCCCATCCTCCAGCCAGCCAGAGCACAGGATCTGCTGCTAAGAAGGGTCCCCAGCTGCCACCATTTTCAGAGGGCACTGTTTTAACATGTTTCTGTAAACTGAGGATGATTCTTGCCCATTTCACAAGATAAATTTAAGATCTGAGCCACGCTAAAAAGGTGAGATATACAGCAACTAAAATAACTGGGAACACAACCTCCCCCACACAGGGATGCTAATTCTGAGGATGGCTACAATCCTTCCCAGCTCCCATGGGAGAAGGCACTTGGTTATACAACCTGCTCCCCTTGTACATAGAAGTAAGTAGGTGCAGACTGGTCAGAAATCAGTGTTTTACAGCCTTTCCACTGAGTTCCTTTGGAGTGACTGCTCCAGATTCTCATGTTTGGGTAGGGGATGTTGAGTCATCCCAGCCTCAACCACTGCGGGTGTTTCCCATGGCTGTGGCTGTCACCCCTCTAAAAGGTCACGGTACTACCACGATCTTCAGCTGGAACCTCTGCACCATAAATCAGGCTGGTGCTCCTTCAGAAGGGGACATTCATGGGACATGACTGATCTCAGGTCTTTATGATGATACTGATACAATGCAGTGCAATAAAGCATTTGCTCCAAACAAACTTAATTTCCTGGGACTTGTAATTCTCCTGCAGGCATAAGCCAATGGATACTTTTCTAAAATACAAAGGATTGAAAGGAAGACTCTGCCTAAGCTGGACCATGGTAAAAGATTGTTTAGCTTCATGTAGTACAGTCTAACTGCAGGAGCCAACTTCCAGCAGCTTCTCTGATGTCACCCAGTCCTTGCAACCGCTGATAGTGCAGCAGGGCTGCTCGTTCTGGGACAGCACCTGCAAAACTTGTTTTAGATAACTGTAAGAACACTGAGGGGCATTTTAAAGAATGTTTATAAATAACATCACATGATGCCTCAATTTTCCAAAACACTTGAGAACAAAAGCAACTGATGTCTGTTGATATGTAAATTTTAAGAGCTATCTGGAGAATTCTGAACTCTCACTTGCAGTTATCAGAAATGCAAAATACTAACATTGACAACAATTTCCAAAGTCATACTATATGCTTTAAGACAACTTTAGTTGTATTTGCCTTTTCCTCCAGCTTCCAAGGACTTGTGGAAAACCAGCACTTTTAAGAGACAAACAGAAAGGTCTGGGTGTCTTTTTCAACTACTGATTCTTTAGATAAGTCTTCCCATTTTGTCCATCCATTTCTTAAGCTGCCATTAACAGTGATTCCAGTACTGCACTGTAAGATTTTAGCTGTTAGGTATCTGTAAACTCTACTTCTTACCATAATTGCATTAGTTTGAACAAGCACCCCAGAATCAAGCCAATGACCACAACTGTTTTCAAGTGAGCATTTGTCAGAGACAACACAAAACTCCTATACAAAAGCAGAGGAATAATAAAGATAGGGAAAATATTAAAACGCTAAACCCTTCTTAACTTGTAATATTTTTTCCTTCTCTCCCTTTAAAAAACGGATCACGTTGGTGTCAAAGCTGGGTATATGAAAGGGGAAGGGAAGAAACAAACAAATGTGTACAGTTCCATATTTGGGAATGTTTTAGGTACAACGGCCACGACTTGGCAACTTCCACACTGCTTCCCGGAAAGATTCAATGGGAAACAAATACTTTGTTGCCTACTGTAATTTGTAACTTTTGGTTAAACAATCTGAGAATGGTTTTTCGCCTCTCTACGTCTCTTTCATGACGCCACGACCCTGCACTTGTGCCTCTGGCCCTGCCTTGGCAGGGAGGCCGGCCGGGATGATCTCCAGAGCTCCTTCCCAGCCGGGCGGCTCTGGGATCTTGTGCTCTGTGTATCACCCAGGGCGCGACTCGAAGGACGCAGAACTAAAACCCACCCTTCGGTGTACTCCGCCTGCAGAAGGCCGAGGTAGGCTTCCCACTTGTTCCCCACTATCTTGCCGCACGTGAAGCACCTGACCGGGATGATCATTTCTGCGCTGTGCCTGCAACGACACAAACACCGCATCAAACCCCGGCCAAGGGAGCGGACACCGCGCTCAGGGCTGCGCTGCCCCGCAGCTCCCAGGTCCCGAGGGCTCCCTGGAGGCGAGCGAGGGGCCGGCCCCGATCCCGCTCCAGACCTCGCTCCCGCCCTCAGCCCCGCGGCCGCGCGAGCGGCTCCCACCGCGCGGCTCCTCCGCTGCCGATGGCCGCCGGCCGCCACCACCGCGCCCGACCGGGGGAAACCGCGCCGCCGCCGGCCGGCCCGACACGCCGGGCGGGCGGGTTGAGCGGCCCTACTCCCCCCCCACCTACTTGATGGTAGCGGCCCGCGGTACGGCGTCCCCGGCGGCCCAAGAGAGTGCGCGGGCGCGCGCGCGGGGGGGGCGGGCTCGCGGCGGCGCCGGGCGCGCGGCGCGGTGAGTGGCAGCCGGGGCGCCCCGAGCGCTGAGCGGCGGCACCGCGACCGCCCCCGCGCCGCCTCCTCCCGCCGCGCCCGGGCGGGCACTTGTTGCATTGCGAGAGGGCTTCGGCAGCGGGCGGACTTGTCATCCCGTCCTGGCTGAGGTACCGCAGCGGGAAGCGCAACTGGTGGCTGCGGCGCGGCAGCCGCACGCCCGGTCCGGCGGAGGGGAGACGGATGAGGGATGAGGGGTGAGGGATGGGCATCCCGTGGGCAGCGCTGAGGGATGAGCCGGGGCGCCCCGCGCTCCGCCGCGCCGCGGGCAGGGGCGCCGGCGCCGTGTGTCCTTCGCTCCCCCGGGGCAGGGGAACGGCGGGCGGTGGGACTCGCCGCTGTCGCCGTGTCGCGACCCTGTCAGCGCAGCATCGCGCTGTCGCTCGGGGCCGGTTGCCCGCGGTTCGGCGACTCCCTCGGGCGGGAGGCGGCGGCACAGCCCGCTCCCGGCGCTGCGGGGCTGTTCCGCGGCTCCGTACTGCCCGGACAGGCGATGTCTCTCCGGTGGCACTGGCCCTCGAGCCCCGGCCAAGTTGCGGACGCTGCGGTGGCTGCGGGCTTGTCGAGAGTTTCCAAACTCCGGGGCCGGCTGGGACGCGGCGCCGTCCCGTTAGCTCGCGGTGCCGCTGCGCCCGGTGCCGTGACCTGTGCGCGGCCGGGCTCCGCAGGTGTGCGCTGTCCCGGTACCGCCGCTGTGGCGGCCGTGCCCGCACCGAGGGCAGCCTTTCGGCGGGGCCGGGGCCGCTCCCGGCTCGGGCAGCGGCTGGCGGCGGGCAGCGCGGCCGGTCCCGCTGGGCTCCCGCGCCGGGAGCTCTGGGGGCAGAGGATAATGCATCCTGAAACTGCTTCACTCGCATTTCGTTAACGTAAGGATTGGGGAAGCATTCGGCACGGGCAGCGTGTGCTTAGCGGAGGGAAGCGCGCTGCGATGGGTACAAACTTTGGGGACGGGCACCGCTGTTCGGGAGGCTCTGGGATGAAGCATTCCTCTGTCAGTCCTTATTGCTCTCTCGTTTCAACTTTAGCGTTATGCTAATTGTCCTTGGGAGAGCAGAAATTCTCCCCAAGTGCTGTTATTTTCCTGCTAAAGTATCTGTGAGTTGATACAGTGCACAGCGCAGAGCCATTAATGTCAGGCATATAAATAATTGTGTCTTAATGCACAGCTTATGTTAATACGTCTTTCGTGACTATTTTTTGAACGACTGGATTATTGACCCTCTGCACAGAAATGCCAGACCTAACGTGAACCGTAAAAGAGCAAAAAGTTTTGTTTTAATAAATAAGGGCTTGAGGTTGAAAGCATTTTTACAATTCAATTGCTAGTGAAAAGACAGTAATTTTTGCAGTCCCAGGAATAATTATGCGCAGTTGTGAATGGAGCGAATTGACTTGGCATGGAGGGTAGATGAACCTCCTGCGATCTCTAGATTATGATCATTATTGTTATTGTAGGCCAGTGGGAGCAAAACCGTGTCTTTCCTTTTGATCCTTTGATTTCTTTCTTTTTTGGGGGGCAGGAGGGGGTGGGGAGTTGAGAATTTGAAGATTGTGCTTTGATGCATTTTCAGTACTAGGGCTCCAAGGTAATTTTCTCACTGAACTGTGTGGTAGAAGGCATTTGTGTTTGGAGATGGAAATTTGCAATTGAGAGTGAGGAAGAGGGGCTGGAGCTGGGCTTCATAGCTAAGCCACAGCATTAGATATGGGTTAGCATGTTATAGCTGCCTTGTAGAAACGTGCTTGCTTGTTTCTTGAAAACAAAACTGACCTCTAACTTTTGGACCTAGTTCACGTATCTGACTTTGCTTAGCGTCTTTTTTTCAAAGCAAAACGTGCTCGGCATGTTTGCACACCATTACTTTAACTTTGTCATGTCTCTTTGGGTAACCTGCCTTGGCTGGGTGATGGACCTAATGAACTAATAGGTCTTTCATGGCTGTAGCTGCTTTGATCCTAGAAGTTGTACAGAGTTTTATGAACTATGACCTGGAGAGACTGCTACATACCAAAAACATTCTCTGCTTAACTTCATATATCCTCTGCTTCATCTGACCATTTGCCAAGCTGCAGAAGTCTGTTTAGAAGAGCTGTGGGGGAATGTGCACACATGTGACTATTTGGGAATTAGTCAGTGTTTTATGGGCTGTTAGCTCACGCTGATTAGGAGGACTGTAGCTTGAGCCATATGTGGCATTGCCAGCTTTCCACTCTTGTTCAGGTGAGCTGGGTACTGATGGCACTCAGCTGTTGGTGTTTAGTGAAATTTGATCTCTTCAGCCATTCTTTTGAAGAGGGTGGAAAGAATTCAAGAACTGGGTCTCTTTAAGCATCCTTTGAAGAAGAATTGCAAGAATTGAAGTCCCAGCTCTTAGAACCAGAAGTGCAACTCTTTCTCACAGTAAGTTCTTACCACATTTCTGGTCCCTTGCCACCTTCAATAAGCAGCAGTCCTCAAACTGCTGATTCTTTGGGCCTTCAGGCAGCCTGCTGGTCAGAAAACCCACTGCAGCCCTCATCAGCATTAAGCAGAAGAGACTGCCCTAGAATTAATCGAGTTGAAGAAGGCTTGAGAACTGTGGGCTGCTTTCTTGATGTGCAGCTGGAGCAGCTTGAGCAGCTTCTGTCACGTGGATTTGTTGTGAGGCAGCGCAGATAATACACCCGCCTTCTTCCTGTGATTTGAACAGCTTCTGAAAGCTGACAGTGTTCTGACCCACTGTCATTGTTGGGATGAGGCTCCTCCTTGGCATTTTTGGGTGGATTTAGATCTGTAACGTGCAGCTAGGCATCGCTGCTCCATGGCATTGCTGGTGATGGGTACTGAAATCCTCGGCTGGTGATTAAGGAGTCAACCCTGCTTCCTGTTCTCCTATCCACAAAATGCAAGGGAAAATATTGCTGCTTGTTTAAAAAACAAACAGAAATGAAGTCAGTTAAGTGACCTGGCTGATTGAACTACTCCTAAAATACTTCTGTAGCTAGAGTGGCCATATGACCTCGTGCAGTTCATGCTGGCAAATGGTGTCTTTTCTGACCTTGTCTCTCTAATTAGGGCTGGAGGAAAGACTTGTGAGATCTCTGCACTTGCACTGGTAGTGTGAGAAACTGGTAGCTAAAAGGTTGTTTTTACTTTGTTGGCTGCAGTAGGTCAGGTTTAGGTGTGCACCCTCACGAGTCTGGGAAATTTTGACCTTTCGCTACTTTTCACCTCCTGTCGTTGTTCCCTTCCTCTGACTTTGCTTATTCTATGTACATGTAGATAATGGCCAGAACTGAAGATGTGGGTCTTTTAAGATCTGACTTGCCAGTGGTATTCAAGGGTAGGGAATTGTTATTTAAATATAGGACCTTTTAGGGCAACTTTTCCATGAAGGATTGTTTCAGTGCTATTGATCACGATGCAGATTTCTATAAAGCTGTGGGTAGCCCTGTTGGCCGTGCTTGGAGTTAAAAGCTCTCTTGCCTGTTGCTCCCTGTGGTCATTTAGAGAAAATTGCTAACATTCTTTCTCTCCATCTCCAACCAACACTCAGAATCCTGTGCACAATGGCAAAAGTGCCATATTCAGTGTTTTACTCCTCGGATCCCAGTGAGGTCAGAGAGGGAAGAATCCTAAGAGGAAGAGACTCACATGTATTGTGAAATGAGTGGTTAAATAGGACATTAGTAAGGAACTG
The DNA here is from genome assembly GCF_047830755.1 of Zonotrichia albicollis. Lineage (NCBI taxonomy): Eukaryota > Metazoa > Chordata > Aves > Passeriformes > Passerellidae > Zonotrichia > Zonotrichia albicollis. The sequence goes on from NC_133824.1 coordinate 38,383,844, forward strand.
AAATGTGACATGGAAAGTTTAATGTATATAAATAATTTACATAGCAGTAGAGAGTCAGAGGAAGAGGGAAATATACAAAAAGAAACACGCAGGAGGAAGCTTGGCTGTTTTTTTTTTTTTTCAGGCACATTTTCCACTCCAGGTTTACTAAATCCTGCAGATGTGCTCTTGGGCTTTCTCTAGTCCTGGTTAACTGCTCAGAAGTGTGTCATTCATCCTGTTGCACAAAAGGTGAAGGAAAGTGGCTCCCTCTGGAGCTAGCTGGTATCTTTGGAAGTCCTCCTTTCCCCTCTAAAGCAGGAAGGCTTAAGGAGCAAAGTGTGACATAGAATATAGATTTGTTTCCCCCTTGATTAATTTTTTTAAAGTATTTTTTAGTGAGTGACTTTCTTCCCTCAGCTCCACAGTGCAATTGGGTGTAGTGATGTGACGGTGGGGAGGTGGGGCAGGCAAGGAGAGGCAGGGGTAATGGAAGCAGGAGAGACTTGGCTGCTCTGTAGAGCTTTGTGTTTTTGCTTGCCCCACACACTGTTTAAGAGCTGCTCAGGCCCCTGGATTTAGTGAAACAAATGCTGAAGCTGCTAAGCAAGGAGAAATGAGGAGAAATCTCTCTAAGCTGGGGATGTGACTGCAGCTCTGCTGTAATACCACACAAGCCTGATGCTGCTGATTTCATTAAAAGCGTCATTCAGGGCCTCAAAGCAGGTTTTAATACTTGCTATATGTTTTTTTAAATATGCTGACCTTATCTAGTAAGCCTGTAATATTTGTTGCAATGAAGAACAGCTGCTGCATAAATACATATATAACATCAGTTGCCAATTCTGTAAGCTGTGCTGAGACTGTGACTTGTTTGAAGTGGGGTTGCTATTAAAAGGCAGGTGGCAAGATGTTTATTTTGCACCTTGTTAATTGCTTGTTTTTCCTGCTGTAATTGGCTTCCTAATGGGGGCAGAATGTGCTTGGTTTTGCACACAAAGCTTCATTAGTGACAACTGATGGAAAGGATTCAGAGGGTGGGATTTAGATGAAATATATATATATATTGAGTAACAGATGTCTCTGCTAAATAGAGTATATGAGGAAGTCCTGTAGATGCATCCAAAAATGCAAATGTTTTCCCATGAAACGATGTAAGATGGGCTAGTGTTAGGTATAAGGATTGCTGCCTATTACCTGAGAAGGGGGCAGAGATGTTATTTATGTTATTTTTGTGGGGCAGAGATTTTGTTCTGCTTGACTGAACAGGAGTTAGGATGCTGGGGTGGTGCTCTCTGCTCAGGACTCTGGGCATCCAGGTATTCAGAAAGAGATCTTTGAGGATCTCTGTGGCATGTTTAGACTCTGCTCCTGCTGACAAACTGGAAGATGGTGAGCAGTGGTGGAATTTTGTGACTCTGTAAGCTTTGTGGAGCCATCCCTGCCTCTTGTGTTCAAGAGCTGTTCCACTGGGCCCTTGCAGGCAGGACAGGTTGGTGGAGAAGCACAGCTGGACATCCGTGATCCTGGCTGTGCTTACAAGTGAGAGCTAGGGGTGGATGCTCCACGAAGACAGTTCTTGTTTCAATAATGACTTTTTTTTTTTTTTTTATGTGGTGTAAGAGAGTGGTCTGAGAGTCCTCAGGATGGTCATCTGACACCATTGTGTTGGAGGCCATCAGATTTTTGTGCTGCTCAGTTTAATATGTTCTTGTACCTGTAGAGGTTTTATGAAAGTTTCACCTGCTGTAGGTGAAAGGTGAGTGCACTTGTGTGTGTTTATGTATGCATGTGTATATAAAATAATTAATGAAAGGATAAGATGGCTCTTCATGGGAATGAAGCCCTCCTGTCCCCTCCATTTTTTTTTTAAGCACTGTGATGGGATTGAAAAATAGACCTATCTATTCCCTACTTTTATGCTTCCTCAGATGCCAGTATTTAACTAGTTTAAGACTGGATTTATCTGTCATGTTTTTTCTTAGAAAGGTGACTTCAAGGCAAAAGTATTGCCAGTCTTGGATTGACAAATTTTATAGGAAAAAGTATTTATTACATGAATATATCACAGCCTAATTGACTGTTTCATGTTGGAGGGGAAGAGTAATATCCTGAGGCAGCATTTTAATCAGAAACATCACAAGACTGCCCATCAGCTCTACTCTTCCATGTAAGTGTCCTTAGATGACAAAATAATTCCCTTTCTTGGGATAGTGCGTTTAATTTCTGCAGAATCTTTTTTCCCCCCAGAGTGAGGAATGGGCTGTGTAGTTGAGGTGAGGGCAGGACTTGTCAATTATTAAAGCTTGAAGGGAAAAGCCCCAAGGTGGTGTTCTTCCATGGAGACAGGACTGCATATTCCCACTGAGCTCATGGATGTGTTTTGCCTCTGATGTGCTCCCTGCCTTTGGCTGAGAGCCCTTTTCTCTGGCTCTGTACACAGGTCCCCTCCCATCAGGGTTTATCTCTAGACACTGTAGGGAGCCATCCCTCTTGTTGTACTTTACCATAGCATGGATGAATTTCTGAATTCCAATGAAAAGGAGCAGGGGGGAAGATGTTCTAACTTAGTTTTAAGTCTTATCTCTGAGGTTCTCATAAGTGATGATGGATGTATTTGGAGCACAGGATTAAAGAGCAGGCTCTGCTGAATGCTGTCCTTTGGGGGATGCTTATGTCTGTAATCAGACTTGGTGCTCGGACCTTTTCTTCCATTTGTCTTCTGGCCAGTCTTGCACCTTGCAGGCCTTCATGGGAGTGGGAATAGAAAGTGATTGCTGTAAGCAGGAGAAAAGATGCATCTTGCTGAGTACTTTATCTCTTGACAGTGGCCAGTAGTGGCTGCTTAAGGAAGCAGATAAACATGAAGCAAGTGTGCAGTATTAATGAAGTGGGATGCATTTTGTATTTCATGTCAGTCTGTGTCTGTAATCTTTTTCCAGAACTGGGCAAATAGAGAAGAAAATGTATTTTTTCTGATTAAAGCAACTTCAGCTTGGGCATGTCAGCCTGCTGTGTCCAGATTAAGGTGCTAGATGAAAGCTGGATGTCTTAAACCATTTCTAAAGCTGCCTCTGCTATGCACTGTGTTCTGGTGAAAGACAACTATTTCTGGAAAAGTCCCTGGCAGTGTGCAGAGCCTGAGATCTCCCAGTGTACAGGCCTTCCAGCATGGATGTGGGGAGGAGGACAGACTTGATGCATTGGGTACGGCGTTATCACTCAGCAGAGTGGGCTGCTGTGCACCTATCATAGTGCCATCCACAGGGAATCGTCCATTGCTTTGTTTATTGAGCTGCTGTTTTTAAAATTAAAAACAGCCAAATGTTTCATAAAATATTAAGAGGTGCTGCTTTAGTGCCTCTCATCAGATTAAGTATGTCACTTTCTGTGTCCTTAGGGTGATGAAGCCCATCAGCTTGGTCGTTCTCTCACCTTAAGCATGCATTAAGGTGACATGCTTCATCTCACAAGGGATGCTGAAGCTATCACACTGCAGAACTGGGAACCGTAGGGGTCCTGCACTTTAGCTGTGGCTTCTCAAATGAAATTTTGCAGAAGTAATACAGTTTGCTTTGTACCAGTGAATTCCTTTTTGTTAGGGAAGTGCTTTTTTGAGCAAAAATATTGAGGTAATACAGTGGTAGACACATGCACAGCGACTGCGCTGCAGGAAAGAAAGAAATTGCGGCATGTTTTATATGAAAGACCAGGGACTGTTGCGTTTCAATGGCTAAAAGAGAGAGGCCCTGCATTCCTCAAACACCTTTTATGAATATGGATTTTGAAGTTGTTTTGCTTGCAGGTGAATTTCTTTTTTATTCAAGAGCCAGTTCTAGCATTTTAATCATGGCACAGTGGTGCTGGTGTAGCGGAGCGTTGGGAAGCTGTGGGGAGTGGCAGCCCCAGGACTGAGGAGGGTCTCAGCTTGCTGCAGAGAAGCCCTGAGGGCTGCACAGTGGTGGAACACAGCATGGTGGAGCTGGGACCGAGCCACGGGGGGCTTGCTTTCAATGAGTTTTCCATAATCTCTTGCCTCCACCCAGCAGTTCAGCACTCTTTAGCATTTGTATAGTGTTTGGAAATGCTGCATCATTACTGAGTTTAATAGTCTAGAAGTTCTAATAAATTCAGGATATGAGACCAACTTGACTTCTGAATTTCCTGGATTTGGGTTGCATTGCCTCTTTTAAACTCAGTCATGGCCCTCGTGGCTGGTTACTCCAGCGTTCCTGCTGTGTGCAGCAAAGTCCCACCTGTGTGCACATCAGGGAGCTCTTACTCAGGAGCCTGCTCTGAAGGGCAGCAGCTCCTCTGTCTGATCTGATACCGCTGCTGCAGCTTCGCTTGGTGGTGGTGCGGGGGAATAATAAAGTACAGCCTTCAATCATGCGACCTGATCAGAGGGGGTTGTCTCTGGTGATGGATAAGTCCTCCTGGAACAATAGGCTGCTTGAGCTGTGCCCAGGGACTGCTGCGTTTGCTTGGGGTTTTGCATTAATTTTTGGCCTGAATAAAAAGAACTGTGAGATCAAGGTTGCAGTTTTGTTTGCAGCTTGCCTTCAAACCTAAAAACCCAGCCTGATCTAAAAGGGTCCTTTACTGTGTATGTCTCTGTTCTGCCCAAAACTATCTGTAGAGCATTTCCCCCTTCTCCTTTAGGATATGCTGAGTATTTTGGGTGCCCCAAAATTATTTTGATTCTGTAAGTTTTCTCTCTTCAAAATAGGCATAAACAAAGATATCTTTTTGCATTTCACCCTTGTGAAACGTATTTCACCCACCTGGCCTGAAAAGTGATGTGCTGAGAGCACAGACATGGTTTCTTTACCCTGAGATGTCCCCCCAGCCACAGCTTTTTCCTAAAAGTCCCTTGTATGACCTTGTCAAGGTGCTTTGCTTCTTTTCTTCATTTATCACATTTGCCATTCTCAGTAGAGAAGCTAAAAAGCTTAATATTAAGAAAGTGCCTGTATCCTGTGAAAGATAGCTTTTTCTGTTGGTATTGAGAAGCCTTGGAAGATGAATGTGTGTATAAATTCTGTTTAGCTCTGTAATAACTGAGTTGTGCAGTGGTTTATCTGCAATGTGGTGAATCTTAGCCATGGGCAGTGTTACACAAAGGATGCCCCTGCCTCTATGGGGCCAGAGGTGTGTTTGGCTGTATTTGCATTTCTGCAAAGGAGGGTGTTTTCCTGCTTCTCTGTTGGGTAACATCCTCAGTGTGTGGGGTCAGTTTAAAGCAGAAATGATTGTTCTTCTTAAAATATTTGCTGAACAAATATATTTTTTTCTTCTGTTCTGCAAAACAAAATGGTATGTGGGTAAAAGCAAGGCTTTTCCCCCAGCACATGTGCAACTGCTTTATGGATTGCAGAGCAGTCTTTGGAGCACAGAAGAGCTATTGCTGCTGTAGGGAAGTGCCAGCATGGTGCCCTATTTCCAGCATTCTTAACTTCAGTCGTGGTGGTGGTGGGCTGGAGCTGTGCTGCAGCGGCTCTGCTTGTACTGCTGCTGTTGTTTGGGCATTCTGCCTTTGTCAGGGAATCGGGACATCTGGAGGAAAGGGATTCTGGGATGAGTAGGACTTCTTTGTCGCACACAAGAGAATTTCTTACTTGGAGAATGGATAATAGAATGCCTTTATAGGAGAAAGTGAGAACTGCCCAGAACATCCTGGTCTCCTGCTAGAGGTGAGGACACAGAGTTTTGCTCAGAAGTAGAAGTTTTCTTCATCTGAATGCAGTGTTAGGCTTTCTAAAATTTGTCTGTGATCTCTTACTGTTCTATTGAGGTTTTATCTTTCTTTGCTTTCTCTGTCAGTAAATGACCATTTAATTTTGGCAGTGCCCTACAGTTCAAATTATAGTTGGGGCCAATTTATTGTGGATCTGTTTAGCATCAGTTTTATTGTTTGCCTGCATTCCTGCTCTGCTGTGGGATTGTCATTGCAGTGCCTTTTGGGTATCCTTTTTTTGCTGTCACTGGCCTGACTCCTAGGGCTTGAAAAGCTGTTTGAGGATTCCTCTGGGAGCCTAAGGGCCTTATTGGAAAGAAATCAAATTCTCATAAGTTCCTGAGAAAGCTGTCATAAACCTTGTGGCTGCTGGGTTATTGCCAGGTCCTTAATTCATGGGACACACGATGAGCCACTGCTAGACAATATTGGTTTCGGGTTCTTTTGTACTGTATTGTGAAAGGAGAACCACTTCTGGGCCATTGTTTTAGCCAGTGTAAGAACACACAAGATTTTCTGTAAGGAAGTATTTACAGTTTATTAAGCATTGCTTTCTGCCTTTTTTATTTTCCTTGCTAGAGTTCTTTCTCTGTGCACCCAATTCACCTCTGCAGGTTTCAGTCCTAGCAAGGATTCATCCAAAGTCAGACTGCTTTTGCACTGTGGCTTTTGGCAATGGAAGCCCCACTGACCACGCATGGGAGTCAATTTAAAGGGAAGTGCTGCTGTGGGTGAGCCAGCTGTCCTTTACTGCTGTCCAAGTTGTCTGTTACAGTGAGGAAAATGGTTTTGATGACCCCTCCTGGTAGTATTTCTTTTGTAGATATATAATTTGTTGTGGTATTCATATTTTCTGGAAAAATCCCTTTGCCTGGGATTTTTCTCCTGGGGAGCTGAGAAGCCTCAGAGAAAAAGGAAAACAATAATTATCTGATTTGTTTCTCCTGTGTTTTGCTGCTTTGGAATGTGTTTGGAGATTGTTTACCAACAGGTGGTTATTTCATAGGTTTTTGCTGTGAATTGTTTTGACTTATTGGCCAACAGTGCCAAGCTGTGTCAGGATTCTGGAAAGAGTCATGAGTTTTCAGTAGTATATTTTTAGCCTTTTGTAAGTATCCTTTCTGTATTCTTTAGTATAGTTTAGTATAGTATTCTTTAATATAATGCAGTATCATAAAATAATAAATTAGCCTTCTGAGAACATGGAGTGAGATTCATCACTCCTTCCTCCCAATGCGCACCCCGTAAATACAATAGTTTATTCTTTTGGCAGGCTTTTGATTAAGTTGCAGAGTTGCTCTGGTCCTTCATATTTGCTCCATGCTCTCAAGGCATTTGGTAGTTAATTGTTCCCTTCTGTGCTTCTGCAGTGAAAGGGGTGAAAGTCAGAACTACCTTATTTGCCTCATGGAGTCTCCTTTTGCTGCTGACTCATGGCTGTGTCCTGCTCGTGGTGGACAGTATTTGGTACAACCAAATTTTGAATAGCTAGTAATGAAATTTTAATTTCCCATGGGCAAGCAGTACTCCACCCAAAGAGCTTGCATTCTGTGCTGGTGCAGTTTTCTGGTTTTAGTTTAGACCCACTGCCTTACACTCTACCCATGGGGTGAGAAAGGGCTGGATTAAAAAGTTACTCAGTAGAGTATTGAAATGTCATGAATGTGCTTTCAAACTAATTTCAAATACTTAAATTCAAAATGAAATGTGTCAGTGTGTTGAAATTGTTTGATACATCTCTCTGTTTGGGACTGAACTGGGATGGAATCCAAACCAAGCCATGAAAGATCCCTGGAGGGAAAAGTGCAATGCAAATTGGAGGTAGCAAAGTCAGTCTGAGCTTTGGTTTGGCTTTGTCTTTGTAGTCTCTGAATGTGTGCCAGCTATGGATGAACAGCAGTAGGACAAATATTTAGGTGCTGCTGTACAGCCTATGGAAGTTTTATTCACTGGCATGCATTACCAGATCTGAAAAATTGTGTTTCCATCACAGCCCACGCCACTTAATTTCAGCACAGTGTTCTGCCAGCCCTGAAACGTGTGTGTATTTGCTTCTAGAGAGCTTGCTCAGATACAGGGCTTGGTTCCATCTATTTCTCCGTTTTCTTGGCTTGCCTTCTGCAGATAAGATAATAGTAATAATAAAAAGCCCTGGAAAAATCCTCTCCAAAGTGCTGCCATTACAGCTGATATACTGATGGTTTTAGCAGTCATTTAAGTTGTTTGCTTGGTGTCCCCCTTTTTCCCCCTCCTTTTTTTCCCTTGATATGGATCATCTTGTTTTGATTTACCAAATGTGAGGATTTACATATGACAGTTCTACCATGGAGCTGAGCATTTGGTGAGCTGCATGGATGTTGTGGCAGCTCAGGACTTGTTTCTGAGCCACAGTTTGGAAGAGCTGGTGTGTAAAGGACTCAAGTATTGTGGAGAAAGGTTTTCTGAAATCCAATATGCCAAGCTGCCTGGGTGTTAAGACTTAAGGGTCAGAATGGACACAACAAATTTGGGGGACTGGGAAGCAAAGAAGTCAGCAAGGTTGCAAAAAGCCTGGAGAGTGTTTTGCACCTGTGAGTGCAAGTGCATGCCTGTGTGCAGGTGATGAGAGAGACGTGACTGTTGGTAGTTCTAGATTTGAACAGTTTGAATTGCCACAGATGCACAGGAAGTTGTTGCTCACTAGTCTGGCCTTGATTTGTCAGCAGGCGTTGATGCATTGGGATGAATCTGTTAGGTTCTACCCAGCACACAGCCTGCAGCTTGTCCGAGTGGCGTGGACTGGACAGGGTGTGTAACAAGGAGGAAATTATGTCAGCGGGGTGGGAAAATCCTCCTGTGGCTTTTTAGGGCAGACTACTGTGGAAATGTAAGAGAATGGGTCGATGATAGCCATGAAGGGAGTCAAATCAGGCACATGAATTATGAGTGTGCAAGGCTGAAAATTCTGTCTGTAGATGCTTGGTTCATCCTCTGAAGGCAGAGGTCTCATCCTGAACAGTTTCGTTCCAGGACAGGGTGTGTGCAATGACCATATGAGGTGTATGAGTGAGTGTGTTATGGCTGTATGAGGTGTATGTGTAAAATTGCCTTTCACAGTGTCCTGCTGCTGCAGGGTGGGTCAGACTGGCTCCCCTCCTCTGCTCATGCCAATGAAAATAAATTGCCCCATCATGACTTGTGAGGAAAGCAGCGTTCTGTCATCCTGCTGGAAACATATCCAGCCTTTCCTGTGGTTTTGGACGTTGCTTCTAGGCAGGTCACAGAGCCAGCTGGGCAGGGAGGTAGCCAAGCTGTCACTTCTGCAGTCTTCTTACTCGTGGCTGCTGAAAGGAGCTCTTCTCTGAACAGTGGGCAGTGTGTGTTTTTCCTGACCCTTTCCCCTCCCTCCATCCCCTGATTACAGAAGACAGCCCTGTTGCCCCTGCCAGAGAAGGTGCTGTTTACTTTTGCAGCTCATGGAAGAGAAGAGGCATAGCACATTTGGTATTTTGTACCAGAGACTTTTTGCACCCCTCCTGTTTAATTTCATTTCTGTTTTCTCTTTAAAATCTTCACAGAGAAAACAATGATGCTTTAATGACACAGGAGGAAGGGAGAAGAAGGAGCCTTCTCTCTTAGTTTTTTGTTGCTTATGTGTGTCACTGATGAAATAGTGTGTGAGTGTCAGTGTCTCTCTACACAGTGGTGTGGAACAAGTGCCTCAAATCTGAGTTATATTTGGGGTAGCTGCTGGGGAGGGTCATGGGCAGGGCTGAGGAGAGGCAAATACTGAAAGCTGGAGCTGGGAGCCGCTGAGAGAAGGGGGCTGTAGCTGTCCTACTTCTGTCCCCTGCCTGTTTGTTCTTATTTCATTTTTGCCAATTCAATAGCAGAGCACAGGAGCAGATACTGAGTGTGATTTAAGGGGGCTTGCTGCCTTCTGCTTGCAATAGGACCTCAAGCCTTCTGGGCTTGTTTGTGCTCTCATTTCATGCTGGTCATGTTGTTGTCAGTGATCAGCCTTGCCTGCCCCTGTTTTCTTAGGTTTATACAGCTGCTCTGTCTGAGTTTTCCTGTGTTGCTGGAGATGTTTTCTCTCACCACTTCTCTGTGTGTTTAGGGCCAGGAATGTTGGGACATAAAATCTCCCTGTGCTCTTTTCTTTGTCATTGTTATGCCATGATCAGTTTGTGTTCTGAGAACACCTCTGGTTATCAGTCATGTTCATGAGTAGGTCAAACCTCTGCTAAAACAGGGCTTATATTATGAGATGTGAGGCAGCAAGTGAGGTGCCAGCAATTCAGTGTGAGGAGCTGTGGCTTGAGTCCAGGTTGTGGTGCCATATTGCATCTGCTTGGCTGGTCCGTGTCCTGGTTGTGCCTTTGCTGTTTCCCCTGAGCATCTGAGTTGATTGAGCAGGAGTGAGTCACTGCAGTGTTTCTGGGTTACTAGTGCTGCATTTCTGAGCTTTCTGCCAGGGAATGGAACTGTTCTGAACAATCACAGTAAGGTCACCCATTCATGTCTTTGAGCTGCTACTTTTCCCTTGGTATGATATTGTTACTATTTCCAAAAAGCACTGTTTCTAAGAAAAACTGCAATTCAGTTCTTAAAAAAAAAAGTTGTCTTTGCTGGAAATTGGCATTTGGGTGAAGGTTACATTTATCCTTGTGCATGTGGTATGGGCTGTAAACAAAGTTTATCCCGCTGTTTTTCAGAAGGAGTCACAAAGCAGCTTAAAACATAGATTTCTGTGTGTCTCTGGGAAGTACATTTACTTTTATCCAAATTGAGCATTGCTACTCAGATTTAACAACAGTACAGGCTAAGTAAGAGAGCATAATATTAATACTGTCTAGTTGACCTTGTGCAGTTCAGCTGTTCCTAGTACCTGCCACTTAGTTGATGTGTCTGAAATACAAGGTTCAGAGATGCTAATGTCTAGGTGATTTCCATCTTGGTGGTAAGAGATGTCCATCCTTCTCCCCTTCCATTAGAAAAAGCTGACTGTGGTGATCTGCTAAACTTGGGTATTTAATGAGTGCCTAAAGCTGGGCTGGATGGAATCAAACCTAGTGTTGGAGAGCAGTGCATGGGAGGCCCATAGTGCATGTCACTTTCTGCAGCTCTGGTGCTGCTTGGGTTAAAGAAAACTCTGCTTATACTTCTGTAGAACCACTAAAATCTGGTTTCAAGTTGGATCTGTTTCTCTTTTTTTTTTTTTCCTAGTCCAGAGTCTGGTCCTATGCTGCTAGTGATATAAAGGGAGATGCCTCTTGCTTTGCATGTACACCTTGATGAGTTGTTGTTGGGCCATTAAATCTCCTTTAAGTCAGGAAGCAAAGCTGCTGCTGGCAAGCTTAGCAGCTCAACAAGCAGCATAGAGCTGACATTTGGCCCTCAGTGTGGCATAGCACTTGCCTCTATCTCAGACCACTGGTAATGATTACCCAAACTCAGCCAGAGACCTCAAATAAGGCAGAGTCTTGACCACAGGAACTTCCTTAAGAGAGGCCAGAGGATGTTGGTAACATCTACAGCTGAAAGACAGCGGTGTGACACCTTGCTAGTTCCTACACTTTCTCACTGTTTGTCACTTGTTCAGAATTAGGCTTCTCTCCTAGACCTTCTTATCTATTCCCACACCCAGTCTGAGGACTGGAGATGAGCAGAGAAACATCATGTCGGCCCAAAGTTGTACTAAATAAATAAACTGAGGGGATGCTTTCCTTAACCTTTCCACTCATTACATCTGCTTGTGATGTACCAGTCAACCACTGGGTGTCTCTGGGCCATGCACAGCTCCAGGCAGCATCCAGTCCCTGGAAAGCTGGCACTGGTTGCACTTGTTTTGGTATGTGGCTGCAGTTTCTGTTCTTGTTTGAAGGGCATCATGTTCCTTTCTAGGCTGTCCACCCAGAATGTGTCTTCCCTGACCATGGAGCAGGGTACACACTGTGGGAAGGCAGCACCCTGGATTGCCAGGAGCTCCCGTTCAGAGGCCAGCAAATTCTCCAGACTGATTTTGCTCTATTTCTGTTTCTGAACACCATATCCCTTACTGCGCTGGGCTGTGTGGGGGTCTAGAATAGGAGAATGTTAGCACAGCAGCTTTGCTACCTTTCCCTTTTCCCCTTAGTTGTGACAGGTTTACTCTTGCATGCACACCCAAGTAGATAAATAATCTGTCTCTCAATAGAGCTCTGCTAGCCACAGTATTTTCTTCAATTCCATGGAACGAGTTAGTTTTTCATTATGATGCTGAAAGGTAAAAGACAGACTATTCTCTGCTTTAAGAATGCAGTGATAGAAGGTAAAGCTTTCATTAAACATGCCTGGCAGAATTTATATACATAAGTATCTGGACCGTAGCTAATATATTTTGAAAGACAAGGGAAGAACACAGCTTTGTAATAGCCAGCATTTTGTGTTTGGATGGTTAATCAGCAGTAGAGAAAAATAATTGAATTAATTCTTTCATGGACTAACTGCAGAAAAAAATTCCAAACTATTAATGTCTCTGGCTGTAGGGTAATTCTTCTCTTTTTTCCATCCTACAGCCATCTACGGTTGACGTCTCTGTGGTTTGCAGGTGATGGTATCCATGTTGCAGCTTTCATTGCTGGTGAAACAGCTGACCTGTACCTGGAGCTCTTTCCTGCTGACTTGGCTTTGAGTTGGTAGCTGGTTATGCTGGATGGTGCTTTGTCATTAAATAGATAAATTCACCAGCAGCAGGAGGCATTGTTTGGTTCCAGCACTTGCTTATGTGCTCTTTGCATAAATGGTGAGACAGGATTTTGTTGGTCTCAGGCTGGGATTTGAGCCTGCCTGAGGTGGGTACTGGTAAGTTTTGGGGCTGGTCAGGATATTACTCAGTGCTTTGCTGTGGGATGTCTGGCAGAACAAGTGCTGGACCTGGGATTAACTGATTTTATAGATTTCAAGCAGTCATTGAAGTAAGATGAGCAAAGGTGGGTATGTTGTGCTCAAGACTGAATAATAGGAGTAATATTTTTCTCTGAATTGGTTTGATGGCAGCACTTGAGTACTGCAGTGGATAGAAGAAACACGCTGCACATAAGCTGCTGGTAATATCTTGCTGTAGCATTCAGAGCAGCATGCTTTACAGTTGTAGGGGAGACGAAAGTTCTAACTATACAGACATAAAATAATTCTGGTCAGCTGCTTGTGTTCAGGGCTTAGCCTTGCAACAGCATGAAACAGAGCTCTGTCCATAAATGAAGCACTTAGGTGCCAAAGATTCATTACCAGTTGGTTACAAGCTGCTGTGTAGAGACAGCCATAGTGTTTGGCTTGGATAAACACCCCACATTTGGATATGGAGGGAGGGATGGTTCTGTGCTTTCCCAGATCATTGGGATGTAGGATAGCAGTTTACAGTCTGTGGCAGAAGAGCAGGAGCTGGGGATCAGGACAGTGCTGTAGTTTCCATACTATGGAGTCAAAAGAGGATGTCTGACCAAATAGGATGGGTTACCCAGGACTTTTGGAACAGTCAGGGTTGAAAATCATGAACCCAGTAATTGTATTACAATTAGAAAAAAAAAGTTTATAAATCTGTCCCTTGTCTTGCTTTGGAAACTCAATGCTCACCCAATTGCAGGCACAAATACAAGTTACAGATCTGACACTGGTTTCTGTTTAATCCTCCTCCATTTTCAGTCTATAGAAGTTATTTCACTTCCACAGAGGCAGAAGCTTTTGTTTTACTGGCACCAATCCATGTGGCTGTGGGCAGCTGTATTTGAGAGTGAAGGGTCATGCTGCTATGTTTTCCTGTTACCAGTGTGTATCAAAGAAAGGACCAATTTGCTTTTGGAAGGTGCTATATAAACTTTTTTGTTTAAGTAGTTGAAATTGCCATATATTGAGAGACAATGTTTATCATAAAAACAAAACATTCCTTGTATCACTTGCCAGACACATGATAATGGAGGAGCTGAATGGAACAGGTCCATATGGATGTAATACGGATAAATTGCTGCTGCTGAGGCGGTGAACAAAGGGGAACTGGACAGAACTTTCCAAAGAAGAGAAAGTAAATATCCTGTAGCATTTATGCTCTTGTAGTCTGGATCTCTATTCAGCAAAGCACTGACAAATCCCTGTTCAGCTGAGCATTCAGAGGTACATTTCCAAAGGTTTTCAAGTCTATGAAGGCACTGAGAAGAGCACTTCAAAGGGCTTTCAAAGTGTATTTGTTCTAGATACCTTGTACCTAAAAGACCCGTGGAGAATTTCCTCCTTAGTCCTTGTTAGTCCCTTTCTTTGGCTCTGAGATCCATCTTGCATGGGGCCGCCTTAGCCAAGGCGGAGCAGCATGTGCCAAAGAATTTCTCTGAACTGAGGCTTTTATGATATCACTGATCAAAAAAAAAAAAGTGATGGGGAGCAGAACCAACCAGAACAGGGTTGTTAGTAGGGCCAAGCACACAAGTAAGAGAGGATGCCAAGCCCAGTGCTCCTGGGGACAGGACTGCCCACAGGGGCAGCAGCTCAGGAGCCTGCCCTGGGCTGGTGGGGCTGCTTTGCTTGGCGCAGGCATTCCATGAGAAGTACACTGCAGAGATTCGAAGGTGTCACAGCCATTAACTAAGTGGGAACTTGAATGACAAAACGCTCCCTTACGCTGCTCAGGCTTGGCAGGAGCAGAGGTGTCGGGGCGCTGCTGCTGCTGCGGCGCCTTGCGGAGCCGTGGGAGCCTGTGACAGAGCGGAGCAGGTGTGAGCACTCCAGATCATGACTAAGTGACGTCTCGGCTGATGAAAGAGTGCTGTTTTCTTCCTTTCCCTTCAGTGTTTTCTTCCAAATATAATTTGCCTCCATTACGTACTTTTCTCTCTTATTTACAGTTACTGATGGCTTGCAGCTTTGTCAGCCTATTCCTGCTGCAGGCATGGAAAGGAGGGAAATGGCCTTTGGTCTGTTGGTTATCAGAGACCCCCTAAGCATTGGGGCACTGCACAAGAGAAGAAAGCTCTTGGTCTAGGGAATATGTCCTCTGAGTGGAAGAAGATTGGCAAGGTCTGTCTCCAGCATACCTGGAGCTGGGAATGGAATCCATGTCTCCTGGGTGCTTAATCCAGCTTCCCAGGTTCTAAAAGGCACACTGTGTGGCAGTCTTTGCTGCCCTGCTGGTTTTTATTTTTTTATGTGTTATACATTTTAGCTGCTGCTCTCTGGAAATAACTATTATGTTGTGGCAATTTCAGCTGGGGAATTTTACTACTTGGGTGTGCAAGTAAATGGAATGAAAATCTTTAAGACCTGAGGTTCCTAGTAGAAGCTGGGATTCTCTTCCTGAAGCTTGTGGATTGACACAAAGTCTGGAGGAGGTAGGCTTACAAATGTCCTACTTAGGTTTCCAAAATTGCCCCAGGCTACAGATTTGACTGTTTTTTAAAAATGTGTTTTGGTATTGAATTCCCATACAGAGCGGCCATTAATGCAGCTAGCTTCTATTTTCCTTATGCCAGGGAAAAACAGAAAAGAGTGGGATGAGGAAGACCAAGGATTATTCTTGCCCTTTTGGCCTGAAACCATTTCTTTTGTAAAGTACCAACTCATTTCTTAATCTGCATAGGTTTACTGACTGTTCCTCAAGGCATTGGATCAGGGTATTTGGAGCAGCTGGCACAAGTCGTAAAGAACAGAAGCTCCTCCATTACACCTGCAATAGGGATTTCCCACTGCCTCTCAAGGATATGTTTGTATACAGAAATAGGGGATGTTTGACTTCTGGGTAAACAGAACTATACTTATTAGCTGAGGCTTTTTAGTCATTCTTATTTTCCTCATCTGAAAATATCTACATGAAACCACTTGCTTTTTTGAATGTACTGAGTTTGTGTGGCCAGGTTTTGTATTGGTGGGAGGCTACAGGGGTGACTTCTGTGAGATGCTGCCAGAAGGTTCCCCCATGACTGGACAGGGCCAATGCCAGCTGGCTCCAGGATGGAACAGCCAGAACCAGCTGTCCCAAAGTGGCCAAAGGGATATTCCAGTCCATGTGATGTCTGCTCAGCAATAAAAGCTAAGAGAAAGGAGAAGCAGGGTGGCATTTGTTACTATGACAATTGTCTTCTGGAGAAGCCTCTATACATACTGAAGCTGTGACTCCTGGGAAGTGGCTGAATATTTCCTGCTGATGTGAAGGAGGGAAATAACTTTTATTTTCCTTTGCTTCCATGCACAGCCTTTGTTTTTGCTTTATTAAGCTGCCTTTATTACCCATAATATTTTAAAATCTTATTTTCTTCTCCCTGAGTCCTGTTGAGGAGGGAATTGATAGGGTAACTTGGTAGGCACCTGGTATCAACCCACCACACTGAGACTTTCTGGCTTTAAAAGACAGATGTTCTTATTCAAGTGTGCAATTTAAGAAGCCCTCTGTATGCTATAAAGTACATTGTACAAAGTTTGTCCTGTAAACAGTGAGGGCTCTTGAAAACGTGACCTTTAAACATGGAAATAAGAACCTGATTTTCAGTTAATAACACCCAGTGCTATACATGTGAGCACAAACCTCCTCCTCACATACTATCTAGTATAGTGTATACTACTAACCTTGAGCTTTGGATAGGAAAGTGTATGTTAATGTTAATTTTTTTGTCTAGTCAGAGTGCACACAGAATGTGCTAGCATTTGCCTTAAAGCCTTTTTGGGCAGAATCTCCTGTAAAGAACCCAATCAGTGTGTCTGCCTGGAGGACAGGGCACTTTATATTACCATAAAAATAAATGAGTAAATTAGCTAAAATGTTGCTTAGTTCTGCAAATAAAACAGTGAACTGGTGGCTAAAGATTTATCTTTATTCAGCCTGACTTCCACTTACTGTGCCTGCTTATTTCCAACCTGAATTTGTCCCCTACATGTGTTGCAAAAACGAGTACTTCTACTTCATAAAAATAATTCAGATGCCACTTGCATGAAACAGTTAAAATATACTCCTTGGTATAAAACAAGCATTTTAGAAGTGATACCAAACCTCTTGTGTGTTGGGGGTTTTGAGCAGATACCTACATTGTGGAAATTGAAACAAGATTTCTTTAGGTTTGGATTGGCTTGTATTGCTTTCTGCAGAGCATCCTTGCACCTTCCAAGTATGTAGTGCTGGCCTTTGTAACAAATGCAGTGTGAATTCAACTAGGGGCATGTGCACTGATGTTGGACAGTGAAATTGCATTATGGGTATGTTTTTCAAAGCTAATTCTTCTGGTTATCCCACCTTACTGCACTTGAATAATGGAGTAGCTTCAGAGTATTTGATTCATTTTTGGATAAAACTAAACTGGATAAAGCTCTGTTCCAGGAACACATATGGCACTAGTCTGGTCCAAATGCCGCGTCCCAAACTGTGAATGATGTGGATCATGGGGTCCTTGGGAGCAGCTTCTCTGCTTTACAGGTTTGTTCCTAGACAGCTTACTTCTCTTTCTGGTTGATGGGAATGACTTGTGTAAGGTTGGTGGCGCTCAGCTGGGCTGGGAGGAAAATGCAGGGGCTGTGAACAAGCAGTGCATAGAGTAGAAGTGCATTCGTGCATTCTGCTTCCATGCATACCTGAAAACAAGGAGGGTTGAGGATGTAAAAGCTGAGTACAGCCTTGGTTGCAGTGGCTATGAGATGGAGCTCAGGATCTCGAGTGGAGGAAGTAAAACAAAAAGCAGGATCACATTTCTGGACTTGAAATGAAGCGCCACTAGATGTTTCTGGAGCTAAACAGGGTTTTGATTATATACACTGAGCAACCAGAGAAAATGACAAAATTACAGAGAAAACCAAATTTGCAAAACCTTCTAATGTGTTCATATTTGTGTCTAGTTCATAGTTTTCTTTGGAGTGCTGTTCTTTTACTACTTTCTGCCAGAAAATCCTGTTAGGGCTTGGGACAAAAGATGTGCTTTATTGGGGTCAGATGCATATGAAAGAGGGTGCTGGCTCTGGCTGTTGCTAGGCTACACTTGTGTGCTCACATAATAAAAGAAATTTTTATATGTTGGGAGTGTCAAAGTATTTCAATTGATGCATGATGTCAGTCAATGCTGCTGTATAATGAGTAGATGTGGTTAATTTTTCATGTGATTGGCAGTGGTTGAACTTATTTCCAAGTTAGTCTAATGCCTGGTAATTGAAGGTAATGAAAATACTTCCTAGAAAAGTTATTTTTAAGTAATTAATAGATGTTTCTGAATCTGTGCTTTAAAGGGACACCCTGCTTCTCACAAACCAAGAGAGTTTGTTGATACTCAAGGATTGTTTCCTTGAGGAATGCATTCTGATAAGCAAAAAATCAGGCAAAGGGTGCAAAAAACCTGTGTATATGAAAAAAAAAGAATAGTCATTACTCAAGCACAAGCAGGAAATACACAGGAGATGGAAGCAGGGTCATGCCACTTGGTATTAATATAGAGAGGTTGTCAGAGTAAGTAGAAATGAGACAAGGAAGGCCAAGGTCCATCTGGAATTAGATTTGGCCAAGGGTGTCAAGGACAACAAGAAGGGCTTCTTCAAATACATCAGTAATGAGAAAAACTAAGGATAACATCAGCCTGTTACTGAATGGAGGAGGGACCCTGGTTACAGAGGACACAGGGAAGGCAGAGATACTGAACATGTTCTTTGCATCAGTCTTCACTGGCAAGATCAGCCCTCAGGAGTCTCTGGCCCAGAGACCAGAGTTAAGGGAATGCTGGAAGGAATGTTTTCCTTTGGTCAAGGAGGATTGGGTTAGAGAACAAACCTGACATTCACAAGTCCATGGGCCCTGGTGGGATGCATCCATGAGTGCTGAGAGAGCTGGAGGGACCATAACCAGGCTGCTCATGATCATCCTTGAAAGGTCATGGAGATCAGGAAAAGATCTGCAAGAAACCTATGTCATCCCCAGTCTTCAGAAAGGGCAAGGAAGACCCATGGAGCTACTGGCCAGTCAGCCTTACCTCAGTCCCTGGACAGGTGATGGAGCCCCTCATTCTGGAGGCCGTCGCTGTCTACATGGATGGCAAGAACGTAATCAGGAGCAGACAGCATGGATTCACTTGGCTAAACCATGCTTATCCAACCTGATTGCCTTTTAGAATGAAACAACTGCCTGGATGGATGAGAGGAGGGCTGTGGATACTGTCTGCCTTGACCTCAGCAAGGCTTTCAGCACTTTCAGTTTGGGAGGATGTTGTGAAAGACAAACTCAGTAAGTGTGGCCTGGATGAGTGGACAGGTGGGGTGGGTTGAGAACTGGCTGAGTGGCAGATCCCTGAGGGTCATGACAGGGTCTGGTTGGAGCCCTGTCACTAGTGGTGTCCCACAAGGGTCAGTACTTGGTCCAGGATTGTTTAACTTAATTCACCAGTGACTTGATGAAGGGGTAGAAGAGCTTCCTCAGCAAGTTCCCTGCAGACACAAAACTGGGATGGTCCAGCCCCTCAGAAGGACACTGACAGGGACCTTCTGAAATTCAGCAAAGGCGGGTGCAGGATCCTGCATGTTGGGAGGAATTACCCCTGCACCAGCACAGGCTGGTGGACAAGCAGCTCAGTGGGCAAGGACCTGGGGGTCCTGGTGGACAGCAAGCTGTCCGTGACCAGCAGTGCCCTTGGGACCAAGAAAACCATTGGTACCCTGGGGTGCATTAGAAGAGCATTGCCAGCAGGCTGAGGGAGATCCTGCCCCTGGTGAGGCACATCTGCAGTGCTCTGTCTGGTTCTGAGCTCCTCAGTACACAAGAGACATGGAACTCCTGGAATGGATCCAGAGGAAGGCAGCAAAGATGACTGTGAGAGGGCACCATCTCTCTTGGGAAAGGCTGAGGGAACTGGGGCTGTTCATCCTTCAGAGCAGATGAGTGAGAGGAGACCTCATCAGTGTTTATTAGTACCTGAAGGGAGGGTCGTGAGGATGGAGCCAGGCCCTTCTCAGGGGTGCCAACCAACAGGTCATAGAGCAGCAGGCAGAAACTGATGCACAGAAATTTTCATCTGAACAGGAAGAAGAACTTCACTGTATGAGTGACTGCATTGAAGCAGATTGCCTAGAGAGGTTGTAGAGTTTCCCTAGCTAGAGATACTCAAGAGCTGTCTGGATACAATCCTATGCCACGTGTTCTAGGGCACAGCTGGTTCAGCATGGACATTGGAATAAATTATTCACTGCAGTGCCTTCCAACCTTTACCCATTCTTTGATTGTGATTCTATGCAAATATCTTCATTCACACTCTGAAAGTGAATAATGCATTTTTTCTGTGAATTTGCATTTCTTACGAGCTCCAGGAATTTAGGAATAGCAGCAATTGTGAATAAAGCAGATCTATTTTTATTAAAAGAAATATGAATTGGATGTCTCATTCAAAACTTCTAAAGTGTTTTATATAGAATGTGTCATTGTCTGTCCTAGCTACAGTATGAATCAGCATCAGGATGTGGATTTTTAGTGTATATATGTATTACTGCTATTTGTGTCTCTGTTCAGGAATTCAGAGTTAGGTGAGGGCCAGCTTGCATCCTTTTACCCCTGACAAGAATATGGAACAATGCATAGAATGCAAAAAGAGTTTCAGTCTTGTCTCTGAATGTTCTTTGATCACATGTTATTGTCCTTGAACATCCATTCTGTGTAATCACTGGAATACTTCTTAGGATATTGAGGGGTAACTGAGCAGTCCTGCTTCCCTAATCCAAATGAGCTGCTCTGCTCTCTGTGCAAGTCTCTCACTTACAGTGCATGGGGATAAATTGAATGTCTTCCAGATACTGTCCTTGTGTCTGTCCTGGGAGAAGTCCAGGTGATTTCTCTGAGCAGTCTTATAGCACTTCTTTTTTTTTGTTTCAGCCCTGTGTTGATGGGATTGTGAAAGGTACTGCATGTTTAAGCTAAAAGCCACATTAAGGAATACCTATGGGCTATGCCACTTATGGAACAGTATGGTTTGTCTTCTCTGGGACTTCTGGGCTTTTGTTCTGTTTGTAAGCTTGATGTCTATCTGGAATCAGAACTTGTTATGCTGTGAGGGCAATAGTGCGAGAGGCACAAAACCATTATGTAACATGGATTTCTGAGTCATAGAATATTAGGGTTGGAATGGACCTTAAAGATCATCTACTCCCAGCCTGCTACTGCCATGGGCAGGGACACTTCCCACTAGGCCAGGCTGTTCAGAGCTCCATCTGGCTTGGCTTTGAACACTGCCAGGGTTGGGGCATTCATTCTTTCTCTGGGCAACCTGTTCCAGTGCCTCACCATCCCTAAAGTAAAGAATTTCTTCCTGATATCCTAGCTAAATTTCCCCTTTCAATTTGTACCCATTACTTTTTGTCCTGTCACTACAGCCCCTGACAGAGAGTCCTTCTCTGGCTTCCCTGTAGGCCCCTTCAGGTACCAGAGTGTTGATGTGAGGTCTCCACACAGCCTTCCCTCCTCCATGCTGGACAGCCCCAACCTAGCTCCTTACAAGGGGTCTTGTCTTAAAAGGGGGTGTTGTAGCTTCCCCATAGGCTGTACATCTATTCATTTCCTGCTGCTTCTAAATCAGGTGGTGTTTTCTTGCTCTCAGTAATATAATTTGGCTTGGAAATTCCCCTGCTGCAAGGCTAAAGCTCTGAGTGGAAACTGTGGTGTATCTCTTCTTGCTTAATGCACCTGGACAAAATGGGAAATAACATCCTGTCTAAGGAGTTGTGTATTGCTGCTCTTCAGCATCAAGCTTCTGCTTTTGCTTGTGGACTTAGCTGAACCCAGAGGTGACATCTATAAGATATTTTTCAAAGCTTTCGTCGGAGCACTGCAGTGCTGCTGTGTTTGCCAGTGAAAGCTCCTGGGGAGGTAATGAAGGACTGTTAGAAGCATTAAGTGCTCTGTGGGATAACAGTAATATCTTGTGTGCTGATGAACATGTAAGCTGGAAGATCAAGTCTTTGCTTCTCCTGCATTTTAAAGGAGGGCAGTGAGCAGGGAATCCCTGAGAAGTTCAGCAGCATGAAGGAAAAAATTCCAATCATTTCCCAATCACTTTTGTCTGTGTTTGTTTTGGGTTTTTGATTTAAAAAGATAGCAAGACCTTTTTAAGGACACTATTTCTAAACTATAAATATTTTTGGTAAGTAAGAATTTTTGTCTTAAATTCCGTTTTTTCTAATTGCTGCCTTCTGGTATGAATAGAGGGAGAATAAAATGACAGCTGTAGGAATTTTGCTAGAAGTGACATTTCAAGTGAATTTTGCATATGAGGATGGCTAACGGCTTATCCTCATGCATTGCTTGAGAGATAATGGGACTGTCACAACATTCATATCTACTGCCGTTTGTTTTCATTGTTTAATGTGCATGATCACTGGAGCTCATAATTAGAAAATAAGTTCCTTTTAGGAATATGCCCTATAAAGCAGAACTCAAAATTAGTATCATTATGAATACCACCATGTGTATGACTCCAACAAATATGAGCACCTAGCCATTGTTTGCTTTTTTCCTTTGCAATCATCATATTATTCCCCTTGTGGCCCTTAAATGTTGGCCTGATTTTGACTTCTGTAGGTAATTGTCTAATACAACTCTGTTGGAATGGAAGCTAACCTCCAAGTTAATTTTGCTCTCTGAAGTGTTCAGCTTCTTAGGCAGATGTATATTTAAAGGCTTGGGTTCTTGCTGTAATGATTAAAGCATTGGGGAATATTATATTGTACTCACAGAAGTGAACGCGTTCACTTCCTCACTCATTCTGACTAACCTCCTGTGGAAAGATGAATTTCAAGATGCAGTGTTCTTGTGGCTTATGTCCATCCTCTTCTGTTTTCTTCTGTTTAACATGTCACAGCACTGATTTGTGCTTTGGTTAATGTTTGTGTAGGCCAGACCCCTTGGTAGTCTGATCTGTGCCTGTGACTATGTTGGCTCACTGGTTTTGTGTGTGTATTTTGACTGCTGGAAATTCTCTTGGTACATGCATTCAAATCTACTCTGTGTTGCAATTACTGTGTTGGCTCTTTTGATGAGAACCAAAGGTGTCCCATGGGGGAAATTCTGGCAGAGGGCAGCTTTGGATGGCTGCAGCAGGGCTGTTTGTAGCCTAATTCCCCTCATTTCCATTTGATGGCACAGTACCAGGCTTGTTCTAAGACTTTGATGGTCAATTAATTTGTTCTTTCCTGTTCTTGAATTGGAAGCTAATTGAGTAATTGTGAAGGGTGCCAGATTAAACTCTGTTTTTGCTTGGAGTGCCAGTGAAAATGCTTTTCCCTCACCTATTTCCATGAGAAGCTTGGGAAATGCCTTTCCCTCACCTATTTCCTTGAGAAACTACACTTGAAAAAATGAGCTTCCATGACCATGCTTTTTGTGAGGTTGTCAGGCACATGCAGACAGTTACCATCACATGCTGGTAATGCTTGACTGTTGGACAATTTAAATCAAATTTGTCAGAAGGTGGGAGCCCCATCTTTTCACCCAAGTTAACTCCTGGCATCCTTCAGCTTGGTGAAAGAGCTGACCTTACTGCAGTGGTGGCAGCATAGAAAATCTAACAGGTGTCAGTGTCCTTGTGCGTTTTGGGCACGAGAGACTCAAAGTTTGACTCTCCTTGTGAACATGTTTTGTGAGTGTATGGTATTGCTATTTTCCCCCTCCTTTCTTTTTTCAAAATACAGTCTGGGCTACAGGGAAGAGGTCTGAGGCTGCAGTTACTTGAAATATTAAAGCAACATTTTTTGTCAGCATTTTAACTGTGTTTTCTTGCTGCAGTGGTAAAGATGAGTAATTTTTGATTGTGGTCTGCCATAAAAGGGGGGGAAAACATTTTCTTATTCAAAGCTCACGGCAGGATCACTCTGTGTGCTTTAATTGAAGCTTGTAACGTGTTTTGTTGAGTGGTGATGACTCGTTTGCACTGCCTGGAATGAAGTTCTCCCTCTTGCTTCATGATAAACAATGTTCTCTGATTTTCATGGAAGTCAGCCACCACTTTATTTTTTTTTCTGGACCACTGGCTTGTATGGCCATGGGACAACAGGCAACGTTTGTAGTTCAGTGCTGAGGCCAATCAAACAGTTCAGGAATTGCAGGATTCACATTTGCCCATACAGACTGGTCTGCCTCCCTTGCAAGCTTCACGGGACACGTGGGAGTACGCACTTGGTTATCCTTTGCTTTGGTGAAATGTGCGATTATGGTTTGGATTTGGTGTTTTGGGATGAGGAAAGGCTAATAGACTGCAGGGTACATTTCTGTGGAATTGGGATACAGTCCTGGAAAGGGAAATGCAGCCTTGCTAGGAGGCAGTGGGCTGTTGTAGTCTGCCCTTCTCCATATTCCCTCTTGAATCACAGAGGGGAATGGCCATGGAGGGAGGGAAGGAAGATGGTCAGGCTTGCATAATCATATAGGTTTTCGAGAAAAATCTTTTACTCTGTTAAATATGCTGTAGTTTTTCTTCTTTGCAGTATGTGACATCTCATTTCTTGACCTTCCTCTCACCACCACGCTTATATGTATTAATCTTTTTGCTGGAAGTCCTGGCTGTTGGTTGAGTTTGTTTTGTTTTTTCCCCCCATTTAATGTAAAAATTTTTCCTTATCTGATGTTTTATTGCTATTACTTTAGGAAATGCTTGAAAAATATCTTGTTCACTTAAAGTACCTGCTCTTGTTTGGGATTATATGAACAAAATGGAATAAGGAGGATACATGTTGCCTTCCTGCTTTCTGAAGAGCACTGATCTGTTTTGGGACTTCGGCACTCCACCGTCAGTACATGAATTCTGTGTCAGTTGTCCAAAGATACTCATTGAAATCTTCTTGCACCAATAGATTTCCTCAATGTCTGAGCTCCTTTTGCTTGTGAGAAAATAAGGTCCTTTGTAGAGTTTTGTAAAGGAAAATGTAGTAGGGGAACCTGAGAACTTTGAGAAGAGGCAGATGTTAACTTTGGGGATAGCTATGTGTTGCTGCTGACTTATGGACTTACAGTTCTGCTTCAGATTTTCCATGGGGCAGATGTCTATTTCCCCACTCCTGCTAATAGCAGACTTTTTCTTTAGGCCCTTTTCTGGGGAGTTGTGTTCTGGGGAAGATGCTGATTTTAACAAGACAGGAGCACATGAGCAGCCTCATGAGGGAGTGTTTCTGGGAGAGCAGGAGTGAGGTGCAGGAAGGGAAGGAAGGGTCTGTGCTTCGGACAGTGGTGGCTTGCACTGGTGCCTGGATTGTGTCACAGCCATGTCTTGAGTAGAATGTGCCTCTTAGGAGGAGGTGGTAGCAGCTGTCTAGTGCTAGTTATGGTCTCTTTCCCATAGGATTGTCTGCATGGACTTCCCAAATGAAGGTTGCTTCTCTTAGCTTTGAGATTGTCTGTGGGTGTCAAGGAACTAAACAAAGGTCGTGCTTTTTGTTTTCATAGTTAGAGGAGGTTGAGAAGCAGAAGCTGCTGTGGAGGTATTGCACTATGACTTTGAGAAAGAAGGTGCCAGGGGAGTTTGTAGTACCTCTTCCCCTCCCCTCTTCTCTTGCGTTTCAGAGGTGATGTTTCCTGAGTTGCCTGCTGGGTAACTGCTATGGGATGGCACAAGAGGAGAACAGAGCAAGTTCTGTGGAAGTACTGACAGCTGGTGTCAAACACAGCAAGAAAGCAGGGATTCAGCAACAACCCTTCTGTCTTAACCATGCATTTCTCCTGAATTCTTGAGTGGTACAATGCCGATGCTGTTGGTTCCTAATTCACGTGATGTTCTACCAAGCACCACAAGAGATGACAAATGAAGTAGTGGGGTTTCTGTTGACCAGTGCTTATTGCAGTGACTAAAATGGCCTTGCAAGCTCATTAACTGGCTGGCAGGTCTTGCTGTGTAGCTGCATTGCCTGAGTGTGTGGCCATGCAGAGTTGCACAGCCCAGTGCAGGGAGTAGGACTGCAGTGCAGTAACTGAGGAGAGCCTTCTCCCATCTTGTCTTATCTGCTGGTGGTTTAGCTTTGGGCAGTCATGACTGTGCTGAGGTCAGAGTGACAGCTGACTGGCTGTTTTCTATAGAGCTGTCATCCTGTTGATTTTCTGGTTGTCCCCCAGGCAGACACGGTGTTGGGTGTGCAGTCTGACTGCTTGTTCTTGGCCTGGTGTCACTTGTTAATTACTATGGTGAAAGTTTAGAGGAAGAAGAATCTGGTGGTTGATGTATGAAAAGTTGTCCCTAGGAAGGTAGATGTGAATTCCCAAGTGGAGCCTACGTGCTCCATACCTGACTTATCACTAATACAGCAGACAGAATAATGAAACTCTAAGGCTATTTCAGTGAAGTAGTTAGAATATGAAGCAAGAGCTGATGAAATCTAATAAATAAAGCATCTTGATCCATTAAAGCCTTTGCCTTCACTGAAAATATTCATATTCTTAAGTTCTTTGTTGGATTAGGGTAATATCCTCTAAATAACCTGACTGATAGAACAAAGGAAGAGAATTTTAGGGAAGTATAAGCAATCAGCAGTAATAGAATTTTTTCTTTTTTTCAGTTTGCTTCTGAGGTTAAAATAACAGGAACCAGATGTAAAATAGCAGATATGTTTAGGACTTGATTTCACATTGTCAATTACCATGTCGTGTCTCTGAGAGAACGGAAGGCAGAAAGAGCTGTGTGCTCTGCCAAATGGGCAGGAATTTTAAATTCTCTTCTGTTTCTCACTTTTGAGGAGCCGAATCCAAAATACCTGTTGCTTGCGCAAGTATCTCTGGCTCATCTATTTGAAGACACTTTTTCAAAGGAAGAGTAGTGTTTATAGTTATTCTCATTAGGTACTGTGCAGTGCTTGTTATCTACAAGTAATTGAAGTTATACAAACGTTCTATAAAACATAAATTTAGAAAAACCCCTTATTTTCAACAGAAACCTTAAACAAAAGCTGTATTAGGCTACTATTGTATTAATGATACTATAATTAATTTGCTATTTCCTGCCTCTTATTTAGAAGTCGGAAGCTCGGCCAAAATACACTTGGAAGATGAACAAAAGGGTTTGATTTGCCAAGAGACACGACCTCTTCTGGGGCAAAGAGTGAACCATCACTTTCTGTAATTTCTCTTGAAAAACACTTCCTTCTCATCGCTATAGGTCTCACTCAAACTACTTTCCTGCCTCCTTCTGTTTTGCTAGAGGCTGTTTGCAAATTATGACACTTAATAAATCATAGCAGGCTGGAAAGGGGGGCTGCTGATGGAACTGTGCCTGTCAGTGGAATGTTGTGAAAGTGTCTCTTTTAGGACTGTTTACCTAATTTTTTTGCGGATATCCCAAGAAAAGGATGATAAATGTACCTTACACAGAGACATCTTTTCCCATTAAAAATCTATGATGCTTGTCATTATTTGTATACCACAGCAAACTAGAGGTCAGAAAGGTACCGACAGCATAACTTTGGTGTGTTGTTTTGTTTTTAAATCAGCTCCCTTTCTTGGGAACCTCTGAGTTCTGATTAGACTGAGTCCTGCATGAAATGCAGGTGCTACCAGCTGGAGTGAAGAGAGACATGGACTTGTTTGCAGGTGTTGGTTGGGCTGACCACACCAAGGTGTCTCTCTGGAGCAGCTAACTCTCTGTTTGACTGACAGTTTTGTTTCTTGGCTTTCTTGGGCTTCCACCAGCCCAACTAGAAAAATTACAAAGCTGGGTCTTACTGAAGAGCAAAATGCTGCTGAGTGAAATTATTTAAGTACACGTGTTACAGTTAGGCAATGGCAGGGTGTGAGGGAGGAAGGGAGCAAGAGTCAGTTTCTAAAGAGAGGTGCTTGCTCCAGTCTTAGAGATGATGTGAGAGGTGATTTCCTTTCCTAAGGGAAGGAAAGGGTGTCTTTCTGAATCCTTTTAGCTGGAAGGCAGGTGCTGTGGAGAAACTCCTTGCACTGGATAAGTTTGTGTTCTGTCTCTGCACAGAGCCCTTCCAATCCTCTGTGTATGTGAGTTTGTGTGAGATGACTCTCAGGGGACCTTAATGTTGCAGTTACCATGGGAGCCAATTCAAAGTGGATTGTCATGCCATCAGAGCTAAAGGATATGTGTAAATCTGTGCTAGCATTTTGCAGATGTTTGGGATTTTGAAGATTTCTTGCAAGAAAAGTATTTCTATTATTTATGTAAGGATATTACTTCTTTGCATGTTAAGCATTTCTGAAATCAGCCTGGCCCTGTGGTAGACAGGACAGACAGACAATCCAAAGCGAGTACAGTAGAATAATTTTAACTTGAGATAGATGTTTCCTCTGGGAATTGTTCTGTTTGGTTTCTGAGTTACATCTGTCCCATTCCTATAGTGTACTCATTGTAATCTAAGCAGAATCTTTTCTCCTTGCATATCTTCATCTTTTCCACTGTCCTATTTGTTGTTGGCTGACACTTTTACCTGCCACAATTCCCAAGAAAAACCCTCAGCTGGAACTTGGAGGTGCTTATTCTAGAGGACACCACTGTGATAAGCACAACATGTTATGCACCTTGGACTTGTTTTTTCATCCATGGAAATCAAATGGTTATTCATGCTGGACCCCTACAGTTTAAAACATCTGCTTGTCAGAAGAACTTGCTCAGTAACTTTGGACTCAACAGCTTGGGAGCTGAGCTCTGGACCTCCAGGACCTCTAGGTTCCTGTGCTGACAGTGCTTCCAGCACTCACAGCATCTCAGGCCACCAGCATAGCAGAGATGGCAGATGTGGCTCTTTGGAAACTTTTTTGTGTGAAGTTATATCAAATCTCTAAATTTTAATTGCTAATTTATTTTAGAAAGAGCAGTTTGTCTCTGACCTACATGTGGGACTCAAATGTGACTTTCTGTCTCTTAGAAGACTTTTTATTGTTGAAAATCTGAAGTGGTATTAGGACTACAGGGATGCTGTTGTCTCTTTTTTTGTAACTTTTTTTTCTTCTGGTGGTAGTGTGCACTCTTAATTCTTCATGGAGAAGAAAGCTGCATCAACAGGTGGAGAGTTAGGAACTGTTTTATCAGTTGCTTTTTGTAGGTCTCGTGGGGAATTAGAGGAGAGCTCTTTTTGAGCAGAACAGATTAGGGTTTTATTAATGCCCTCCCTGTAGGATTTTTTTTAATTGTTCTTGAGGTTTTTTTTTCTTTCTTCAGTACAGAAAAAACCTGGTCTGTGAAAAGAATTTTTAGTATTAAGGGCTGTAGATTTTGATGACTTCTCAAAAAAGAGTAAGAAAACCCTCAGTCACCTCTGGAGACCATTCTTGTCCTATGCGAAAGTTATGCATTGAAAAATCTAATTCTTTGTTCCAGTGTTATTGGAATTGTTTAATTTAGTTTTCCTCATTTCTTTGGAGAAAGTGTTTTCTGTGCACAAGCTATTAAGAAAACTTTACTGTATCATTCCCTAGACATATGGCATTTTCATAACAACATTACTATCCAGGCAATTTCAGTCAGATTTTATCAAATACTCTAGGCAGGCCTGTTTCAGGAACTGGATGTAATGATAAAGATGTGAGTACCTCCTTGGTGAGGAAGCCGAATTACAGTAAGAAGTAGAGTATTGCTGAGGAACTGGAAGAGTTGTTCTTCTTTGAGAAGAGTATAAGCTTTTGTTGCAGGTGACATGAAAATGAGGGACTCTGCAAAACAGAGGAAACAAAGGCTGATATCCTATACTGGATAATAAACTGATAGTTCCTCTCATGCAGGAATTCAAAAGTGAATCAGTGAAGGATCTGGTCGTACAGTCATGGTGTAATTCAGCACTCGTATGTCTTGTAAAACCTTCCAGGGACTTTTATGGTACGACAGCTGTTGATGAACAGGTCATGTCCAGGGAAGTGGTTGTGTCACCATCCCTCGAGGCATTTAAAAAATATGTAGATGTGGCAGTGCTGGGTTAATGGTTGGACTTGATGATCTTAGGTCTTTTCCAACCTAAACTGTTCTGTGATTTGGCTTGTAGTTCAGTAGAATATTGTTCCAAAAGGATAAAAGCCATTCTTTGCAGAAGAGACACTTTTAATGGAAGGGAGAGGAGGATATTGGTCCTAGTCTGTGAAATGAACTTTTATTGAACATGATGTGCCTGAGCACCTTTCATTCAGGGCGCACGATTTCAGCTTGCAGCAGAAGCTGTTTGTACCTGTTTAAAAGCTGTTCCCTCAAAACAATGCATACTGCTGTGCATATGATTCTTCCTCAGGGAAGAGAGAATAAACAGAGCATCAGATATTAGCTGCAGCACTTAGTGCACTGCTGGGAGGCACTGGGATACCACAGCGACACAGGCAGTGTCAGAAGCTCTGCAGCTCAGCAGAGCAGAGTCTGTGCCAGCAGATGTGTTTGATGTTCACCACAATATTTCTCTAGAGCTATGGATAAGCACCTGAGCCAAAAGCATTTTTGCTCCACAGCCTCCAGCTACTCTGTAAATACAGCTAGAACACCTTGTGGCTTCAGCAAAGGCCAAAAAGCATAGAGGCAGCTCTTTTAAAGGTTGAGGTAAGCTATCTCCGCCAGGAAAACTCACCTCAGCATAGCTGGCAAACTTCTGCCTTCCCAGTGCAGTTTGCTGCTCAAAGCAAGCTTGACTTCCTGAGCTAATACAATACAATTTCTTGATTGATTTTTATGGACAGAATTTTTACAAAACTTGCTTTGGGATTTAGGAACCTACTTGTCACTGGCTTTCCTCGTGGCATAAGCCCATTGATTCACTGTGGCTATCTGGAGAGAGTCTGAATGCTGTTACAGCATCCTTCTGAAGGCGCTGGCAGTGCTGTGTAAGCAACTCATGAGGCCTTACAGGCAAGGGAGAGAAATGGTTTGCTTTTTTTATCAGTTGTGTATCTGTGGGGGTAAAAAAAGGCTGCCTCCATAGTGCTGACAGAGTAAACTATAGCAAGGGTTTGGGATCTGCAGTGGCAAATGCTGCCAACTGAAGAAAGATTGTTGATATTGCAAGGGGTGTTGGTGTCAGAGTACCTGCCTTATATACCAGATTTTTGATCACTATTTATTATATAAAATTCAAATGCTTCCTCTAAAGTAAACTATAGTTACACAGTTTTTTGGAGAACAGGAAAGATGTTAAAGACTATGGGTTTTCAATTTTGATTTTCAAATTAATTTCCCAATAGAGAATTTCTATTCCTAGCCATGAAAGACTGAGCTTTAGAAGTAGTGTTTTCATTTAAGAAATTTGATCTATAAAAATGCTACCTCTGCATGGGCACTGTATGTTAGCACTTTGGGCACATTCCTGCACTGATTTCTTGTAAAAGATAGTCTTTTCGCTATGTCTTGTTCAAAGAGTCTTTTACTTATTTTTCAGGCCTGAAGCCAGTACTGGTGTAAAATATGATAATGTCTTCAAACTGACAATTACCTGGAGATATTTTTTCTTGGATAAATTTCTCTGCCGTGACTTTCCTGTCCTGTGTGCAGAAAAAAGGCAGCAGTACAATTCTTACCTGCTTTCTGTTTTGTTTAACCCTGTTTTATGGAAACTTTTCTTCAAAGATCACAGTCATGCATTTGAATTGGGACATCTGATCTCAGCTGTGCTGGAAGGGCAACATAAAAATGACATTAGCGAGACAAAGTGTAGTGTGAACAAGCTCTAGTAGCTTAGTTTTGGAAAGCTTTGTTCAAGGTATCACATAAATATGACAGAATATAGTTTTATGGTTTAAAAAATAAAGAGAGAATTATGTAGGTAATCTTTGCAACCTAGTAAAAAGATCATAGTACACAGAAATTGAAGTGCTACAGCTTCCTATGATCTAAATTGGCATCTAATCTTAGTCAGTAGGTGAAACAACACTTGAGCATTTTGTTTATAGTGATTGCTTTTTTTATCACTTAAGAACAAAGTGGTATTTTGAAAACCTTCATAATGTGAATCTGGCAAATAAGGCAATTCAGGTAATAAGTAAAATCTCTGAAGAGCAAGGAGACTCAATGCTTTACATCATATTTATAATTGGCCCAGACCTTTATTTTAATGTTCTGGCTCTAAGTCTGACAACTGCTTTCCAGGAAAAACTTACTTGGACTGAAATAATTTTCTGTTTAGAACCTAAACCTGTGTTTTGCATGTTATCTGGTATTTTTTTTTTCAAATCCAGAAGTTGCTTTTCTTTAAAGGAGATGCCTGACTTAACAGGGTCTGTGGTATCTGTGCAGCAGTTTCTTTTCTTGTCAGTGTAAAACCTTCAACTTAGGTTAATTCTGTGTAACTAAAGCTGCCTAAGAACCTAGGTAGACATCTGACTAATCTTTTAGGGCTTTCTTCTGCAGGTGACAGGGGAAACAAAAGGGAGATTCATCCCACCTCAAATAGAGCTGTTGAGGAATGCACTGAGAGCAGGAGGCTGGGTGTGCAGCTGCAGTGGGAGCTGCAGGTTGTGCCCTGGGTGGGGGACGTGGTGGGAGCCCCAGGCAAGGGACTGTTAACTGGTGCCAGCCCCTTGCATGACAGAGTGTGACATGTGGCTGGGTGACAGGACTCAGCAGGATGACACCTTTACAGTCTGTGGGCGCAGTAGTTGGGTGAGTAGGGAGTGAAGAGGGGGTCAATCACTGGAGCTGCCTGCTGTGAAGGGACTTTGGTCCCAGCAGTGAAACTCTGGGGTTGGTGGGCTGTGACTGCCAGAGTGGCTCCTGGGGGGTCAGACAGGGCAGTTTCCCTAACAAGCTATACTGGAGTTACTGGTTCTTTCCTGTGGCTGTACAGGGAACTCGGACATCCCTCTGGGACTGACTGTATTAAGTGGCTCAAGCTGTGTAGAGATGTGTGTGCAGTTTGAAACCCAAGCATTGTCCTTTGAGTTCCTTTGGGTGCCAGCTGATGTTGCTCCTGGTAGCTTGTCATTCATTTGGGAGGTCAGCCATGTGCGAGAGTGCCTACCTAGCAGTTCTACAGTTCTGCCATTTTTTGTCAGTGTGGGTGGGTACATTCTCACTTCAGGTCTGGTTAAAGAGTGCACGAGGGGCCCTGCTGTAAAGATGCCAGCAAATTCAGTAGTGTTTTTTTACCATCTCATTTGTGGGCTTTTTCCCCCATTATCCCCCCATTATTCCCCCATTTCTTCCTTTTTTTCTCATCCAACAATTTATTTTTAAATGAATATATGTTTAAAAATTAATTAAAGAATTCCACAACTGTTAGATATATAACATCAAAAGTCAATGTCATGCAGCTCAGTGCTGGGCTGCAGACTCACTGTTTGACTTTGATAAAGCCAGCTGATCTGTGGTATCGCTTACCTGTCAGTGAAAGACAGACAGCTACCTCCAAGGGGCTTCTGAAGGGAAGCACAGTCAGGATTTTAAATTCATACTGAGTGCTGACAGCAGGATGGAAAAGGAGAAAGTGTTGTGTGTTCCTGTGTAACCAAAATGTCCAGTGAGAAGTCACATAGAGTCAGTCCTGCTTTCTTGTCTCCTTTTCAGCTTCAGTGCTTTAACTTGAAGATTCTGCAGAGATTTCACTGACAAATTATAACTTTGAATAGAGATAAAAACTCACTTGTTTTACTTTTTCTGTTTAAATTTCAAAACATCATGGTATCATAGGCTACTAAGCTGACAAAAGAAAGGTCAGTAGGAGGGTGAGTTTTCTCTGGGCAAATTTCCTGACCCAAGACAAAGGCAGCAAAGAGCTGTCAGAATACGTTTTTGTCACAGCAACAGAAGAGGAAGACTGGAGACTTATCAATTTGTCTTCACAAATGGGTTGCTCTGAAGAATCATAGAAACATTCCAGCTGAAGGCTGGAATGAGGCCTGGAGTCATAGTGTGAAAAGATGGTTTTTGGGGCTGTCATATCATCCTTGCTGTTCTGGGTGCTGGCAGCGCAAAATGTCTTGATGGTGGACACAGAAACCTGATTTTTGCTC
This sequence comes from Zonotrichia albicollis, assembly GCF_047830755.1. Taxonomy (NCBI): domain Eukaryota; kingdom Metazoa; phylum Chordata; class Aves; order Passeriformes; family Passerellidae; genus Zonotrichia; species Zonotrichia albicollis. The sequence goes on from NC_133824.1 coordinate 38,417,419, forward strand.
TGGAACGACCAACAAACGTGATCTCATTTCTGAGAGAAGAGTGTCTTTCTCTTCTGAGTTTTTGATGGATGAATTGAATTTCTGCAGAGCCTTTCCACCCTCACCTGTGACTGTCCAAGCCAATCACTTGCTCATTCATGTAGCTACAGAGCTAATTCTGCTTCAGCTCTGGATAGGTTCTGCCGGACCTAGGCTTGATTACTAGCTCTGTTTACCACAAGGGAGCAGTTATTAATGTGCTCTCATTTTTAAGCCTGTTATAACTCCTTCACTTTGATTAATTTCATTGTGGAGCTCTTTACTCTTTTAGCCTGTGTGAGATGTAATTCTGATTGTGGAAGTGCTTCCGTAGTTTCCCTCCCAGCTGAAGGAGGAGGCAAAAGGGCTATTGATTTTTATATAAAGATGAGTTTAATGAGACCTGGGGGTTGGGCTTGATCCAAGGCTTAGTGGAGTCGGTGGCCATCAGTCATTAGATTTCAGTGGATTTCAGGCACTGGTATCTGACTTACTGCCATGATGTTCAGCTGCCTGTGTAGCAGGGCTTTTGTGGGTCTTCATAAATCGTTCAAAAGCAGCAAACTCTGATAGTGGGGGAGGGCAGGCACGCTGACCAGATATCTAACAGCTTTTTCTTTTATTCTTGTGATCCGTTTTCTCCTGTTTCTGTACGTTTCAACCTTGAATGTGTGGTCGTGGCACATGTGATAGCAATTTGTAATGAAGCACACAACCCCAGATAAGAAGCAGAGCTCTAACAAGGAGCTTTTAGAGAGAAAAGATTATCTTTAACTCTGAGCTGAGTTGTAATTTAGTGGGTATTAATGCATAGATTTAAAAAATGAATAGTGTAATTGGCGATAGGAAGGGCATTAAAAACATAGGCGTGAGCTATGAGTGATGCAAATCAGAGGTTCAGCTGTGTTAGCAATTGGGCCAGATCTGACCTGAAGGCCAGTCATATTCTGTTTTTCTTTCACACATGTGCACATGTTGAAGCTTTGCCTATGAGCTTCTGCCTTTTCCTTTAAAAAGGAAAGATTTCTGTTGCATGCACCAGAAGATGGCCCACTGCACTGCCCCAAACCAGCTTGTGGCAGACATCCCCAAAATACCAGATCATCTTCTCAGCCATAATTCTCTCTGTAAATGACTGCAGCAGCTTAAGCTTCATTTTTCCTCCTCTCCCACTGCTTTTTCTCTACTGACTTTTGATTGACTGGTACTCTAGGTCAACCAGATGCCGTCCATTTCCCCTGATATAAAAGTGTGGAGCAGTGCATTGCTCTTACCTATTCAACCCTCAGGAGCCTGTTCTGTACAGAAGCAGGGTTTCTCTGTGCTTTGTTCCTGCAGATGTCATTTTCCAGGCTTCTTCACTCTACAGTGTTAAGTAATGTATTGTCGGCTGGAGCAAATTGGTGTGGCTGTCCATTAAAAATAAGAATAAATGTATTATCACCACAAGATGCCATTCATAGAAATGGGGAGAGGAGAAAGTTTTCAATGCACCTGTCTTTTAAGGAATACAGCTATTGCTATGGTCTTTGTAAAGACAGATTTAATCTGTATGTCTAAAATGTAGCAAACCTAAAGAAAACAACGAAATGGTATATCCTTCTTGAAGCTTACCCTTTTTTTTTTTTTTTGTCAAGTACATAGAAGGAAGATAGATTTTTTTTTTTCATAGGGAAAGGATCATGAAATATTGTTTATCTGCTGTGTTTACTCTTAGCAATGGAGCTGTACAAATAAAATGAACAGAGTTCATGTATCCCATGAGTGGTAAATGGAAGTAGGATCTCTATAATAGCTATTGTAAAATCCATGCCTTGCCTTGGCTTAGAAAGCTGCTGGTCACCCTGTTAGATGTATCATTCAGTTTAGTGATGCTGAGCATCTGTGTAAACAAATAGCTGTAAAACTTGTGACAGAACTAGTACTTTGTCCTTGACTGTCTTATCTGTAGCTGTAGCACCCCATTATTCCTTCTGGGCTCTTCTTTCTATTGTCATCAGGTGCCATGTGCAGTGCCATCAATGGACAATGCAGCTGGCAGGTTTCTCTGATACTTCCCTGCCTTTCTGCAGAGGCTGCTGTTACTCTGCACCTCGGTTTGGGTCAGCCTGCAGTGTCACACAGCTGCCCAGAAGAGCACTGGCTCTTGTGCTCATGATGGACCTGTTGAACCTCTTCAGGCACCCACTGACTTGTGTTTGGATGAAATGAAACAACAATAGGAAGAGACCTTCTTTTCTCATCAGAGTAAACTTAGTGAGGTGGGAATTTGAAAATCTTAGCCTTGGCCGTTTCAATTTTGTCATACAGAATTCCTGTGTGGTACTATGTGCCTAATAGCTTTGTCTTGGCATTTGTTGTTCCCAGTTTACAGGTGCAGTAACTCAGAGGTCAAACCGGAGGAGAGGAGTGATCTACCAAGGTTTTTCTCCATGCAGCTTGTCAAAGTGAGACAAGGCAGCTTGAAACTTTTTGACTACTCCAGAGGATAGAGTATTTATCTCCTTGTTATTTTCAGGCTTGCTTTAGAGTCATGCATTTTTGTGTAGAGGCTGGATGTACCTTCTGTAGGTACACAGTTTGTGGTAATTGGGAGTGGGGCTGTGGCAGAATCTCATCCCCAATGGGCACAGCTGTGAGCAGCAGGTGAGCAGCACTGACAGCAATGACACCTGGAGTGCCCAGGGGCACTGACCAACCACCAAAGGAACAGAGGGCACACAGGTGCAGTGCATCAACATCAGGGGTATAAAGGGGTGGGCTGAAGAACAAGACAGATGCCTGCAGCCTTCTGAAGGGGTAAGGTGTTACTCTGTATGGGTTGAAGCCTTCTGAAATTACATGATTATACCCTGTGTATCGTGAGTATGACATATGCTGCAACATCTTACCTTCTCTTCTCTGAAGGAAAAGGAGGTAAAAAGATTGTAGAACTGAAGAACAGAGAAAAAGGGGAGGGTGGATGCTGGCTCAATATTTTTTTTTTGTTTGGTTAGAAGATCCTGACAAGGAGAAGTAGAGGGCATTTGTGGTAATAGAGGTTTTGTGCACATGCTTGGGATGTGTGCAATGGTTTAACATGTTGAAGACCAACACACAGTGTATGTAGAAATAGTTGTGTGTTGGTCATTTGTATGAGGCATTTCTCTCCTCAGAACTGTGTGAATGTTTGCAAGACTGTCTGTTTTCTTGTGAGTGTAAAGAGTAGCAGTCCTGGACATGCATTTGACTTGCTCTGGTTGCTGAGCCTTTGCTGAGAACTCAAGTTTCAGTTGTCTGTGCGTGAGAGTGGGAGGAGGCTGTAAATGCTGTTGTGGTGTTTAACTGGGGAGGGGAGGACAGAAAGGAGGGCTGGGTGATTCTCAGTCTGTCCATAGCTTCCACATTGTACTGGAGGTGACCAGCTGCCTGTGACCTGCATAGGACCTGCCAGTGCTGCTGCTGTGCAGTGCTGAAAACCTTCAGAGAGGGGGCCTGTGGCTTCTCCAGCTGCCTGAGCTGCCCCGACCTGGAGGACGGTGTCACGAGTAACTGAGGGCATGCTGAGTGCTGCTAAAATCATCTCACTTCCAGCCTTGTGTGACTTTTTACAGTAAGGGTATTGCAGAGTAGGTTCATTTTCCTTATGGGATTTCCTTGCTTCCCATATGTGACTCGTGCTGGCTCCCTCAGTACCACCAAGGGCAGAGCTCCTTGGTGGCACTCAGTTCTGCGTGTGTGTGGTGATCCTTTGTCCTGTGGTAGCCTTGAATTGCAGTGATTGCAGAATGAAGGAGGGGTGTTGGGTAGAAGCACCTGACTGCCCAGCAGCTGGCTTTTCTTCAGGGTGTGTGCTGGGTGTCTTATTGAGCAAGTCTGTCCATCCTGTTCCCCCTGTGTGCAAAGCTTTCCTGGTGCCTGCTGGGAGCAGGGACAACTGTGTGTGTTTTACTGTGTTTTGGGTCCAGAAGTGCTGTGTGGGTGGTGGAAAAGTGGCAGAAATGCGCATGTGCTTTTCTAGAACTTGCACTATTAATAACTGAGTACTTAATACTGATCTCCCAATTTATACCCTATTATGGACTTATTTATTAAATGCACTTGTGGCAAGAGGCCTCCGACCCCTCGTGCTGTTGATATCTTTTTACAAAGTTGGTAGAAGTAGAGATAAACTGACATCTGGAGGTACATGGGTGGTGATGGCATAGTAGAGCTGAAGCTCTTTCTTAATGGCCTTGTGCTCTTTCTGCCATCAGAATTGGCACACGTGACAGTGCTGCTGCTGTGCTTTCTTTTGGCCTAGTTTTCTAGGTGCTTTTGCCCATACAAATTCCTGAAAATTGATTCTTCCAGGGCCTCCACAAGCTGTGCTGTGAGCTGTCACAGAGCATTTTGCTCATTTGTTCTAGGTGACTTTGCCAGGGTCAAGGTGAGTCGATAGCTGAGCCTTGAATAGAACTGAGAATACCAGATTGCTGCTTGTTTGACCCCTGGAAGCTGCTTTGATAGATTGCTTTTTGGTAGTGGAACACTCGGTATTTTGGGTACATTTAGAAAACTTCCACCTGTGGCTTGTGGTACTGGCATGTAGATTGTTTTTTCTTTAGGATGAGAAAGACAGGTGGGAGGAGGATGTATGATTACCCTGGGTGAGGTTTTTCAGGGGTTGTTTTCCTTCCTCCAAGTATTATTTACCATATGAATAGCCCTTCTTCCTAAGAACAATATTATGCTTTCAAAGCCTTATAATCTAGACATACGTTAAAGTGCTAGGAAATGACAGTGCTAGGAAATCTTCCTCCTTCCTTCCTCTCCAACAATCACCACATACATCTCTTTCCTTGCCAGTAAAGGCTCAGTATTGAACACTGGTATCAAGGCTTTTATTATAACCTGAAAAGTGTAAATTGAGAAGATGAAGTAGATATCTGTGTAGTGTACTTTCTAGGTTATTCTTAACCTGAGAACAAGATTCATGCTTTATTAGTTTTCTCTCTTTTGTGCCCTGATATTAACCAGATGAGAATATTAACAAAAATATATAAAAGAAATAATTTAAAAAATAATTTAATAAGCAGAATTGCAAAATATCAGATGCAATTTCATAACTCAACGTGGGGTGGAAATTAAAAGTCTGGAAACCATACTAGAGCAAGCACAATGTCAAGCTATGACCTTAACAAGATACTGTCAAAATTAAAGGTGGTGTTTTGAGAGTCTGCCCCCAGGACTCATATCTTTGGGAGAGTTTGAACTAATTAGTGCTTAAAGGCTACCTTTCTGGTACATGAAAACATTTTTAGAGCTATTCTATTGTTTTCTGTTTTTGTCTCTTTATACAATAAGTTTGGCTCCATAACATTCCCTGTGCTCCCACCATGTATGGTGTCCCTTGCTTCTCCCCCCATTACTGTTTCATGGCTTTTCTGCACTTCACAATGATACTGCTTTAACAGTAAGGGTGTAGCTTGTAGAACCACATTAAAAAAAATCCCACATTTTCCTCCAGAAAACAAAAAAACCTCTCTAAAATGGCACAAGAATTGATTTCATTTGTGTATAGAAAGAAGAGTGAATAAATGTGTGTGTTTAAAGGGAGAATGAAATGTCTCTTACTGATCTGGAGTTGGAGTACTGTGATAGATACTGAGTTTTACTGATGTCTTTGAATATGTAATAAGGGAGAAAATACTGCTTTTTATATGAAGGCCAGATGAACTTGAAGAAAATGAAGACTTTGAAGTTCTTGTTTATGGGATTTCCCTATAATTGTACATTTAAATTATACTGCATTGCATGCAGTACCCATGTCAAGTCACATGACTTATCATGCAGCTTTGTACAGTTTGTTCCCTTTTTCCTCTGCATGTGTTTTATTAGCAACAAACAAGCAAACTGATCTTATGCCAAATGCCAGTGGTTGGCAGATCCCTCTAAAATCAAATTGTCTTCCTGCAACTCATTGGGAAGCATTTGCTATTAGTGAAGCAGGGCTCTCGAGGGAGTAGTATTAGCATTCCCAATAAGCAGTAGAGAAGTATGGAAGTGTATGTTATAAACATCAGGGATTATATTGTTTTCTCTTCTGTGTCTAGGACTGATGTGGCTTTTTTCCAGTTGACATATTTAAGAGGTTTTTTTGACCCAAGATGAAAATGAGGGGTCAGTTGTTTAAGTGGCGTAAACACGCAGAGCTAGAGAGAAGACAGACACTCCTGGTTTAGCCAAGCAGATAACTGCAATTTTTTGTTAAGTGTTTATATTGCCCTGTTGGCTCAAATGAGTGTGCTTCAATTTTTTTGTTTTCGTATGTGAGGATCTGGCACCGCAAATTCAATTTAAATTCTAATGGGAGTGTGACTAGAGCTGCATAAATGACATCTGCCTCCACATTAGAGTGGTCATCTATGGCAAAGATTTCAGCATGGATTCTCACCTTGAAATGAACATCCTGATGACTGGCCACGAGTTCATGTTTTGTTTTGTTTTTTTCCCCTATTTTCTCTGGCTGCCAAGTATAGAATTGTTTATGCCAAATAGCTAATTTTCTGTGGGAGCAATTTTGAACCTTGCTCCAAACTGCCCACTTGCTAATGTGCTCTTCTAAATTGTGGCTCAGATCCCTGCTCTATGTTGATATGGGAAGGATTTGACCTAGGTGTTGTGACTCTTTTGGCTGTGGGAGAAGAGTCAATTTTATCCCACTCTTTGGGACCCTTAAGAATCAAAAAATGAGGCACAACAGGGATAGAGAGGGAGGGTCTGTTGCCCAAGAATTGTTTTCTAAATCAACAAAGCCTGACAAATTTAACCTAAATGCATTAATAACTTTAGGTTAGTCAGGTGTTCTTTCACCTTATTTTGGTGAAAACACTGTTTGTCTGAAGCTCAGAGAGATTATGCAGGTTTTGTACTTCTCTGTAGAGAGTTTCCAAGAGGACAAGCACAAGGGGAATAACAAGAATTCTCATCCTTAGCTTCTGACAAGGATACTCCAAGATAATTTTGTGTCTTCAGTAGAGGAAAGTCTGAGGTTAGCTTTTCCAGTCACCAAGTAAGGTGACTGGTGCATCTGCACAGGGATGTGAAAGGTAATACGAATGTGAATGTATGAGTGTATCTGTTGTATTTTATTACTGAGAAGTATGCAGTAGAAAATACTAGAGGAGGATTTTTATTTCTTTATAAATATTCTTTATTTCTTTTAGGTAAAAGTAAACTTTTACAAAATTATATGAAACACAGCTGCACCTAATGAACTAATGCAGGTTCTAATTAAGACTATATTGTCATCTTTTTAAAAAGTATTTATATAAATATAAAAAAGTATATGTTATAAATATATCTCTCCCTACTATCTTTCTATAGTAATATTGATACTCTCAGGAAGTGTTTATATTTTCAGGAATCAATGCCTGATAACAAAGTTCTGTAGTTTGGTCAGACATACTGACCCATAGCTGAAGTCTGAGCTGGGCAGAGCACAGGGACTTCCTGTGTCTGTGTCCTGATCTGATGAACTGGCATGATAAATCATCTTCTTCCACTCCCTGGAATTCACCAGATATTTATGAAGATTTATATGGGTACACATGGTATGTTGGGAGATAAATTATTGCTGATCCTCTCCTGTTGCAACATTTGAGGAAGGGTGGGTCCTAGGGAGCAAATTTTGGATTTGTCTGTAGTCTCCTGTAGAGAATAGGAGCAGATGTTGATGTCTTGGCTACAGACAGTTGAGTGAATTCCTTCACCATGCTGAGGGATCTAATTGAATGAGGAGAGCTAATGGGAGGGTGGAAGTGTTTGCAGTACCATGGGAAATGAGAGACTTCCCCTGCTGCCATGTTGGTGTAAATTGGCAGATTCCTAATGAAATTAGTAACCCCTTAATAATTCATACACTAGAATCTGGCCTACACTGGATCTGTGCACAGCGTGTGCTGTGCCTCTCAGAGGTTATGTAGTTCCTCTTTGCAGAAACAGAGTTTTTAATTGCTTTAATTGGCCTGGACTGTAGATATCTGATTCTACCAGTATATCTGCTGCTAATGAAATCTGTGGTACAGAACTGTTATTTATAAGTAGTCTATTTTTAATGGTGCTGCTGTAACAGTTTAAATGCTCTGAGCTCTGTGTACTCTGATGGGCTTTGTGTATGTTTATTATGTGGGAACAGCTGGGTATTTGAGAACACAATTTGTTACCAGGGTTTCTCTCGGTGGTAAAACTATATGACTGTTCCCCTGACTCCTGAAGTTTGTTATGGAACCAGACCCTGTTGTATCCTATTCATAAGAAATTGTGAAAAGGGTATGTCATTCTCCTGGTAGCCTTCTCAGCCATTGCTTCTTTACATGTTGACCTGACACTGTGGCTGGAGAGGTACTTGAAGGAGGTGGTTGCTTGTTGCTCACTCATCTCTTTGTAGGTTATCTGTCGGGTTTGTCAAGAGCAAAGCCGTTTAAAACATAATTTCCTGCGGAATGATGAATTCTCTTCTGTGATAGTTGTCCTTTGCTCCGGGCTATTACCTTACTTTTGTTCTCTTTCTGTGAGCAACGTGCTCAAATTGCAAGGTTGGAAAGCCACGTTTGTAGAGTCTCTTTTTGTCCTGATGCCAGTGCAGGGCACCGTCTCCTTGTGTCAGTTTGCAGATGTGGAGATTGCAACTGCATGAGAATTGCTGCCGTGTAACAAAGTTTGACTAAAAATTACAGCTGCCTAATGTTAGCTTGTGGTGTGTGATTCATGGGGCATGGGGGCAGTGGCAATGTCCTCTGACCTGTTCCACTGGGAACTGTGTAACCCTGTGTCCTTACTGCCCTCAGAGCTGCTCTTCCTGCTGCCTGCCTGGTGGATGCAGATGCTGTCACAGGGCTTCTTTCCTGTGCAGGGTGTGCAACAGCCATGGGGCCTGAATAGGCACGGAGAGCATCCTGATCCACTTGGGGTGCACATGTTAGGCATTGTCTTGAACTCAGTAAGCTTCACATGCTTCACTCTGCTGCTGTTTTGTTGCATGCCCACAGCAAGCACCCAAGGAATGGAATGGTAGAAATTACTTTGGCCTTTGACAGGATTTTGGTTGTTTCATTGCTACAGGATTTCTGCTGCTGAGTTTTCTGCTAACGTGCATCAGCACAGAGGTCCTGACTGAAAGGCTGTCATTGCTGTCTGAAGGCCTGTACAGGCCAAATTACAAATGGCTATTGTTACACACAAGTTTTGGAATGAGAGGAGCAGAAGCTCAGTAAACTACTCCCTACTTTTTTCTTCCAATTAATAATCCCCAACACAACTACTAGCCCCTTCTCCCACACCCCTGCAAACTTCTCTAAGTGAACAGAGAAACACAACATGTACAGTGCAGTTGATTTTTTTCTGCCTTGCCCCAAGGCTTATCTGATCATCATGTTCTCAAAGATATTTTAAAACTGCTGGCTGTTATTTAAGGATGATATTAAAGTCCTTGCTTTGGAGAGTTTGGATAAATGTAGAATTTAATTTAATTAACCTTCATCAGTCTTTCTTTCTGCATGAAAAGATGACCTTTATAAAATGCCATTTACATACCCAAGAGCCTGGTGCTTGCATTTTTCTGTGTCTATATATCTATATATAAAGGCATCTTAAAACATGTTTACATATGTTTTAGGCATTTAAGGACCATTTATTATGAACATCAGTGTTATATATACAGACATATATTGAAAAACTGTCCCCAGTGGTAGGCTCAGGTTATTCTAAGTGATATGTAGTTAACCAGTTCCTATCAGAAAATGGATTTGGAGCTGATGGATTCACTAGGAGTCAGCTTGTAGCAGAGTGTTTAGAGGCATTGCTAGAGGACATGAAAGCTATGGACTAGGCCCTGTGTGGATATGCAGGAATAGAAATTCTCTGATCCAAAAAAGCCTGTAAGCTCAGCAGGCTGAAAAATGTGAGAAGACAGTGGCTCAGAGTGGGAAGATGACTGTCCAGGTCACATTGCTTCACTGCATTTCTTCTGAACCCCAGAAGCAAGGATGCTGTCCCCTAGACTGACCTGTCTTTTCTTGTTCTTACATTTTTCAAGAATTTTTCCTGTTTTCTCTTGCCAGGGAGTCTGGAAGAGAGACTTCTTAAAAGCTTTCTTCAACTAAGACAAGTGTGAATAAACACAGTTTTTGGAGACTATGAAGTCTAGTATGCTTGTTAAGTTCCTCAGATTGAATTTGCCTTTAATATGCTCTTGGGTTAGGTTTCAAATGTATTTAAGTTTCCAAGGATGTGAACAGATGCTTAGTAAAATTTTCAAAGCTTTTAACTTGCTTAGGTGCTTTTGAAAATCCCTTTAAATGTCTGTGTGCCTTTAATCTCCTCAATAAATTTGCAAATCCTTAGAGCCTGTTGTTCAGCATTCAAGATTTCAACAAGGTCTGGAGTCTCTGCCTTCTGTCAGTGATTCTGTAGCTGTATTTATTGCAGCTGGGAGACTTGCATGCTCACTGGAACTTTGTAAATACAAATGGGTCCCAGTCTTAAGTCTGGCCCTCAATAGTGCAGGTGTAGCAGGTTCTCTGAATAACTGCTTTAGACACAGAGGGTTTGTGGACTTTGTAATCAACCTCTGTCCTGTTGCAAAGACAGTGTTCTGCTCTGACTTTTTAACAAAATCCCTTCCTTGAACCAAGTTTGTATAAAAAAGAGGTTCCTTGACTGTTAAAATATGCTTGCTCTGATTTATAGCACCACCCAGTCATAACCTCACTTTCTCCTGCCAGGGGATGACATATGATAGTAACCAGACATGTATGTTAGAGGGAGAGAATTACCTTACTGTTGGTATCTCCGTTTCTTGCCTGCTGAGTAACTTAACAGTGGAGATGAATGGCAGAGCTAGTGTAAAAAGAGTGCACTAATTTATCCTTGAAGTGTAGCAGACACACTGAGATTACTCAGAAATGTTCCTCCATGGTTTAGAGCTGGAATTAGTCCTGTTGTGATGATAGCTCAGGGGTAGAGGGAAAGAGCTCTTGAGTTTCAGGCAGAACAAAGTTCTTCATGGGTTTAATTCCATTGTGTTTGGTTTGAATAATTTACATTTGGGCTACTCATTTTAGGACCCATCTCCCTTTTAGAACGTGGTTTTGAGACCCATTAGCTCCAGTAAGCTTTGGAAGAGATTGCCAGAGTAAATATGCAAGAAATACTGCTTGCCAAGCAGTGAGTATAATGAGGTTTCGTGTGATAGCTGGGAACTGATCCATTGCTTTAAGGAAGCTGCATCTCCTGTTAGAAACTCTCTCCAGTGTTTCTTATTGCCAAAGAAGTTTTGTTGTTTTTGTTGTTGTTCTTTGGTAAATGAGTACAAGAATGATGTCACTAAGGATCATGGAGGAAATTTCAGCAAAGTTACTGGTTTAAAAAATAGGGTAAAGGATTTCAACTTCTAGAACACAATATGAGTTTTATTTTTAAAATGACAATTCTAAGGACTTCACTGGCAAATGGAAGCAGAGTATGAATAAATCTTCTTGAGAAAGCTGATCTGCCAATTAAGCTTTGAGAACCAGTTGCTGTTTTTTCCCAGTGATTGTTGTTACGTTTTGTAGAGCTCTGGTTATGTAATAAAATCACTGTTAACCCAATGCAATAAAACCTTGCAAATATTAAAATGATTGCCAGAAAATAACTGGCAATTTGTACCACACACTACTTACTTTGTTCCCGACATTTGCTCCATCATGTCTTATGGGTGCTCCTTAGAGAAAATGATATTACCCCCAGCAGTTAGCAGTAAAAAGTAATGTATTCCTTGTCTGGGGCATGCACTAGATGATTAAAAGAGAGACCTTTGGAGGCTGAATTCAATGATGCTCTAGCCTTTTTTACTTCTGATGCTCTCTGTGTCTCTCTGAGACATTATCTCATTTCTCCATTTCTGTTATTGCGTAGTGATTTTTATGTGTAGTATCTGACTCTGAGACTTTTTGGGAGTTGGTGACAGTTTTTGACAGCTTTGGAGAAAAAAGATGAAGGTATCTGAACCACCTGGAGCTTTCCAGTGACTCCTGCCACTGCTGAACTTCATGTTAGCCCTGGAAGGGACCTGTGTGGGACCACTGCACTTGTTCCGGAATTGTGCAAGGTGGGGTAAAATCCTGGCACTGAAAGGAGTCTGTGTGCCACTTAGGCTTGTGTTGTCTCAGCAAGGTCTTGGAAGCTCTGCTGCCCTTAACTGTGAAGGCAGGTGACTGTTGTACATTGTGCTGAGGAGCCAGGCTGGAAAAATGTCTTGTCTGATGGCAAGGGGCAGCAAATGCAGGGAGTGACGGGGTGGGAGAGAGGCTATGGGAATACTGAGCCAACTCAGTCAGAGATGTTGGTTTTGAGTGGGTATTTGTGCTTTAGGGTGATGTGTTTTGTCAGTAAAGTCTTATCTGATTTCTGTGTAGTATCAGATAGCTTGTAGCTATTTCTGTTTCTGAGACTTAGATAAGCACATTGCTCTGCATACACAAAGGTATTACTTTATCTAGGAGTTCACTCTTGCATAGAGGAGAACTGTTCAGACTCTTCTGCTCAACTTTTCCTACTTTTCTGTAGCCTTTCTGATGAAGAAGGGTGATTTTTGTTTTGGTTTTATTTAAGTTTTTTTTAACCTTTTGCCTGTCCTTACCTTGGTGGAATCCACTTACCTTCTACCTTGAATTATTCTGCTTAGATGCCCTGACTTCAGATCCTGGTGCCAGGAGTACGACTGGGATACTGCAGGCTGTCACCAGTATCTCATCCCTATGACACTGGCACCTTGCTGGAGAGGCAGGTCTTGCTGATTGAGAGCTGCTGTTCTGGTTCATCTGCCTGCCAGTGCAGTGTCCCTCCATCCAGGATCTTTTTCTCAGCTGCCTGCAGCAATAACTCTAGATCTGCCTGCCATCTGGATGGCACTTCCCACAATATAACCTAGTGTTGATTTTTATGTTGGTTTATTGTGTAATGCTGTAAATACATATGGCTGTGTATAACTTCTGTCTAACTGCTGCAGCTGTAGCAGTGAGAATGGGGGTTTGTGAGGCTGAGCAGACTTTTAGCTCTGCTCCTAATTTGCTCTGTGAACTAAGGTGTAGGATGCTTGCTCACTTGGAATGTAATTTTTTTTGGCCTGATTTGAAATCTCTTAAATCGGTGTATTTTTTTTCAAGTCTCTGAATACATTTTGGAAAAGGGGCCCTCTGATAATATTCCACTTATGCTACCTATCTTTGTGTTGATGAGAAGTGTTTAGAAGCAGCTGCATAATATGTTCATGGTATGCTCAGAGATAGTGCATGTGCCCTGCAGCACCAGAGAGAGATTTGTGTATCCTAATGCAGCTGCAGATCAGCGCTCTTGCTGAGATGGGAGTGTTTCATCGCAGCAGGGGTGACAGATTTACTGCTGGCCGTGTGATCAGTCACACTGATGGCAGAGGCTCTCCAGAGCTGGCAGAGGGCATGGGTCACTGCATGTTTTACTGCAAGACACACATAAAAGCCAAAATGCTTGTATTGTCATAAAAGCTGGCTGTTGAACTTTCTTGTTTTTCTCTTGTGCTAGGTTACATCCCAGAACACTTGGGAAACATGTGGTTCTCATTAAATGTTTCTCAATAGCTCAGCAGCAATCCCTGACCGGTGGAGGTCTGCGGTAACAAGCAGAGGTTGCCAAAGCGCTCGTGGCTGACCAAGCCCAAGTGCTGCCAGGCTGGGAGCCAGCTCACCTATCAGTCCTGTGCTCTGCCAGCCTTGGAGATGTGGGGGTGTCATTTGCTCCCCATTAGTTTGAGATGTTGCTCTTGTTTCCTCATGTCTTGGTGTCCGGCACGGGAATGGTGTCAGATGTTAGCAGCAGGGAAATCACGAGGATGCAGGAGGTCCGTTCGTGCCTGGTTATGCAACCATGGGATGAGTGCATGATTTCTAGAAGAGAACCACGTCTGATCCTTCAAGGACACTGGCTTGTCCTTCATTTTAATGTGAAGCATATGGCTTAGTTTGAAACTGAATACAACAATTCAAGCCAGAAACACAGAACCCTGATGGTGGCTGTGATCTCTGGTGGCAAATAAAAAACTTCAGCAGGCCCTTTAAATCTTTCATTGTTTGCTGTTTTCAAGTAACTTTGTCATTGGTTGCTATAGCTGAATTGATTAGTGGTCATTTGAACACGTTTGAACACTGAAATGATACCCATTCAGTACTTTAATTTTAGTTCCACTTTAATTAATTTTCACTGTGACCTTCCCCCCTCCCCCACCTTTACTCTTCTGAATGCTGCTTAAGCAAAAGGGAGCTGGGAGGAAGATGGATTTATCATGTTGTGTCCTGTATGTAACATTATCTAATTTTTAAACAGAGCCATTACTAGATGGCTGGTTTTGGACAGTGAGAGCTTTGACTTACAAAAGGTATATTAACACTAAAAGATGCAGCTAGGCACTATTTTAAAGAAAAGACAGATCCTATGACATTTTGGTTTATTGAACAGGTGTGTTTCTGACTTTGCCACCTTGTTTGTAGCTGTAGAGCAGGAAAGAGAAACAAACAATCCTGACTTTTCAACTCTGTTTTTCAAGTGAACTATTGACATTTGGGGAAAATGCAAATAGGAGCATTCACACTTTGGTACTTAATGAAAGCAGTATTTGACACTGCTATATTTGTAAAGCTTGAGTTAACCTCAAAAGTCAAACTGCATTGTGTGTCCAACTTTAGAAAGAACCTTCTCTCACAGAAATTTGGGGTGGACATTGTTCTCTGGAGTTCTTGAAAGGTTACTTGAATGTCCTAAATAGAATATGGAAGAATCAGGTTGTAATACGATTACTTTTAAAAAATCCCCTTAAAATTAGGTTTCCATTCTAAAAATAAGAAGTAGAGGTACTTCGTGTTGCTTTAAGGAAATAAGCTAACTGATTTTTACTGGTTTTATGGTGAAGACCTTGTTTGTTTGTGTTTCGGTACAAGCTTGGAGGGGAAGAAATAACAAATGCCTCTGTCATGGCTTCAGTTCAACAAGATATATGAAATCAACATTAAAAGCCGGTACATCAGTGGCTGTCTCTGGCACACTGTTCTGTTCTCTGAGGAAACGGGTTTCTTCCCACACAGGGAAGATGAATTAGCTGTGTGAGGAAATGGGTTTCTAGGATATTTTTCTGCAGTCAGCAAAGTGAAGTGAGATGATAGCATTCAACTTGTTTTGCTGTATCTAAGGTTTGGAGGTACCTAGAGCTTGAAATACTCAACATCCAAATAAGCTTGCAAGAAGCTGGTTTGTATTTTTCAGGCTCTGTTAAGGTGTGTAGGGGGAAATCAGAGCCACACCAAGTAAAATATCTTCAGCAGGGACAAATATTTCCTTTTAATATAATCAGAGCACTTCATGCACGATGACTGCAGCAGGATGTAATCTGCAAAAGTATCTTATACTGCTCCTCGTCTGTAGGTCTCTTAAAAAATTGTTTGCTTGGATCACAAAATCCTGCCCTAGTGTGCTAGTGGTGTGCTTAGGGATTTTCTATAATTCTGAACTGTCTCAGATGTTGGACCTAGTTACAGAAAAGTCTCCATTGGAAATATCTTGTTTGCACCTTTGCATAACTGATGATGCTTAGTGAAAATTATTTTTCCTTTTTTCCCTGCATATATTGACTGGAGATTCTTAATCTACCTTTTGGAATGTTTATTGCTGTCCTGGTTTCAGCTAGGGTAGAGTTAATTTCCTCCCAGTTGCTGTTACAGTGCTGTGTTGTGGACTTGGAATGAGAATGGTGTTGGTAACACACAGGGATGTTTTGATTTTTTGCTAAGTTGTGTTTATCCTAAGTCAAGGACTTTTTTTCCTTTGCATGGGTGAGGAGGTTTGCAAAAGAAGCTGGGAGGGAGCACAGCTGGGACAGGTGGCCCAAAGTGACCAAAGGGATATTCCACACCATAGGACATCATGCCCAGTGTATAAACGGGAGGGTTTTGGCAGAAGGGGAGCTCACCTGGGTTCAGGAAGGGAGGCTGAGCGAGCAGTCTCTCAGAGAACCCTTGTGTTGTGGGGTTGCTGAGGGTTGAAGTTACACAGCTGGCAGAATCACACCAAGCAGGCTCCCTGGTTCCTGTCCCTGTGGAGATTTGGCATCTGGAGAGCCAAAGGAGTGAACAGCAGCACCCGTCACACTTTAATAGCCCCACAGGAGCAGTGCAAGATCTAATGGGGAGTGGAGTCTGAAACACTTATCATAGCCTGAATGAAGTCACACTTCTGTGCAGGATGTAGAACCATGGAATGTTTGTCTTGGAAAGCGGTCTGTGATGCACCTCACGGGGGAGTAAGGCTAAAGCTGCATGGATGTTGTCACAGAATCAGCCTGGCCACTCTGCAGGCTGGCTCAGTCTCCTTAGTGTTTGTAGGCATTAGAGGATAGATGTCATCTTTGGAATGCGCTCCTATAATTCTGTGTATTCAACAAAATGTCCCTTGGTGGCTGTGCTGTGTAATGTGTGCCTCGTGCTGTCAGCAGAGCTTGCAGTTGTATTTATAATGCAAGGGCAATCAGAGGAGTCACAGGAGTCACCCACACAACTGAAATGTTTTCAAGAGATAAAGGCTCTTAAACTGCTTGAAAAGACCAGTTGGGTCTCTAGAGGGTGAAAAGCCAGTTTTGACCTTACAGAAATTTTACTTGCTGATTTTACAAAGGAAGTGTTAGCGGAGGAAAAAGATAAATCTATAATAGAATTACTTTCTGCTCCACAAAATGTGCCCAGTAGCAAGATCCACAGAAGTTGCATGCCCCTGAAAAAGGAAGTGGGAACCAGAGGGTAAAGCATGCTTTCTTCTCTTCCTCAATGGCTGGGTTTTGTGGAATCCAACTCCTCACATCCATACTGTTCAGCATTCCCTTGCCTGACAGTGGGACTATCCCACAATATGTGAGGGTGATTACATCTTTGATTGAGGGGGAGGGTGGATACTCTACTGAACAGAGTATAACATTTGCTGTCTCAGAATGTTACTACTGTAACTTGTAGTACTACAAACTATACCAGTTTCCAGCATTCTTATTCTGGGATAATAATACCAATGGCTATGAACTGGAAAGCTTTTTCAGTAAAATGTTATTTTGCTGTACTTGGACTGATTCCATCAGTGCAAAATGACAACCTTGTTTAAACATGGCTTACTTTTTTATCTGAAGGAAAATAGTGCAGTTTATTTGATCTTTCTAAGATAGTATCTTTATTTAAACATATTGATGGTTTTCTGAAAGGGCTGTTTCTCATACCCATTGCAATCCTTTTGCTTCATTCCTGTGATGATTCTTATTGAAGAGAAAAGGCTCCTGTGTGCCTTTACTGGCACAGTGGTTACATAGGCGCACCTAACAGGGCAATGGAGGTGTTTTTTCCAGGAAATATCCTTGTTGCTCGATAAATTAGCCAAAACAATGCCTGCTTTTGTATTAATTTCCTGATAGATGCTGCTAGCCAATGTAAATATAATTCTGTTTAGCCAAGTGAGAGATGAGAAGAGCTCAATGAATTTATTTGATGTTCTCTCTCTGCTCTGATTTCTAAACTGGAGTTGTTGACATGAGGGTAGAGCTGAGGCATGTGAAGTGTCTTCAGTTGGTGACTCGGGGTGTGTGTATGAGGATTGTTACTCTGACCAAGCCTATGAAAAGGAAAACACTCTGAAGCAGTGCATTATGATTTTTACATTGTCTTGCAGATGCTTGCTTAGAGAAGTTGCTTGCTTACAGAAGTTGTCCTCAAGTTTGATCATCTGCTAACTTCATTCCCATTTCAAAACTGGCTGATGTGTTCTCTGTATGAGTTTGCATGTAATTAAGGCCAGCTAGAGTTGCTGAGAGGCTCCTGGGTGTGGAGATGAAGAATGTACTACACTGCCTGCCTAGTCCAGAATATGAAGTGGGGTGGCTTGTGAGTACCACGGCAAAGGCATTACTGGTCAAGCAGATTCCTTCAGTTTGACTTCTCTTGCAGGCAGGAGCGAAAGGGTGAGAGCTGTAATTAAAATCAGTTTCTCTCCTTTCAGCAGGCTGCCTTGAGCCATGGCTCTGTAGCACAGGATTTATGCCTTTAGTGGCTGTTGCTCTCACAGAGGGGGTTAGGATGTGTGGCATGAACCACTGCACAAGTCTTGTGAAGTTGTTTTTGAGCTATGAGAGCACAGGATGACAAGAGCTGTCCTGAGCTGCGAGACCAACTTCCTGCTGCGTTCCATCAGCATGATAAAAAAGTGGCTGTGAGGTTCAGTCTCCTGTTCTCTCACTGCTTGCTGCTTCTTCTCAAAAAGGTACCAGCCTTGGCTCCCTTCAGGTTGCCTCCATGAGGGGATAAAAGCAGGGTTTTCTCTGCTTGTTTTGCTGTGTATTTTCCCACTTGCCCACCCTGTCTCCCTTGTTGATTGGTGTTTTCTTGTCCATTGAACCATTAGACTGTTAGTTTATTTTATCTTAATGGGTCTGAAGGAATTTTTTTCACTGTTAATCTTTCTTATATGTGCCTCAGTTTTCATGTATTGGTATTTATTCAAATCCAGTAATTCAGAAGGCAGACAGTCAGGGAAACGAGTCTGGGATGTTTTTGTGAGGCTATTTCTTAGACCACCCAAGAGAGCTGTTACCACAACTATGAATAGGACATACCTTGTTTTGCTGTAACTGTTAATGTATGTGCGTTCAAGTAATGAAATCCAGGAAAACATCATCCCTGCTCCTCAGGTCAGGGAGAATTAAGGGAAAAATCTCTGTCTGCAGCTAAAGTCCTTCTTGACCTCACATGCTGAGAAATGACTGGACACACTGCTCTTGAAAGGAGAGATGTTACTGGAGTCATACTAATGAATTGAGATGTATGAGTTCAGTTCTTCTGCCATAAATTTCTGTGGTCGTGAGTAAGGTTCCTAGTCTCCTGAAAACCTATAAATGAGGTAAACAGTTTTTTTCTCCCAGCCTCATCTGTTTAAATTGTGATGTCTTTGAGGCAGGAACAATACACACTGTGCAGATGCACAGGAGGTGAAAGGGCCCGAGCTATCCTGTCCTGTCTGCTGCCTTTTGCCAGCACTTTTGTGGTAAGTAGAACAGCATGGATGTGATAGAGACTGGAAGAAGCAGCCAGGTGGAATGACATTTTTGAGGTCTGTGAAGATATATAGAGGGGCATAACAGAAATGTCTTTAAATATTTAGATTTTGAGAAATTTTAGAAGGTGTAGGAAAACATTTTTTTCCCCTCATGAATTCAAGCGATGCCTTTGTTCACATGGTTTTTAAAAGTAAGAGAAATTACAAACATTATAAAGGCAGAAAGGAAAGCTGAGAGGTTCATAGAGGAGGCAGGGAGGATGCCAGGCTTTACTTTGGGGAAAATAAGGACAGGAGAGTGGTTTTTGTGTCTGCTTTTACTGAAGGCACTCCATGTGGATTGGTGTTAGCAAAGGCTCTACGCTGTGTGCGTCAGAGCTTTGTAAATGCTGGCAAGTTCCGCTTGCAGGCTGCTGGACTCTGTACAGAGTGCTGATCTATAGATGGTTTTTCTTTTTCTGTAAAGGACACCTCCAATGCTAGCTGCATTTGAAGGCATAGAAAATAGATTTGAAAAGCTACACACAGCAGCTGTCATAATTTACTGTAATATCCTGCTGTTTAGGATAACTAATGAGTGCATCAGTTCCTTGGATGTGTTGAGCCAGATCATTAATCAGTATCAACTGCCCTTGCTGCATGGAACTGGGGGCACTTCCATACGAGTTGATGTGCATTGCCTACATTGGGAGATTAATGTCTGGAAAGGAGGTGGTGTAAAACTGCTGGCTGGGTTTGTGTTCATTGGAGGTGAAATCCTGTACCTGGCTTGGTGTTGGGAATATTACTGTATTGGCATATCATGGAAAGCATGGACCAGTTACAAGAAAAAACCTTGTATTTCTAAGTTTGGGTGTTGTTTCTTAAGCTGCTCTCCTGCTCTGCAGAACATGAGCAACTTGGATCATTTAATTCTTCACAACCTGTCCTGTAATGAGAAATTATTTCCAGACAGGTCCAGAATTTGCTTGACTTCCTGTGGCTGACTTTCAGCTCATGTTCCTATCCAGCTGTGAGATATCATCCTTCTGCTTTATCCTCCCATGAACTGCCTAATGTTAAAGTAGATCAGAAGTGAGACGATGTTATCTTTATAGTAGGAGTTTACTTATATTTTAAGTGATACACGGTTTTGATATAGACACAGCATATTTCTTTAGTGTAGTCTCAGTGTAGATAGCAACAGCAGCATTTCTTATAGTTTCAAATTCAATCTATGTTTTCAGTAGAGTAGTGGGTTCTAGTGTGGTAATGGATGGGCATCAGCCAAGCATTGGGTGCAACACTGGCTGTACAAAGGGAATAACAACATGCATGTATGAAGTATAAACTAGAGAGTAGTTTTAGACTGTGCCAGGCTGAAGGTGAGTCAAAAGAGCAAAGGCAGATAGCAGAAGCTGCTGGGGAGAGGCAAAGACAAGACATCATCATTGGTACTGACTTGTGGGCCTGGCATGATTCTAACAAGAAGTATGCTGGTTACCCTTAATTCTGTGAGACTACTAGGGGCCAGAGAACAGCTGTTATCCCTGCAAGTTTAATTTCCACCTGTAGCATTTAATCCACTTTGCCAGCTCTTGTGTGATTGTAGCAAACTGCAGGACAGAAGGACAACCAAATCAAAGTGCTTTAAATTTATCTTTTCTTAGGGGTGCGCACTTTTTTGTCTTCTATGAATTTCTGAAGTTTCCTGTTCGGCTCTCTGTCTCATCATAGACTTGCGTGGTACTTTGCTTTTTTAAAATACATATTTTTATGTAGATGTGATTCTTTTTTTCCTATTTCCCTTCACTTTTTGAAGTATATGCAAACAACTACTTGTATGCTGTACTGGCCAGTCTGCCTCAAAAAACCCCAGAAATTTCCCAAGGTAAACCTGTTAAAGAGATATCGTGATAGATGGATTTGAAAGGCAGGTCTTGGTTGCAAGATGGACCCAGAAGTTGAAGTGTTGTCTCTGTAATGTGTGAGAACTGAGGGGCAGACAAGTGAAGGCTCCAAGCCCTGTTGGTAACTGCTCTGCCTGGGTAATAGGGATCAGGTCAGGAGGTAAAGAACTGCATCTACTGTCAAGTTTCTTTAACTAGTATGGTGCAGTGTGGCACTGCTGTAACTGATTCAGCACAAAACTTCTGAAATCCATTAAATAATTCAAAGTTGTTGATTCCGAACCCAGGTAGGGTCTCCTGACAGAGTGTAAAACATTCCGATGTATCTGCAGCAGTTTATGCTGCAGTGGAACTTAAAGCAAACACAGAAAGTAATGTTAATTTTTGATGGGGTGCATTTGGTTTTCCAGAGGCCTAGTGGTGGTAAGGATCCCATTAAATCTGTTTATTGAATCCTTCTCCAAAGGGAAGATGTTTGGGGCACCAGCAAAATATGTATTGTTTTTTAGTGTCTTTGGTATAGAAACTTAGTACCTAGATATTGATTTAGAGATGCTTTCTGAACTGTGCTGGTAAGTGTGGGTTACAAACTGTAATTGATCCTGTCCAAAGGTGATAATTTGACTCTTGTGTAGATCACAAATATTCAATGTATTCTGTGCGGTTAGTCTATAATAAGTCTCTCAGCTTGTCACCGGTTCTGGTACTGGTGTGTTTGAGTGTGTTCCTCTTTGGGCAGTGTGAATGCCACTGTCCTGGCTCACATGGACCTGTGCTGTGCTGTACCTCCCACTCTAGTGGGTCACATCCAGCACTGTGGCCAAGCCCCAGCGCTCTGGAGCTGCTGCACAGCATCTCTGCTGGCCCAGCAGTGCTGCCACGGCCCGGGCAGCAGCGTTGTTTGTAATGGCTGGTGGCTCTCAGCAGTGCTGCTGCTCTGCCAGCACGGGGCCTGGGGCACAGCCAGCTGCTCCGTGGCCAGATGGAAGAGCAGAGCAGAGGGAGTGCTGCAACCCGAGATGGAAACTCACTTGGATTGTGTGTTTTGGGTGGTTGGTTTAGGAGAGCAAAAGATCAAAACTTGCCTTAAAACTACAAATGTGTTTGTGGTAACTTGAAGAGCAAGGATAGGAGAGGTGTGTCTTCTCCCTGGAAGTACTGTTGTAAAATTTGAATGATGTAATTTACCATTTTGGAGATTTTCTGGGTGGAGAATGTGTGTCTTGGTGTATCCATGGCAACAGAATTAAGGTAGCAGTTGTTTTAAGTCACTGCTTAAAAGAATAAGCTGAAAAGCTTTAAAAATCCCCCCCCAACAAGTGAATACTTTGCAGATATTACAATACTAGGAAACCCAGAATACCATGTCCTCGAGTGCTTTACTCATTTGTTGAGGTAGGAAATTAAGTGATGTGTAAACTTGTTGTTAGCACCCAAATTCCCTTTGCCTTCAGTGGCTGATTTTGTGTTCTACCTTGCTCCTGCACAGGTGCTTCTACGTGTTTGCTCAGGGCATGTCTGGGTGGAGGGGGGCATTTACCTGCTGCTGCCTGTGGAGCTGGGTGCTCACTTGGGAGCATGTGGCCCTTGGTTCAGCTCCCAGCTGTGCAGCAGACTCCTTGGGAAGGTCACTTCTGTCTTCCTGCACTCTGTCAAGTGTTGTGGATGACCTCAGGACAGCTTGCATGTTGCTGTGAGTCACTGTCATGCCACAAACACCTCTGAAAGAGTGTAGCGTGACCCTGGACCTAGCTAGTAAATAATCAATCAGCTCAGGCACTGCTGTACTGCCCTTGCTCAGAGGGAGCTTAGAGAGTGGGGAGGATCTGGCATGGTGGTGTCTCAGGTCCATACCCAGAACAGCATGGGAAGAATAGTCCTTAGGCTTATAAGGATGACAGAGGGACAAGTGTGTGTAATAGTGGGATACTGTAAGAGATGTATCAGCTCTTTGGGAATTGGAATATTTCCTTTAGAAAGTACCTTTTATCTCTGTTTAAAGGCTTACAGTTGGCTATGTTCACTGGGAGTATATTTCAGGAGCTAAGTACCTGTCATATTTTAAAAACACCCTATGTTTCCCAAAGCCCTTGAACAATTTTAAGAATCATTGGATGAGTATTGGAATCAATGCATTTAAACAGTGCTGTGTCTATATTTGTTTGTGTGTATAATCATAATCATAGATATGCAATTAAATGTATTCTCTGAAAAGAAACCTCTTCAATGGTAAATTTGAAATAATGATAAATCAGGTTGAGATTTAAATGTTCCCTAACCATTTAATAGCATCTAAATTAAGAAATATTTGCTAGTGCAGGTTTGGCTAGGGCTTTAAAGGAAAATGAAAGTGCTCGAACCGCAGGAAATCAATGGCCTAATCGTCTGGAAAAAGAGTTCATTGCAGTGCCAGGATAACCTGTGAGAGCAATAGCCTATTCTGCAGGTGTAGGGAGAATATTTGTCATTGAAGTTCTACAGCAGAAGCAGTTCCGTGAAAGGTAACTTGTGAGGTTGTGAGACTGATGGGGAGTTGAGAATGTCACATATAGCTTGTGTCAGGGAGAGATTCGAGAAAGACTAAATGAGGAATGGTGAGATAGTCTCTTTATTTTGGTCGAAGCAGTCACATTTCCGAACTTTCTTTCATTATAGATAATACTCTTTTAGAAACAATTTAAAATGCCATTTTAAACCTGCTTTCTTCTCTTGTTGAGTGGGAGCTGCGGGTTGTGCTCTGGGTGGGGGACATGGTGGGAGCCACAGGCAAGGGACCGTGCCCTGGTGCTGCCCCTTGGCACAGCTGCCCCCTGTGAAGGGACTTTGGTCCCAGCAGTGAAAGTCTGGAGTGGTGTGAGTGTGACTGACTTTGGCTTCTGGATGGTCAGACAGGAAGGTTCCCTTAACAAGAGCTTTTTTCCAAGGACAGTAAAAGTTAAGCAAATAAAAAATCACAGCAAAACAGAGGAAGAAACAAATAAAAAAACCTCAGACCACCCCAGCTTTAATAAAAAGCAAATCCACATTTAAAATGGGAAAAAAATGAAACTTGAATAAATGTGTTGTTTATTGCATATCTTCTTAGTTAAAGCAATGGTGTTGTATCTTAAAAAAATTACCTGCTGGACTTTAATGTGTGGGATGTTTAAATCTGAACATCTATATGTTTTATAGTTACTAATCAGGGAGAATGAGCCCCTTTTTTAGGCATAGCAGCTAAAACCAGAAACCAAGTTTAAAGCTGTAGACCTTAATTATGGTTTCATGTTTTTAACTTATAGAAATTTTGAGTTAATTATGAATTTTGAAAGTATTACTATTATGACCTGTACTAATAATTTATCTTCATGTACTGGTTTAGGGCAAATTCGTTAAAGAATCTGCAAAGCAGGGCCCCTCCAGAAAGCGAAACCCACACGGCCCCTCCCCCCAACCGGTTCGGGAAAAAAATTCCTCGGAGAGAGGTGGAAAGAACCTGTTTATTTGACTGGCCCCGCACCCCCCAGCACACAAAATGAACAATACCCGATGACACCGCTCTGAGAAAGATGGCAAAATCAGAAAGTCTCTTTCGGGGGTGGTTGCTCTGTTCTCAGTCCCTCCGGTGCTGGGCCAGCTGCTGCAGCCGAACCTTCGGTGTTCCCGGGTCCCAGTGCAGAGCAGGTTCGAGATGGTCACAGGAACAGGAGAGGAGAAACAGTCCAGGAAGCAATGTGGACTGTTTAGCTAGAACTAGCTAATAAGCAGAGGCAGAAAGCAGAGCCGAAGCAAGAGCAGAAAAAGAGAGCAAGCAAAAGCAGCAAGCCCAAAGCTGGAAGTAAAAAAAAAAACAGCTCTGTCTACTGCTTGTCTCTGTGTCCTGATAAGAGAAACCCAAACAAAACTTCCACTCTTCAGTGCCGGTCTTAAAGGCACAGAACAGATGAATGGGGATATACAAGCATCATAACGTCACCCCAGGACACTTCATTATGAATGAACAGTCAGCATCAGGAAACCTTTCCTTCTTGACAGGTACAGAAGGGTGTCATGGGAGCTGCTCCTGTGCTCTCTGGTGAGATGTACCATGTCCTGCAGAGATTTTCTTGGAATCTAGAAACACTGGATGCAAAGGCAGGCCTTGAGAGTTATGTGACAATGAAGGAAAGCAGTGATTGAAGCAGAGAGACCTTCAGGGGCTGACTGTGTTCACTCCTTTGTTTGCCTGCTTTGAGGAGTAACTGCCCTAGACTGCACTGGGACACTCTCGTCCTTCCCAAGGGATGGGTTGTTTGTGTTGCTGATTCTATCTACACTGCCTTGGGTATGGAAGAATGTAAAGCCTCATCTTTTTGCTCTGTACTTGGGAATAAAAGTCATAAAAGTGAAAGCTGCTCTGTATGAGAACGGACTTTGTTACCAATTAGGTTGAGACTTGGGAGGATCCAAAGCAGGATCACAGATCTTGCAGCTATCACTGCTAAGTGCTGAGCATAGATGACTTTGCAAGCAGAAACACAGGATGCAAATATTTAACAAAGCCTTTCTCAAGCTCACAGGAGGGATGCAGAGTGCAAGTTGATGTTTGGAGTAGAATGCCTGGGTGACAATCTGCTGTTTGCACTAACTCAAATAGAAGTTACACATGCTCATCAGTTTAGGAGCTGATATGTAAATGGGCTGCAGTTCCATATCCTGGACTATGTCAAGAATAACTCCAGAAAGTAAAATCAATCCAGTGGTTTCCAGAGACAAGAGTGAACTAATGTTGTGGGAATATGGTTGTCAGGGTTAATGCTGATCTAAGGATGATAAGAATAGCATAGAATTCAGGAAATCCTGAGATGGGAGTGGGAAGGGAATAACTATTTTTATATTCCCTCATGTTTTATATATATAATATATATAAGATACCAGCTGGAGATAGCTTATCTGGCAGATTTTCTGGGGCTTGAGTAGATGGTGATGGCTGTGGGCATGGCAGGAGAATAGTCTTTCCTGACAGTGTGAAGATGTCTTGCATCAAGCAATAGAAATGGAAGGAAGAGCTTTGACTGCAAGCTCTCAAGTGGAGTTTTGTTTGAGGGGAGACCATGTGGGAAAAAAAATACAATGTTACTTTAATTAAAAAAAATCATAAATATAAAAGCAGGAGTGGGTGGTGGTACAGAGAAGACTCTTGCTGACATTTCTTTTTGGTATTTTTCCTCTTAAAAACAAGAGCAGGCAGTCAAGCAGTACTCATATCTGCTTTAAAATATATTTAATATATTTTCCACAGCCTCTTGTGTTTAGTAGGACTTCAGAGAATAGCTTTTTTCTTTTCTTTTTCTTTCTTGTTTTAATCTATTTTTTCTTTTTTTCTTTCTTTTTTTCTTTTACCTTTTTTTTCTGTTACAGCCACTGTGTGCCAATACAGGAGTTCAGTCAGTCAGCAAATTTCCTGAATTAGTTGCAGTAGTTGAAAGCAGAGACTGAGAAAGGCCCCCTGCCACTGGTGAAGGTGACTGTGCCTATTCTGTGTGGTGCTGGCAATTTCTGTGTGTTCTCTTCATGGCAGGGAAGTTGAGTTGTGCTACACATGTATGTCCTATGTGCTGCTGTGACACAAATTGGAGCATTTCTCTGCCGTCCTTGTTAAAATCTAACCCTGGGTGTCTGTGACTGCTGGCAAAAAGAGGTCCCATAGTGAGGCCTCATGGGAAGACCCACACAGCAAAGCCGTTTTAGGACCAACATCAAATGCTGTTGATAATGGTTCTGTTTCTTAGGATTGCTGCCCAAGTGACTGCAGCTTGGAATTTATCGCAGTTTGGGTGTTGCCTCAAGGTAGGAAGGAAGAAGCTGTTTTCTGCTTTTAGGGAAAGAACAAATTGTTGATTGAGCTCAAATGAATGAAAACCCAGGCAGTATTAGCACATCATGGTACCAAGTGTTTCCAGCCATGTCCACCCTTTGCCTTCAAAAAATCCAGTAAGTCTCTCACCTTTGTGCTTTGCAAAATCATGGAGCAGATCCTCCTGGAAACTGCGATGAGGGACATGGAAAATAAGGAGGTGACTGGTGACAGCCCACATGGCTTCACTAAGGGCAAATCGTGCTTGACAAATCTGGTGGACCTCCATGGCAGTGTTACAGAGGTGGTAGATGAGGGAAAGGTGCCTGTGTGACTTATGTCATCTGCCTGGCCTTGTGCAAAGCATTTGTTAGTGTGTCACATAACATCCTCGTCTCTAAAATAGAAAGAAATTAATTTGATGGCTGCTCCACTCAGTGGACAAGGACCAGCTGGAGAGATGGGCCCATGCAAACCTCCTGAAGTTCAAGGCAAGCACAAGGTCCGGCATGTGGGTGGGGGCAATCCCAGGGCACAAAAACAGAGCAACAGTGGGTTGAGAGCAACTCTAAGGAGAAGGGCTTGGCAGGGTATTTGTGGATGAAAAAAGGGAGTATGACCTGACAATGTCTGCTTACACTCCAGAAAACCAAGTGTGTCCTGGACTGCATCCAAAGCCGTGTGGCCAGCAGGTCAGGGAGGTGCTCCTTCCCCTCTGCTCTGCTCCAGTGAGGCTCCACCTGCATCCAGCTCTGGGCCCACCTACACAGAAGGCTATGGGCCTGTTGGAATGGGCCCAGAGGAAGGCCACAAAAATGACCAGAGCATCTCTCCTTTGAGGACAGGCTGGGGGTGTTGGGGTTGTTCAGCCTGGAAGATTTTATAGCAGCTTTCTGGTACTTGGTGGGTCACAGGAAAGATGAACAGGGAGTGTAGTGATAGAATGAGGTGCAGTGGTTTTAAAGGGGAAGAGAGTAGATTTCAATTGGGTATTTGGAAGAATCATGATGATTAGACAGTGGAACAGGTTGTAGAGGACTTATGGCTGCCTCATCCCTGGAAGTGTTGAAGGCCAGGATGGATGGGGCTTTGGGCAGGCTGGTCTAATGGAAGGTGAATCTGTCCATGGCAGGGGGATTGGACAAGATGATTGTTAATGTCCATTCCAACCAAATCATTGTGTGATGCTCTGAAATAGCAGCAAGCTCTAGAAAGTACTGGAGCAATGAGAGGTGTCCTGCATCTAGAAACCAGGTTCCTTGCCCACTGTCTGGATAAATACAGGTGCTAAGGAAAAACTGTCCTGTGTTACAGCAGGAAGTCACCTTGATCTCTATATTTGACAGGGGTGCCAAGGGAGGAGTGGAAGAGTATAGGTATTTCAAAGCAAGAAAATTGGCGAGCCAGACTTTCATCTAACTCAGAGTGTCCAGGATCCTGGAAAGCTGAGCTGTCTATGACAGATTTTTGATCAGACAGTTTGAATTTGACATTAGGACTCAATTCGTCTGCTCTTGTTAAGCTGTAGCTTCCCCCACTAAGAACTTGTGAAGTTAGCCTGGAAAAAAAAAACAACCTCTTAAATGGTTGGGAGTTGTTAAGGTGTGTTTTTGATGGACTCCAGGTGGTGTGGGACATCCCAAAGAGCCTGGAAGCATTTGACACAAGCCAGGACAGAAAGACTGAAAACGTGTCTGAAGCAGGATGTCTGGAGTAGCTGGATTTGAGGGGGGCCTTGTAGCTCTAACTGGAGTTCCACTGCAGACGAGGTTTCTGTTACTAAGCTTACAGCTTAGAGGCCCATTGTGCTCAGCAGCACATGATAACTAGATATGGATATCTTGTAAAAGAAGAGACAAAAAACCCAGCCTGAGAATAAAGGTGGGACACAAGCAGACAAAAATGTTTTGCCTGAGGTTATACAGCAGGTCATGTGTGGAGAGGGAAGTGGAGCCCTGGAACTCTCTGCTGGTGGATATCTTCTGGACTTGAGGAGTAGGTCTGGATGCAGCCCAAGGAGGTCATGTCCTCTCATGAGTACAGTGCTGCCTCTTCTGCCAGCAGTGAGCACCTCTGCCTCAGGAGGCAGGGCTGCAGTCTGATCTGCCCTGCCTCACCTGGCTCTATTAGCTTTGTTTAATGGCACGATAGAGATAGGGTGGTACTGGGCTTGATGCCTTGAGAGGCTACCTGGAGGGGAGCCTAGACAGTGTTAAAGGAATAAAGTAGATATTTATTAAAAGGCCTTCAAAGGATACACCTTGGGCACTACAAGAGCCCAGCTGTGGCTACACCCAAGATGAACAATGGTTCATGAGTTTTCACACTTTTGTAAGTTTTTCCATTTACATATTGGGGTTAATTGTCCCATTACACCTTCAGGTCATGAAGTCCCATCCTCCCAGATTGCTTTCCTCAGTTTGCTGTTGTTTATGCTTTTGGGGCCTGAAGCAGCAATGGTGTCCTTGGCTCTCGGGCTGCAAAAGGATTGTCTGACTAAACTGTGAGGAGAACTTGCTAACACTTCATATAAAGTTCAGAGTTATACAGTAATGCAGTACAGAATCTGGAAAATCTGAGAGCTAAAACATTAAGCATCAGGCTGTGCACAGCTAGCCAGGCTTGCTGCAGGCAGTGTTGTGTGCATGCTCCTGCATCTTCTCTGCCTTATCTCTTGAGCTGCTCCTGAGCTCTGTTGAAAGCACGTGTGACTGCAGTGTGGCTGCAAACATCCTCCTGCATTCCTATAGAAAAGATAAGGCGTGCAGTGGGTTCCTGTGCATCTGTGCTTGTGTTTACTGCACTCTCTAGGGATGCAAATGAATGATAAAGGCTGGGTCACGTCAGTGGTCTGTCTAAGTTGTTTTCTTTTTTCAGCTGCCAAGAGCACCTGCCTGAACCAGCCAATATCAGTCCACAAAAGTAATGGAGAAAAAAGGATTTGTTTGAATTGTTATTACTAGAGATTCTAGCTTGTTCTTACTTCATGATTGAGTTTGTTTTTATAGGAAGAATTCTTGCTGTTATGAGTCACTCTGGCTTAAAAGCAGGATTTTGCTTTCAGATGCCTTTTGCCTTAAAAGGTGATGTTGCTCCTGGTATTTGTCAAGTTTAAGGAAAAAAAATCGAAAATTCATCAGGCTGCTTATTCTTCTCAAGAAACACTTGAAACTTCCATAGTTATTTGTTTTAGAAAAATCAAAATAAAATGCATTCACAAATGTTTAGTGAATGCATTGCTGATGTCTCTTCTGGGCCAGCTTGATTTATTTAACAGTAAAATATCAGACAGTGACACTCTTGCTTGTAATAGGGATGTAGCCTGCTTGCTGGTGTGTTAGATTTCCAGACCATCTGGAAATTAGTGTCGTTAAACACCTGAAATAACAAGATTAAAAAACCCAGACAAACAACAGCAAAAAAGGTAGGAGTTAAACTATGGCAAGCCAGGCACAATTGATCTACAGACCTAATGTCTTTCAGGTGGGTAGATAAAGCACAGTCTCAGCTGTGTGTGGTCACCAAGGATGGAACAGTTCTTTTTTAGAGGTTGCTTTTTAACCCTATGTAATTTACAGAGATTAATTTCACTGTGCTTTAGTATAGAATCTCTTTGCAGTTCCAAACTTAAAGCTGAGGAAATATATACACTACCAAAAATCTTGTGGCAAAAAGCTGTGGTGTAATTCATTATGAACTATAAAGCTGCCATGGCAAAAGAAGGGATTATTCTTCTCAAAAGATTTTGGCTATGGCTCTGACCTTACTGCTGCTTTTGTAGCCTGTTATGCATTGGCTGATTATGCATTTAAATGTTTCTATGCATTTGAATATAGCTATATACTCACTTTTCCCTATGCAGCATCATTTGGTGAAGTTTTACCACTCCCAGCAGAAGATGCTTTTTTTTGTGGGTATTTATAAACTGCTTCCACAAAACTAAGCTTGTTTCCTTGGCATTTGTCAGTCTCAGAAACTTGAAGGTTTACAAATATTTACCAATTTCACTTTTCCTTGCCATGACCTTTTCCCTGTATAGGAAACAGAAACCCACACTCTCTTCTGAATACTTTCTGTGCATTATTCCTTGAGACCCACAAAGCTTGTTTCTTGTGCTGCTGGTGGGCTGTAAGTCACAGCCTGCTGTGCTGTAGACACTCTTTACCTGGACTTTTCTCTGCATGCCCAATGTGCCTTATTCTCTTGCCATTGCATGTTCACTCTCAAATCTTACTAGTTTGTAAGTGGAGTCAATGATAAAATCAACTCTTTCTAATTTTTTTTTTTAATTCTGTATTGAAAATGTGTAAGAAGAGATTTTCTCCAGTAACTTCATGTTTATTTGGTGACCCAAGTTTCATTTTAGTAACAATTGTCACTGAGGTTGGCGAGTGTGTGGGCAAGTAGGGAGGTGAGGTGAAGGGGATAACAGTAATATTGGATTGAAAAGTTTGTTCCTGAAGTGACTTCTGATGACCACCTGCCTGTTTTATTCATGAATCTGTTGTTTTGTGTCTTGCAGTGGCATCACTGAAGGGGACAGCTGTTACTGCTGTGGGAGATCAAGAGCTCCTTCCAATTGCATCTTCTGTGTCATCTGCAGAACCCCCAGTTACTGTGAGTTTCTCGTGCACACACAGTTTCTTCCAGTGAGGATTTGTTAGCTGTAATCGGTGATAATTATGTGCTTCTCTATTTATACTTTGTCAGTTCACTTGCTACTGCAAAAAGCTTTGATTTATGAATCCCAGGCCAAAAGAATGCATACACTTCTTATCCCCCCAAACCTCATACTTGAAGCTCATAGTTGCACATTCTTCTGGCCAGCTGCATACCCTGTGAGGGAAATGATCAAAGACTATGTGCTTTGGGTGAGTGTTCTGATTATTCATCCAATAGCCAAGATGAGAATTGGACAAAATATTTTGTTCCCACAAATAGCTTCAGAAGGAAAAGCTTATTTAAATAAAAAATGGGGAAAAAAAAGTATTACTTGAGCAAAGAAGATTAAACTTGTTCAGAGTGCCAGAAACACATCATACCTGTGTGACATCTAGTCATGGGCATGGCAGGTGAAAATTGAGGGTGACTCAGTGCTGGAGTGCTCCTGAGTTTGCACCTAGATATACTCTTAAAATGAGATAATGGAATTTTCTCTGCAGTGCAAGAGAGCTGCCTAATTCAGTGCTATTTGGAAATCGAATGAAAAATCTTGAAAATCCTCATTCCCCCTTTCAGTTTCCACCTAAATGAAATGAAGAAAATGCTTCCCTAATCCTGCCAGCTGTCTGTGAATGTTCATGTACCTTATAAGTTTTCTGTGATTCTTTTGTCAATAATTCTCTTCTGCAATAAGTCAGTAAAACAGACTCAGGTGATTTCAGTATTTTTCATAACAATGGTAGTAGTGCCTTGCAAGGCCATCTTCAGTTTTCAGCCGGTTCTGATAGTATTTACCAGGTTGGAAGAGCTGAATTGTCGTCTGAATTCCTGTGTGGAATCCATCTGCAAGACTAAAACGGTGGGAGCACATCTGTGCATGTGGAAGTGTTTGTTTTGATGAAAACTTGAGGACTAAATGAACAAGACACCCCTGAGTGCTTAAGGGGCTGTCAGACACTTGTACAGTTAAATGGCATTGAATGTTGACATGGTCTAGATTTCGAGTTGTGAAACTGAGTGTACAGGAATTAATTGTACTCAGGTAATGGATTCTCCTGAGAACTAATAGCAGTAACAAGAGGAACAATGCCTTAAGAGGAAAATACCCTCAAATCTGTGGAGAGCTTTTAGCAAATGATTTTGGCATGATGTATACTTCTAGCCTGTGTCAACATTGCAGATGTGTAAATTATACATGACTTACAAAATAAGAAAATTTGCTTCTAGGGAGCTCTTGTGTTTTGCCTGTAAGGATGGAGCCAGCCTGCAACATATGTAGAGAATATTACCTGTCAGAAATTGAATATTGAGTGAAAGTAATCGCTTTAATCAAGAGTAGTTAAAAGTGAGGCTGAGTTGAAGGAAAAAACAACTGCTCAGCTGGAAGACTGCTTCCAGTGCTGCAAACATGCCCTGAAATGCATGCTTTCTGTATTAGGAATATTGATCAGGGCCATGCTTTTACCTTGCATTACCACTGTTCTTCCTGATAATTGCAACCAAGATTTCTTAACTCTTTGAATTCTGCTCATTTCTCCGCACCCAAGTTCAAAATACTTGGTGCTGGTGTATTGGATGAAGGAGAGCACTGCTCGAAGGAGCAGTTTGTTGGTTCATGGATAGATAACTGGCAGAATCTACTGACTGAGGCAAAGACATCCTGGCTTATATCAGTTTGTATTCCTGACAAATCATCTGTAGCAATTGTGGGTGTTTTCTTAGGAGAGTTGCTCTAAAGGGATGTCATTGATGGCAGTGGCTGTTTGCACAGTCCGAGATACACTGAGCTGAGTGCTGTAAAGGAGCCTGAGACTTTGTGTTTGTGCAAAGAAGCACCCTTGGCTGGTTTCCTTTAAGTGTTTTTTTTTTTGCTTTTAATCAAAACCAGGATTGTTTCTGCACATGTCGCCTGTTCTCTATTTCTCTTGAGTCAGTGTCTTTTTGCTTCTCCTTCTTTACTGTGCCTTGGGAAAGCTGAATCCCTCTTGAAACCAGGGAAGCCACCTCCAGTTAAAACTAGCTGACAGCAGAGGGATGAAGTTGAAGATGAGTGATGTCAAAGACATTTGTGTCCTACAACATTTGGCTACTGCATCCTTGAGAAGGCAGAACTCTGCAGTTGTAGCTGCTTGAGCAGGGCTCTGTGCAGAGCAGGTCAGCCCTGGTGCAGTGCTGGATGCACAGTGGATACTGGTAGCCCTGTGGATGCATTTTCTTTCTTAACCCACAGCAGTCTGGACTTTTTGCTCTCACTTCATTGTTCCTTTGTTGAGCCATCAGACTTTCTGAACAAGCTGCACAAGTGAATGCTGGCAGATGTTGGAAAGAGAATGGGCTGGTAGCTGCCTTAGAGCTCTGCAAGTCCAGTTTCAGCTCCATGATCTGCTTACAGATCCCCTCTGAGAATTCAGTAATATGATTCAGTCTCTGTGCCAGTTTCCTGTCTTTTAAAGGACACTGTTGACTTTGGGTGGGAACTGAGGGTAAACACAGAGCCAGTGAGTGCTCCAGTGGAGTGATTGAAGAAGTAACATAATGTGTAACCAGGATGTCTTTCTCTAATATTTCTGCACAGCCTAAATAGTATCCCTGAAGTGTTTTTAGCAGTCAGGGTGAGAAGATGAGCACTGTGGCTGGGGAGTGCAGGGTTGTGTATCATGGCTGTGATGCTGCTGGGCATGTGTGAGATCCCTGCGTGCATTGTCCCACTGTGATCACTGAGGATGTCTTGCCTCTCTGAGTGAAAGTGCTTGCTTGGACCTGGGACACCAGATGTTGCTTGAGATCACACCCCTCACCTGGGATTTCACTAGCAGGTGCATCCATGTTCTTCATGTAACTTTGCCTTGTGTAGCTTCATCTGCTTAACTCCTCTGGCCTGCCTGTTGCATGTTGGCTTTCAGTATTCACTTTAGGGTCATAGTAAAGTCTTTCACCTTGCTTTCCAAATGTCACTGGGCAAAGTCCTTTTCAGAACCTGGCTATTTCATGGCTGTACAGCCTACCTCAGAATATTTGCTGTCTGTGGTCTGTGAATGAATAAGATCTTTATAGGATTGACAGCTATAAAACATTCCCTCTGAACTCTGAGATGAAAGTGAGACATTTCCTTTCTCCTTCCAGAGGGCTCATCTGCTGTAAGAGGAGGGAGGTGGTTTCCTTTCCTGAGATGTAACTCCTATCAGGTATCATAGCAGTGGCTGTGGCACTCCAGGGCAGCATGTTCTGATGCCTCACGCTATGGGAAACTGGGAATGAAAGGCGACTCTGCCAAGAGGCTTCTGTCTGCATTGCTGGGAAAGCACACGTGGCTCCTTTGGCATTACCTGGAGCTCACTGGTGATACAGTGGAAGGGAAATAAGGGAAAATTAGGTTTGGGTTCAAATATTCAGATTGCAAGGATACTCCCTGGAGCTGATCAGCTTGCTTGCTAATGGCATAGCACGGAGAACAGCATAAAGAGTTTGTTTGGTTTTGCACTGCAAATACATAAGCCACCCTTGCTTTGGCTTCCCGCCCAGGGTGAAAAGGCTGGCTGATCACCCTGCTCTTTCAGTGTTGACAGCTGTTGTTGTCAGGGACAGATGTGACTTGGGTCTAAGATAGGGATAACAGTGTGAGTGCTTTTACTGGCAAGGTAGATTTTTAGGAGATAATGCAGTCTGTCTGTTGCACAGTTAAAGGGAAACGAGAAAGGCTTTTCTGTTCTCTTGGTGGATTTTTCTCAATTTTTTTCATATTGATTCCTCTGATGTCAGGAGATTTACCCAAATATTCTAGCACTTAACAGTCCTAGATTATATCTTTGGTTAATTCAGTTTCAAACCATTCCTCCTCATTCCAAAACCAGTTATCTTACTAGCATGGAAGCAGGCAGTTCGGGGATACCACTGGTTCTGCAGATCTAAGTCTCTGTGTTTGATCCTTAAAAAAATGTTTTGGAAAGCAGAGCAAGAAAACAGTGTAGGAATTTGGTGGGCAGATAAACTGCATTCCTGTTTCAGGCTGTTTATTCATAGCTTTAAGGCAAAAGTAGGCTATTTTTAACTTGGTTTTTTCCCCTCCATATTAACCAAAACAAATTTCCCTCTCGAAGGAGAGGGTGGAGTTGAGAGGAAGGAAGGGTGGAATTGAAACCATTTCATTAAATCAGTTTAAATATCATTAACACACGATTTTGTTTTTACATTACAGTTCTGAGCACAGAAGAGTCTCTTTACACTTTCCAAAGAGGGGAAGCTTTGTGTACAGAGGGGGTGAGTGAAGGCATTGGAGACAATGAAGTGGTTATGGAAAGCTTATGACTTTTGCTTGGGGTGAACTGTCAGGAGGGTAATGCAGCTCTCTTGACTCCTGGTGTCTGTGTTTTGATGGTTTGTGGTAAACTGCTTCTGAAGCAGAGAGAGCAAGAGCAGTTCCAGCAATTTCTTACTAGGTAGATGTGACTCTGGCTGTAACTTCCATGATTACTGACTTCAGTGTACTGCAGTAAGGGTGGCTGAATCCAGGGCCTGTGGATCAGGTTTGTAGAAGGAAGAATAAATACTTCATACTTTGAGACTGAATGATAACCCAGGAGCCAGTGCAGAGTGTTGCTGCTCTCTGAATCTCTTGCACTTTGATGTTGATTCTTCAGTACCTTTTAGTTCTCCCTCCCTCTGTTGATAAGAGCTGAACGATCTTGACAGCGAAACATCTGTGAAGTTCACCTCTGGTGGTGGGCTGTAGAGCTCCTCATGCTGTCCTGTCTGACTGCACATGTTACTCAAGATTAGATCCCAAATGATCTCTTTTTGCAGCGTTTTACTCCTGCTGTGTGTTCTCCCACACTGTAGGAGAGCTGATGAAAAACAGAAGTGGTCTTTGTGTCTAAAGAAAATAAAAACTTTCCTGTTTTAGAAATACACAGGAAACCTGCTCCAAAACATGCAAACCCCTCTCATGTAGGGATAGCATGTTACTGAGTTATTGAACTCTTTGTGTAAGCTTAGACCGAGAAAGACAACCTGATTTTCCAAGCCTAAGTCCAGGGAGGAATTTCTGCTCTTGAGGGATCAATGTGGAGCAGGAGCACTTTCTGTAGACTCTTGGGTTCTCTCTGTAGACTCTTGGATTCTCTCTCTATCTGCTTTCTTCTCTTCTTTGACTTCTCCACAGGGGAGCTGCTCTAGATCACAGCTACTTCATACTCTGATTTCTCTAACCTCCAGCCAAGAGGAGTTTGTGATTGGTTTATCTCATTTCTGCACCACAATAATCCTATGGTTTAAACGTCTCTTTGCATTTCTTGCAGCTCCCTCTCCTCAAGTGTGTTTGCAGGCAGTGATCCTGTCCTCTGTTGTGCTGTTTTGTCAGTTCAAGTCAAACTTTCCTGAGAGAGGCCTCTTAGTCTCACCAGCACTTCCATACACCTGATTTCAGTTCAGTAAATGGTCTTTGAATTTTGCTGTGACCAGCAGAATACAATAAATGTCTGGGAGCTGCTTGCATTAATGCTGATTTCAACATCTAACCATTAATTGTGGCTTGATTATAATATAAATATATATGTGTGTGTTTGAACAGAATCCTCTGGTCTTGCTTTGAGGACTTCAAGTAATGGTGACTCTTTCTGTTCTTTCTGTATAAGGATAGTTCTGTCAATGGCTGGTTACT
Organism: Zonotrichia albicollis; assembly: GCF_047830755.1. NCBI lineage: Eukaryota > Metazoa > Chordata > Aves > Passeriformes > Passerellidae > Zonotrichia > Zonotrichia albicollis. The sequence goes on from NC_133824.1 coordinate 38,454,569, forward strand.
TTGATGTTTAACTAGGTACCTTAATTTGAATATACTGCCTTCAGTCACTGCATCCTGAAATGCCTTTCCTTGTTAGTTTACAGAGGCTTTTGTTATCACAAATCTGATTTTGCTTAGAAATGCTCTAATACTCGTAGGCTATGTAAAGCAATTAGTAAATTACAGTAGTTTGTATTTCAGAAATCAAACACTCTTATTCCAAGAAAAAGTCCCTTTAAAGGTGTGTTTGAGTATCCAAAAATGACTCTCTATCAGCTTGCATCTCCAGATGACACTAGGCACTGCATCAGCAAGAGTATATGCAAAGAATGAAAATAAAGTCCATTATTTATGACCCTCTCTCTGAGATTCCCTGGCTTATGTGAGAAAAGTGGAACTGCTTGGAAATACTTTGCTTCCCCCTGGATTTCTGGCTTCTTTGAAGGTTGTCTTGATCTTTGTGAATAATCTTGGGTTTATACGTTTGATTTCATGCCAGAAAACTAAATCTTTCTGTAATGTGCATTCCTTCAGGCTTTGTATATCATGAAGATTTGAGAAATATCTCCCACTGCTTGGTGTAGTGCTGTTTTCCTTCTGCTGACAGCAAAGCAAAGCAGGATGTGGTTGTGAGCAGGGCACAGTGTCAGAGTGTGTTACCTGGCTGTGCTGCCTGTCCGTGAGCAAACTGCACAATTGCTCCCTGGGTCTGCTTTAAACTGGGGGCAGTGACACTGAGCCTGGCCCTGCTGAGCCCTTGGACTAACTAAACCCTTCCAAAGAGTCTCTCTCACACCTTAGCCACTGGGCTTACAGGGATGGTAACAGAGGGCTGCTAGTGGAGATTAGCTTTGCTCCCAAAACCCACCTGATCTAGCAAGACAACACTCACTGCTGCGAATATTCCTTCTTAGGATGCAGGTCAGGGGGTCTGTGATTTTCTTTTTCATTCTTTGTGCTCTCCCAACATCTGATTTTTGTTCCACACGGTCTCTTGTAATATACTCTAAATTAGCGGCTTCTAACCTTTTTGGAACAACAAACACAAAGTTTCTGGCAGGCTGAGCTCCTTGTTTGTCATACATCACTGTTCTCACATTCAGAGTGCAGTAATTTTGCTTATTGGAGAGGCTACAAACATTTATCTTGCTCCTGTGATATTCTAATGGGGGAACCATTGTGTTGCTCTCAGCATAAGGACTGTTTTCTTCTGCTTCACAGTGCCTTCCTCTAAAGTCTTGATTAAAGGTGCAGTAATACAAATACATTTGTCCTAAAATCAATTGAGTGTATACCACATGCCTTTTAAAAAAACCCCAATGGATATAATAGATTCTGAATTCAAACTGAAATTCTACCATGAGAAAATTAATTGGTCTTTCCTTGTCTGTTGGAGCTTTAGTCCAGAGCGAAATGATTTTGGCAAAATACTTTCAGGCACTTAACTTTGATAATCATTATTTAATTTATAATTATTAAAAAATCCTTTCCCAATGACACAGTTTTGCCTTTAAAAAATGCCTGTGAGCCACTCCTGCTAGATTACTCTGCCAGTATGTGTATATAATTTATCAGATATGTATGTTAAGAGAGTAGCTTCAACTTCTAAGAAGGTGTCTTTAACTGGGTACACCTTCTCTTAGATGACTGCCATCCTTATTCTCTGGGTATCCTTTACATCATTTAAAGACTGTGATAAACTCAGCAATTAAAATAACTTGCCATACATCCCATTGTCATTGAATAATTTTTCACTTATGCTATTATAATGTCTTCTACTTTGTCTTTTCATGTTTTTCTGGAGGGAGAAAATGTTCTTCCGCTTCAAGAAGTATTCTTTTCCTGCTTTGTCACAAGTGTTAGTTCATTCTGCATTACTTTTTTAGTCACTTGCTCTAGTCCTTTAAAACTGCAATTACATAATTCATGTAAATTTAGGAAGGGAAAGATGAAGATCTCTCACGTCTATTTTTTTTCTCCTTCATGGAAGCTAGGAAGAATTCAGGTTAGGATTCTGGCAAGTAATTTGCATTTGAAATGGAGGTTAAGGTTGGACAGTTTCTCACGTGTGATGGAGGAGATGATTCTGGAGTGTTTGTCTTCATTGGGAAAAATATTCTCTCAGTTTTAATAAAGGATTGGGTTTGAGTCCTGAAGCAGCTTCCCCATAGCTATGTTTTGGGGTTGGGTTATTTTTATTTTGTTTTTCCCTTTGTCAGAGGAGTAAGTCAGTGTCTAGTTTGCTTTGAATTGAGAGGTTAGTCAAGCTCTCTGTATTAAACTAGAATGTGGGCAGGCAAACAGCCTCTGCTTTGGAATTAGGTCTGAATAAGGCTGATTTTGTTTGTATCACAGCAGTGTTCACAAGCCCCGGGTGGCAGCTCCTTCTGTGTAAGCTCTGTGCGACTGCAGGACATGAAATGGTTCCTGATCAGAAGGCTTCAGCCCATGTGGGATAACTGATCACTGTGTTAGTGCATGCTCCTGCCTACACAGAGACTTCATCCTGGCTGTGCCCAGCCCTTCCAGGTGGAGGGACCAGAGTTCAGGTGAGAACTGTACTTTGTGCATACACAATGCACTCAGTCTGTGTAGAGTAGCTGTAATTGTTTCCCGGGCGTGAAGCTTGGGAAACATCCTTGCCCACAGGCTGCTGCTTCCCCTGAGTAGCCCCTGGAGAAAGACAGTGACCAGCAGTGGGCTGCTGGTGTCCTAATGAAGGTGGCACAGTCCTGCCTGTGCTGTTCCCAGAGAATCCCTTGCAATTGAACAGGGAGAGGAGCTCTGGGCTGTGTGGGTTGTTCTTGCAGCCGGCTCCCACCCATCTGTGTTATGGGACAATTCAGCGCCTGTCAGGAGAGAGATAAGGGAACAGCTTAGGGTTCAGCTTCTATTAGGGGCTCGTCAGTTTGGGCTGTATGAGCTCTTCTGCCAGGCTGTATATTAGGACATTTGCAGGCTACATCATTAAGTTCTATTTAAGGACTCATTTGCCTTGTTCACTTTAGCAAAAGGTTGTTTTAGCAGAAATCTGGAGCTTATCATCTTCCCCTCTGCTCCTGAAATCTGCGTTTAAACCCAGGATTAGGAGCTGATGGACAGCTCTGATGACATGAATCTGAGGGATAATAATTCAAAACTGTCAGTCTTGTGAATTTTCCTACAATGCTTGTGAGCATAACTAAGATCTATTTGTATCAATCTGTAGGCTCAGGAATAGTGTTGCTTCCACTTGAATTTTCCTTGCATTTCCAAGGCTCTATCTTCAACTATAAGGGCTTCATCTTGATCCATTTTAAATGGTAACACAGATTGCATAGAAGCCTGAGACCTTGTATTTGCATTCTCCAGAGTAAGATTTCCAGTCATCATAGGGAGAAGTGGATTAATTGCTGCAAACTCCATGTGTGTACTTGAATCTCATCTCTGCAGTGATTTTGATGCTTTGAGCCCACCATTAGCTTCAGATGCCTATAGCACAGCTGTCTGCCCCTGACTGATTTATATGGGCTCTCCTTCCAGACAGGAAAGGGAAAGAGATATTTTAGAACATAGTTCATCTGACCCTGCTTTAGCCAACTGCTTTAGAAACAGAGGAATCCTGTCCTGCAGGTGACTGTTTCTCTCCACTGTCTGTAGTGTCAGATGTTGATGTCAACATTTGCTGAAATGAATCCTGTATGAGATCTGTCCAGTTTTAAATGTAACTGATCAGGCATTTTCACTGAAGTGTAGTTCCCAGCTGGCAAACACGTCCTGGTGCCCAGGGAGCTGGTTGTGTGCTGTAACTTTCTCTACTTTTATTCTCCAGCTCTTTATCTATAGAATGAAAATTATTCCATCATGACAGGAACACTGGCCTTTAGAAAGCTCCTTTTATCTACACAAATACTTTCTGCAGCATTTTTCCACTTTTGCTTATCCATCTTAGAGCTGGATTAACTTCAGAAAGACCTTGTATGGAACTCTGAGGCACATTTATTTCTTTGACCAGTAAATCAGTATTATAGTTTCCTGGGGCCTGGAAAAGAGGGTATTATTATGGAGTTATACTAAGTCCACTTTCCTGAATGTTCAGTTTCCAAGGAAAAGATATAAATCTCCCCTGTGCAGGAGAAGAAGCTATATGAAAAAGACTTCAGGTGCCTTAGTCTCTTTGTGTTTATGCTTGCTTGCCTTTCTTTTCTCCTTTCCTCCCTTTCCTCAGGTGTTGCTATATATTACTTAATCTCCTTTGAGGTAAGTATAGCTTCTCTGTTGCTGTGTGGAACACATTAGTATTCAGAAGAGCCTTTTTCTGTGTCAGAGCCAATATTTTGCTTCTTTGTAACCCTAACCTTCTTGGAACTCTCCAGCTAATATTTTTCTTTCCTTCTGTCTTTTATTGACTGTGGTACATTGAGTATTGCTTCCCTCCCCAGTAACTTTTTGGTTTTTGGCTCATGACTAATACATCCATTTTATGAAGGCATGAAACCTATTTACAGAGGAGAGGAAAGCAAAGCTGGTTGCAGGGGCTTGATGGAAGTGACAATAAGGAAGCACAGGCTCCCGAGTCATGTGTTTTGTACAGATGAGGTCTAGCATGCAGCAGAGAGGCACAAATTCTGTGGCTCCACAGGATCCTTCTGGCTGTGTCTGGTCCATGTGGGAAGAGTTGGGCTGACGTGTGCTGGCAAGGGTTGAGGTGAGCAGAGAGGGTGACAATGGGGTTCCATCCCCCAGCTCATGCCAGAGGAGAGGACATCCCAGCTGCTTTGCACCTCTGTGTCTCTTCCCCACCATTCTTTGTCTGCTTGCACTGCAAACTGTGTCAAGAAGAAAATTTATTCCTCCAATGCCAATACAAAACACGGCGTGTGGAGCTTTGCATCCTGTCCCCTGCTCCCCTTTATTTTCCTTTCCTCTGTGTTCTGCTGTCATTTGAGGAGACACTGAAGGAGTCCCAGTAACTGAAGCTAGTTCTCACATAACTTTTCTCCCCTTCCCTCCCCTCCTCACTGTAGTCATATAGCCTTGACACAATCTCATTGTATGCGTGTTTTAGAAGGAATTCTCATGGCATGCAAGGGATGAGGGATGATTTACCTGCTTTGCAAATATTTATCAGCACCTTCACATGTTGAAGCTCTCAAATAATTTCCGCCAGGATCTTCTCATCCACAGCAGATTTTTTGGACCGCAGAACTGACATATATGGGGCACAATAGTCTGTGTAGGAAGACCTGGGGAGTTTTCTGGTGTGGAGAGGGGGGGTCTCACTGGCTGCTTTGGTTCTGGTTGGGATTCCCTGAAGTTCTAGGGAGATAATACTTTGGGTTGCCAAAGTATTCTGGTAGCGAGGGATTAAGAAAAGTAGGCAGCTGATTGTGGCTGTAAGGAAAAACACTTTTTATTCGTTTGGGAATATTATTCCAGATCACCCTTCCTTTTGTCATAGATTAAATGTGGTTGTAGCTTCTCTGCTTTGATCTGACGTGCTCAGGGCCTGAAATGCAGACCTGTGATTCAGGGTTGCAGACCAGTGTTTTAAGTGTCTGTTCTGGTATCTCACTGGCGGAGTTGTCCTGTTCACAACTGATCTCTTAAAGGATGCAGCTAACTTGTTACATTTAGGCCACCAAGTTGCTGGTTCAGTCAGTGTTGTTGGTTACTTGCAGTGAAGTCCAAAACACACCTTCAAATAACTTTTTTTTTTGGGCAATCCAAGTTTTGATAACTCTCAGGCTTCTCTATAATTTGCAGATGGTCTAGTCTCAGTTTTGCACCTTCCCTTTGGTGCTTTCCCAGCCTTTGGTTGTCCAATCAAAATTGGCAATGGTCACCCATAAGCTGTTGAGAAACTTTTGATTCTCTGCTTTAAAAGCGCAGTAAATCTAGTTCACAGATGACAAATCTGGTCACCTAGGCAAATAAACAAAAACAATCAACAGACCAGAATTTTTCAAGATGAGGTAGAGCTCTGACAGGAATAGAGCAGTAGGAGAGAGTTGATGGTGGGGAAATCTGACAAGTTAATTTATTTTTGGTGTTTTAATTGGATCGGTTGGGAGACAGAAAGAAAAGATGGTGCAGGAGACAAGAGTCATGGAGTCCTGGGAAGGGGAGCAGGGAAGGAACTGTAAACATGACCAGCAAAATAATCCACTTGGTGCGCAAAGTCCATTTAAATGTAAATTACCCAAAGTGATTTTTGTGGAATTTTTTATCAGCACAGTGTAGAAAGACAGAATTATTTTCTCCCTTGTTTAAATACGTGATGCAGACAGCTGTAGAGAGCTATAAACATCCCTCATCTCTCTACCTCCTCCCACCTACTTCTTTCCTTTAGGCTCCTTGGAGCTGTTCCCTGCAGCAATGCTTCCAGGTAGTGACAGTGTGGATGTTCACTTCAGTCACCAGAGCCCTGTCAGGGCCAATTAGCATCCTAATGACTGGCATGTTCCATCTTGGCAACGTTCAGTCTGTGCTCTGCACCCGGGGACCTCTCCTCTTAAGAACCCATCTTGTCTCATCTGGACTGTCCTGGTCACAGAAACCTGTAAAAAAAAAAAAAAAAAAAAGAGAGAAGAAAATTTCCATTTCATCTTGTCTTCTGAGTCCCAGGGGCTTCAGCACTGAGCAAATATACTGTCCTTTCTTTTTGCTGAAAATGATGAATCTTGGCTTCAGGGAGGGGAAAAAAAAAATCAAACCACTGCTCTTACAGGTACTGAGGACTTTGGGCTGAAGCTTCAATGAGGCAAAGTAATGCAGTTCTTGTTCTTCAGAGCTTTGTTGAATGAGAGCAATCAAAGACCAGCCACATAGTCTTTAAATATTGAGTGGCTGGCCGGTAGGAGGACTAAAGTGGTACTTTCCTGAAATTACTGCTGCCTGTTGTTTGGTGGTCTGCTGCAAAATCCACTTCAGTAGCATCTGCTGTCGAAACGGTGCTTTTGTTGTTCAATCAATCTAGAGCTGACTGCAGTGCAGGGATCTTTTGGGTAGCACAGGCCAGGGCATGCAGGTGAGGAGATTTAGGGGAGGTTTCACAGCAACTCCGTGCATAGTGGGAGTACAGGGTGGCCCTCAGCACCCTTTGTCAGTGTGGAGGTTGTCAAGGCTTTGTACTCTGCCCTGCCAGACTGGAAGAGCAGCATCTCTAGCAGCAGCAGAGCTAAATGCTGCAGTATTCAATCACCCCATCCCGGTGCTGGGTTTTATTGTTCAGTGACAGTGTGCTTTCAAGACAAACTCACACGTCTATCCTGATTTTCAGCCCTGAAAGTTACTGTTTCTTTTTGTTAATATGGCACTGCTGTCCAATCCTGCCACGTCCTAGCTCTTCAGTGGCGTAAATGCAGCGCTGTGATGCCAAGACCAGCTGGTTGGCACAGCTGGCACAGCCAGACTGGCTCATCTGGAGGGAGAGGTCAGCAGTTTAATGGTCCTTAAGAGGAGCCAAACCAGTGGCAGTGCCAAAGAGCAGCTGAAGGGCAGTGTGTTACCATGGCTGGACTGAAGCTGCAGTGGGGAGGATTGCACTTTATGGGGCTGTGGAGGTGGCACCTTACACTGGTAACAGAACACTGTACTACTTGAACTGGCATTGCTAACATTCTGAGGACAAAAAAAATTTTCTTCCCTGTAAGGGGCAGCAAATATTGAATGTGAATGCTGGAGAGTGAATGAGAATTATTATTTTTGAGGTAATAACTATTCTTAAAGCACACACAAAAAACAGCCCTGCCATCCCCTAGCCCAGTGTGTAAGGCTGAAAAGACAGCACATTAACATATCCACATGGTGCATATGCTATTTTTAACATTGCTGTGAGAATTTTCCTGAATTTTTTGAATGGTGTTTGCATTTACTATCAGAATGCTGTCATATTCCTATCATGACTTTTTAAATCCTGAACTTGATGTTTTCATTGATCTGCTGCAATGTCACAAGAACTGGATGGCCAGGAAGGCTGTGGGTACATAGATAGGAGCACTGTGTTTGTTCAAGTACTTGCCTGCACCTCTTGTCCCTTCTGGATGTGTCCCCAGAAGACCTAAACCTGTGCCCTGGAGCCTTTCCTCAGAAGTGCTACGTTGAATGTCATGGTATCTGCTTCAGTCTGGTTTGTAGTGCACTGAGCCAGCTCTTAGGCATGAGGTATAGTAAATCAGCAAGGCTGACTGACTGCATGCTCACAAAGTACCCAAACAGAAGCCCTCCTAAAATGGCCCAATGATTTGAATTCTTCCTTTTGTGATCTCTTTTATGTGTATGATTTAGTTTGTTGATACTTTTGAGACTGATGCCCTCTGTCCCTCCCTTGTGGGTCTCTGAGCATCCCCAAATCTGACATTTTAGGCATCACACAGTCATGATATGCTGCTTTCCCAGGGCGTCTTGCATTAAACTCTACTGAAGGTCGCACTTAGTTTTTCTTAAACATGGAGGCCAAAAATTTAAGATAAAACATAGCCTCTAATAAAAGTGTGATTATTGTGTCAGGATCTCTCTTGAGAAGCTTAGGTGCTTAGTGAAGTGTCAAGTATTAGATGAAATGGAGAGAGTTGGCAGAGCTGATGTAAAAGATGGATAACAACAGGGCAGATTTTCCCACATTAGTCTGTCTGTATTCCTAATCCTTACCCAGAGCTGCTCTACCTCTCCCTTCAGAGTGAGGAACTAGCCAGGTTTCTGTGACCTGTTTAACAAGAGGATAGTGCCCTGCTGCTTTCCAAAATGTGTATGGGAAGAGAGCATGTAAGCTCCCAGGCAAGGGTTCAGGGGTCCTGACTCAGATTTTTGGCAACTAAGCCACATATCACCTGGAAGCCAGAGGCTGGTTAGTTGTCCATGCTGCAGAGAGGGGCAGAGCCATAGCATGAGCCAGCCCTCCTGTCCCAGTGGAGCTTCAGAGCCTTCAGAGCCAGATGGTTTCTAAGGACTGGAGCCAGAGGCTGAGAGTTAGGGATTCAGGACTGAGGCTCGAGGGTGATCCCCAACTGCCCAGGAGAACATAAATCTCATTGGTGTGATTGTAGACATATCTGGTGTGGCCAAATCTGCAAAAATCATATAGATCTCTAACTCCCAGTGATGTTGAGAGGATTAGATGCCTACATGACTTTGTCTGCCAAAACTGCCTGCTTCACTTCTTCTTTTGCAAAATCAATAGAATACCACATCATCTTATTACTTCCCAGTCTGGCTTTGTAAAGATGCAAGGGATTTATCCTGAGGATTTTTTTCTAAATCAGTGGGGACGTGCTCTCAGTTGGGACTCTGATCATAGCGTAATTATTGCTTTATGTCGGGATACAGAGCTGTCACACAGTTTTCTGCTCAAGCACATAGTCAGACATCAGTCTGCAGCTCAGATATGGTCAAACCAATAATCTGAGTACTCAGTGGTTTTCTGTAGTGCAGGACAATTCCCAGAGATTAATGTAAATGTAAGAGCCTTTCTAATGGAAGCAAACTACAATCCTGTGATTGCATTACATGTTTCAAATGGCTCTGTAAAGACTTGGCAACTATGTATTTTTGAAGCACATTTATTCTTGGTACAGCTTAGATCCTACCTCAGTGATGAATTACTTTAAACTTTAAAATGAACTCCTTGTCCTGATGTCAGGATCTATTGTAATATAAAGGTGACTTGTGAGAAAAAACAAATATTTATTTGGCTTGTGATTTTTTTTTATCATACTGAAGGTAAAAAGAGCACAGAGCACTGATGCTTCTTGAAAGCATCAGTGGTGGCTGAAGGAATACTAAAACAAAAAGCATTTCCAAATATCAGATCCATGTAGTTCTTTTATTTCAGACTTGTAAAATTTCTTTCTGATTGAAGTTCCTTTTCTTTCAAGTCAACTTCAATTAAACACTGGAGAAAAACCTCTATATTTGTTTCAGAGTTTCAATATCCTTTCCAGGTAAAGTGCAGGAGCTTACAGTGTCTATTCCCAGGATGCTTGTGGAGGAGACTTGCAGTTGGCTATGCCAGTTACAAAAAGCTGGATGCTAAAGAGGTAGGAAATGGAGAGCTTAGTGTTAAATTTAAAAATTTTCCAAATACTTGGAAGGAAGAAAGCTGCCATCTTCTTGCTACTCACAAAACTCATCTTTTCCAGTTGCTGAGACTGATTTTAATCCCAATTGTGGTCTGTATTTGTCTGTACAAGTTGTTTTTTACCAAGTGACTGATAATGTCTTGTCTCAGCATCATGCTGTAAATCAAAACCCACATGAACTGATATGATAGCTGATTTTTATCTGGAAGCAAAATATCTACTCTAGCATTTACATTTTTTGAGTACAGACTATGGTGTTTTGCTTATTTCCCACTCTACCCTTATGCTTACTTCTTGTTTTCACTCATTCTGTATCTGTATTTAAGGAGTTTTGGTCAATCTCTGTGGAGTTAATTCTGTACCTTGTGTTTATTAGGATGTTTTTTCAGCAATAATCTTGATTACCAATAATGAATTAAAACCTTCTGCTTGTGACTTACTGCATTTGTGGTCTGCATCATTCCTGGTGTGGCATCATGGCATTGTATTTGGACAAAGCCTTTTCATGAGGGAAATTTGGTGTCTGCCTTTGAGTTAAGCACAACAATTGCTTGTTGTGGGCAGAGCAATTTGTGGTGACAAATTCCTGGTCTGTCCAGCTGTAAGAGCCCCTAGGTTGTCCATAGCTTAAATCCGTGGGTGCAGCAGGTTGAGGGGATTTGTGAAAAACAACTGTGTCAGCACACACACTGTAACCTGCTGGTGGATCTGATACCCCAACCAGTCACTTCTGTGTTGCATTTCAGGGTCTGGGACTACTGTGGGAAGCAGCAATTCTGCAGTGGGTTTGTGTGGAGTAGAAAACAGAACTGCATTTGGTGTGGCATAAGCAACAAGTTGCTTTTCTGTTAGAATATATTCACTCTCTGTTTTGAGTACTGTCAGTTGGCTGCACATTTGTTGTGAAGTAGTATAATGTACTTCAACATTGTGGCCAGCAAGGAGAGGACTTCTGAGCTTGGTTTTGGGACCAGTGTATAAAGTCTTTGAGCCAGGGTTCTGGAATAGGATTGGTAGCAGGATTGTCATGCACTCTGGATAAAGGAGTGTCAAGATACCATAGTTATCTCACAAGGAGCTGCAGGAAAGATGGCACTTCTGTTCTCAGGGTGCTTGAGCTGTGTCTCATTCTGACCACGGAGTCTGTAGAGCTGGATGGACTAATTCCTAAGCCTCGCCCTGTGCAGCCCTGGGTGGCTTGGGAAACAAATGTGTAGTGTGGGGTAATAGTGGCCAGAACATGAGTTTTGAGGACCAGGCTGTATTGTTGCAAATTAGATGAAAGTAGGTTGGTTTCTTTTCTGTGCCTGGGAGGGACAACTACTTAAATGTTGTCACTGGCTGCCTGGAAGGCAGCTGTGCCCTTCTGGTCCATTGTGGCTGGCTGACTGCAAGCTCAGGCAGTACTTAAAATGCAATCCTCCCAGGACTGCCAGGGCACAGTTCTACAACAGTGATCTGCAAAATGTCTGCTTGTGCAGTTCATTCTGGCCTCTGTGGCTCCCGAGACAGTTCATTGTCTGTCAGAGCTGTATGTTTCCTCCCTGTTCCAAAAATGTGGTTACAAATACTGTGTTTCTGGCTTATTACTTTGAACATTTTTTCTGCCAGTTCACAGGGCTTCCTTTTCCACCACCCAAGTGCAAAACACTCATCTTCGTTGTCAGCTCTTCCTAGCCTACCCTGCCCTGTGTATCTTGTCCTGTGCAGTGCTGAGACATCACCCCCCATCTGCTCTGTCAGCCTTGAGTCTTCATTTGTCATGCAGCTCTGAAAAACCTCCTTCATGTTTTCTTCAGTGTCACATCTGGCAAGAGGAGCTCTACTTAAAGGTCACCAAAACTGACAACTTCTCATTCTCAGTCCTCCCATAGCACTCTCCTGTGCCAGCAGCAAGCTGAGAGATGTGAGACAGCTGCTACATGGAGAGTACCTGTAAAGCTCAAGGGAGGAGCTGCTGAGTGGCAGAACTGCCCGTGTCCCCCTTTCTTTGCCCATGGCAGTGCTGCCTTGCTGCCCAGGGAGGATTGGGGTGTGGAAGGAGGGAGAGCACGGCCTGCTGGGGCTGCCCTGCTCCCTGCTGAGCCACTCTGCTCCAGCTCCTCCAGCAGAGGCAAGGCTGCCTCTGAGCAGTGGGGACGTCTTCCTAAGGAGCTTTGAGTGGGAGGTGATGTCATCGTCGCAGGCTCCTTCCCAAGTCTCCCTCACAGCTCAGTGAATCTCCCCAGGACAAGTCCTTTAGGAAAGGGACAATGTTCTGTAACTTCGTGCCCATTAGATGCTCAGCAAAATACGCAGGAATGCCCAACAGTTCCTTCACTACTTCCGATGCTGGTAACTGTGAGCTTGTTTAAGGTCTGTCCTTCTGTCTTGCCATGGAGAAGCACAGTGAAATTTGTATTTTGCACAAGAGGGAGCGTGCATTCCTTCAGCAGTGAAAGAAATAGTGCTGGCTGTGGGTTCAGTACTAACAGCAAGCAAAGCCCCCCTCCAAAAGAGAATTTTTCTCTGTTCCACTCCCTTGGTAGACAATTTTATGGACTTTTTGTCTCATTATGTTTTATTTGCCCCAGTTGTTTGTATATATAAAGAGACTAAAGTAGAATTATTGAATGAAGTCCCCAGTGTTTAATCTTTGCGTTTCTCATGTATGCCTTCACATGGATTTTTAAAAAATCTTTGTTTATAAGACACTTTGTATTGTACCCTCTCCCAATGGCTGCAGTCCCCCAGAGGAGCTAGAATATGGTCGTAATTATTTTTCCTTAACTGACTGTAATTCTGTTCTAACCTGGGAACTATTTCCTTTTTGTGTGGCCAAACACTACATGCAGCTCTGTTATTGATATATGTGCATCACAACTAAGGGTCTGATTGAGAATCTGCATGGGACTGTGAATCTTTCATTGATTTTTTTTCCCCATAGGTTTTGACTGTACCTCTAATTACCTACAGTTCTCGGTGAATCTGTGCTGCTCTGTTTACTTTGCTTGATGAGATAAGGATCATTCTGTTCCTTGGTGAGATGTATTCCCAGGAGCCTTCTTTTTTTTCACCTGTGCAGTGATCACTTTATATTTTAGCAGCCTGATGCTAATAAGTGCTGCAGCATTAGCTGTGCCTTGGAGACAAAGCCACTGTAATACAGCCCTGATGTGCCCGTGGGTTTTACGTGTTCCTCTCAGCCAGGGTGTAAGTGGGTGACTCGGGCTGCCCTTAATTTACATCAAAGGTCCCCCAATACCCTGTTTGTGAGGGGGTGACATGGCACTCTGTACTTTGCTTATCTTGTTCATCTGTTACGGTCCTTCCTTGTTAATCCCTACTTGCTATAGTGAGTTTTCACTGTGCTCCTCTTTACCTTTAGTCCCACTGATATTTTTGTGGCTTCTTTCTGTATATGTTTGGCTTTTCTATTCACATTTTTACCAATGGTTTCTATTCTTGGCTTTGTGGATGTCACTTTCTATCTTACTCCTTGGTGTTTTACAGCTTTTTTTCATCTCATGTGGCACTGGACAGGCAGCCAGTCCTCCTCTGTGGAGGTGAGTGGGTGCTTTGGATGTGCACCTTGCTAAAGAAAAATCATCAACTCGGTCTTCCCCTGGCAGCTCGAAGGAAGATTATGGGAGCAGGATTTGTATCAGGATGGTTCACTGATGTGGTCACAATTCAGGCATTTGGTTAGGTTAGTGTTTATGGCAACAAACTGCAGCTTGGTGAGCCTGAGGAACCAAGGAGCTAGACCAAAGGAAAGACACAGAACTGAGAGGCAGTGACATGTGCTTTGCACCAAGATTGCAAAGTCCTTGCTCCTGTTTTGAACGCAAGCGCTCAATTTCTGCAGAATCTGATTTTTATCTGTAGCCCCACCTTAATTTATTGCATTCATGTATTGAGCTGGCTGCGTTCAGTATGTTGATTGAATGGTGAGATGATTTAAAAACATGAAGTGTTCTGGAGAGAGATTAAACTGTTTCCTTGTTCAGTATTTCATATCTCTCTATCAGCCATGAAAATTGAAACTGGAAATATTAATAAATTAATTGACACATTTCCTACTCTCATTGTAATGATACAGCCAATCCACAAGCAGTCATATGATGAGTCATATCTTCAGAAGCTGGAGATATTTTTTAAATCATTAGGTTATTTCACAGTATTGGGTTTTGTTTTTAATTTGTCTTCTGCTTTATGAACATTTATGCTTCTTATTAGCAGGCTTTCTTCTGCAGTCAGGAGGAGCAGAAACTTAGTTTGTCCTTTTTTTTCCCTCAAAATGACAGCACTTATGCTCAAGAGTAGGCCTATAATAATAGTAAAAACTGACATTTCTGCAACTTCTTCTGCGTTCTTTCACTTGTGACGTAAAGCACTTTAAAGATTCAGCTTTCTGTGACAAGCAATGAATAATGTTAATTGAAGATTTTTTTTAAAAACGTTATAGTTGGCATTTCCCTCCTGCCCTGTTCTTTCTCTCCCCCTCTCCCCTTTTTCCCAAATTTAGAAGTTGTTATAACAACATCAGCCATTGTTTTCTTGGTGTCAGTGACCATGGTGCTTTGGACAGGAAACCTTAGAAGGATAAATTCCTGAAACTTCCTCAAAGATCTTGTTGCAAATTTTTGCCCTAGTTCAGCTATTTGTGTAGGAGGATTATTTTTTAATGTTTTTGATGGCTGCGTTAGAGCTGTAGTACTTTACTAGGGCCTGATACTAATAAATCACAATGGTGTTATAAAAAAAATCACAGTAGCCAGATTTAAAAGCACTTTGAAGTGTTGTAGTTACTTTCAATACTGAGTGGCCAGGTGATAAAATGACAGTTAAAATGAATCACCCCTGAATGCAAAGTATTGCATGTAAAAAGAAAATAACCTTCTTCCCTTCCCTAGCAAAAACCCCACAAAGTGAAGGTAGTGATGATGAGTCATACCTCAACTAACGCTGCCTTGGGAAAGTTGCTCCTAATAAGTCTTTGGAAGAGTAAGCACCGTGTTCAGAGGTGATTAAAGAGGCAAATAAAATGAAAGATTTTTTTCCTACTGTGTGTGAATTCATCAATTTCTAGACTCGTCAGCCTGGAAAAGAGGTAAATGAGAGGTCGCAGGAAAAGGCTAATGAAATCATCAAGGAAAAAGAGAAGATAAATTAGGGAATGAACATTCACCTTCTCATAAATAAGGCATTAGGAACTATCCAATTAAATAAGAAGTAGATATTAAGTAAATGAAAATATATTTTGCTGTGACATGGAACGGAGCTGTGGAACTTATTGCTACATCGTGTTGTTGAGTGTAAAAGCATACACAGACTGGAGAGATTCATGGGCTGTAAAACAGAATAGATCAACCCCAGCCTCTAGCTGAGGAACCATAAGCTTCTAATAGTCAGCTGAAACTCTTTAAGGAAGGAAAATGTACATCCTTCTTAAGGATGTACCGAGAGGAAGGTAATGCTGCCTTCTCCAAGCTTCTGACTCCTATCATCTTCACTTCCATGTTCCTGTGGGGCTGGTTTCTTGTATTGTGTGTGAGTATGTATCTGAACAGCCCAGAGTCACAGGAACACATTCCATTCCTCTTATCTGCATATAAGTGTGCATGTTTTTCCTGGAAAGCTTTTCTCTGTAATTGGACTGCATCTGTGTTATTTCAGAGAAACGGGATCTTGATGCAGATTACATCGTGCAGAAAAATCCACGGCTGAGGATGCACTGAGGAAAATCTCCACTAGTTGTCACTCGATCCCCATTTTAAAGCTGACTTCCAAGACCAGTTCGAGCTTCTTACTCTGAGAATCAAGTCCTGGGCCCAATAGCAAATATGCTGGGACAGGTTTTGCCACGGAGTCTCTCTAAAGTGGTGACAGGAATAAATTTAAATCCAAGAGATGGCAGCCCGTGCAAGTGTTGTTCTGTGGGTTTTGGCTTTCTAAATAATTGCCCTTAGCAGGGCGTTGTCCAGGGTCAGAGTAGTGAGGGTGCGGGAACTGCTGTCCACATTCTGCATGCCAGCTCCTCCCTCTGGTGAGCTGGTGATCCTGGTGGACACATTCCCTCCAGGAGGACAAGTTACAGAAGAGTGAAAAGAGGGGTATGGTGGTGCCAGGGTTGGCTTGTGATCAATGTTTTCTTGGAAAGGATTGTGGCAAAAGGGTGCCAGCAGTGATGAAGAGGAAGGGGCTCAGTAGAGGTATTTTTCAGCTTATTCCCAGGATGGTTTTCTTTCTCTGGTTTCATATTGAGCTAGCACCTGGACTTGTAACTTGAAGAAGGTAAACTCTCTCACAACTCCATGTTTTGCCTCTTTGCGTTTCTATGGTACTTGTATTCAAAGCCAGCATGAGTTTATGAAATTTACATTTTTCTCAAACTTGATAAACATCTTTTTTCCTCTTTTGTCTTTAGCTCCCCCTGCTATGGGTTTAGTTTTGAAGCTCATGTGTTTTATTGTTTGTGTTAGAGTAGTGTTGTGTTGAACAAATCACGTTCTGCGCTGGTTGGTGCTTGATGCTGTGAAGAGAGGAAGGAAGAGCTACTGGTTATCTTGAAGACTTTGCTCTCTGAGTAAATCACAAGAAAATGAAAACATAACACAATTCAGGCTTTTAATTCTTTGTTATATTTGCAAGGTACTAGTCAGTGATGGAGCCTGGCAGTAAGAGCACTCAGGATGTTCTGTACCCTGCTCCCACGTGCTCACTCTGTAAGGACCATCACATGCTCTACCATGTGTGCACTGGAGGGAACACAGAGCAAAATTGCTGTGGCTGGGAAGGTCTCACATACTCTTGTTCCTACAAATCAATTGCTGTTTCCAGTCTCTCAGTGCTTGAGTAGAAGCAAAGCTTGTTTGAAAGGGAAGAAAACCCCAACAAACAACAACAAGAAACCAAACAAAAACCAAACCAACAACAACTAAAAATTGCCCCCCAATTCCACACACAAAATCAAATCCTCCCATTTTTCAGGATTTAGAGATTTCCTTTTTAAAGTAATGAAACAGAAAGAATTTGTTTTTCAAACTCTTGTTCACTGTAATGGTAAAAGTGTTGTCCTTAGTTACTGCTATAAAATTTGATTGAAAGTGTTCTGCAATCCATTCTCCTCTTCTCTTGAACGGAGTAAAGAAAATCAGCTCAAACTGAATTGCTTTCAAGGCGTTTGTTCCAGGTTAGAGAATGTTTCCTGCTCCAGCTACCCATTTCTTTTGAAATAATTATATTTTGGAAATACTGTGAGGCCAGGCCACCAAAATCAATGTCAAGGGGACAAAGTTCTGTTTGAGACCAATGGGCAGGATGTTCATGCATTTGTGTCCCAAGACTTACTGTGTTTTATTTTTATACTGAGAAAAGACATGGATATTTATTTGCATGACAAATGAATATCTTTTAATCTCTATTATATCAGCTGATAATTTGATTGCTTTGTTGAAACTTTTATTACACATCTTTGTCTAATATTTTCTTCCTCCTTTAATTTTCTAAAAGCCATTTGAAAACCATGGAGATTAGGCAATCCCTTCCCCCACATCCTACATTTTAAATGTAGGGGAAAATAATCAGAAACTTCTCATTGCTCTTGATTGCCTTTTAATTATTTTATGCTTTAATTAAGTCTCACCATTCCTCATTAAGGCTATTGTTCAGGAACTGTTTAAGTAATCCTGCACAAGCAGCATCTGTAAAAGCTTTTGGTGGCTGTTGCCTTGGTAAGGGGAATTTTAACTTTCGAAAACATGTAACACATGATGAATTTTGGTGCCCTGTGTCTCCTGGGGAAGCTGTGGTGCAAAAGACAGAACCCCAGATTTTTAGAATGCCTAGGAAACAAGTTCCTGAGGCTGGAGCAGCCTTCCCTGGAAATAATTCTTGCACTAATAAAGTGACCATTTTCATGGTTTATGCAGGACAGTTCAGAATCTGTATTAGCCAGTTTGATGGTATTCTTGATCCAGTCCTGTTTGTAATAAAATTAGAGGTGCCAGACAGTGACTTCTTAGGTGCTGACATCATTGTCTCCTGTGGTGGCAGTAAGTCTGAGGCAGGGGTCAGTGTGTTGGGCTGCAGGAGCCAGCTCGCACCTGCCCGCCTGCATGGTGGGAGAGGGGGAGCTGCTGCCAAGGCCAGAGATGCCAGTGCTCCCTGTGACACCCGTGTCAGGACCCCTGGAGGGTCTCTCTCCTTCAGCTCAGTCCCTGACTCTTCAGCTGCTGTGCTGAATTTCATTCTACTGCTGCTAGACCTGGAGCTCAAGGGAGAAAGTCCTGGGTCACTGTCCATGCTAAACTGAATAGCTGTAGCTGAGAATAAGTCTGAACTGCAGCTGCTTAACTAAATTTAAAGTGTAGGGATCACATTAAAGAGAAGTTTGAGCAGCAGCAAAGTTTTCCAAACAAGGTCCATGCTGCGGGAGTGCCTAGATAACTTGGTAGCAAGGTGAAAGAGGCCTGGGAAGTTGCAGTAGCACTGTGGGAGGTTTTACAAGCTTGTCCACTATACTGGATGTGCGTTTAATTTGCAGATTTGTCAAATGAAAGTGCATTTCCATCTGCTGTAGTTAAAATCTCAGTAGAATGAGCCTCCATCTCTTTGGCTGACACTTGTAGAACATCCTGCTTTTGCCATAAAACTCACGTAGGTAACGTAGCTCAAGCGATTGCCATGAGCATGGTGTAATTTGGTTGAACCACCTGATGGTGATCAATGTCATGTGGGGGTCACTCCTCTCTTGAACACTCCTCTCTTCTCCTCTGAGAAGCAGAGATGATCTGCTGTCTTTGTATGTGTGTATGCAAAAAAAAACCCAAGTAGTGTTGGTGTACACAACACTTCAGGGTTGAAGTTGTGTGCAGCACTGTCTCAGCCCTAGCTGACTGACATTTTGGGTATTTAGCTGTGATTAAATGAGAGTCTGCCTATCAGTTCATCAGGGAATCTGGTAAATGAGGAACTGTCATAATTAAAATCTTGTTGGTGTGAAATCCTACTGAAAATACTTAGCATCTGCCATGCAGCAATCCTTAAATACTTAACAAGCTTTTGACTTTCTTATGAGGAGGTAAACATCAGTATCTCCCTTGCTCCAGAGACTGGTATGTAGAAGAGTCAAGTGACTTTTCTTTGTCATATGCAGAGAACCAAAGCAGAGTTCTTTGATTAGGATTTTAATGTTGGAGGTCCCCATACATGCAGTCACAGTTATTGCAGTTGTAGAGCAAAGTCTTACCTGTTATAGGTAGAATGTGAACTTTAGGAACTTGTCAATCAAGGAGAGATCAAGTGACTTTTTCTGGAAGAAATGAACAATCTCAGCTGTTGTGGAAGAAAAGCTCTGTAAATCCACCTCTTTCTTGCACAGACTCTTTTTTCATCAGTGAAGGAGCAGAACTGCTTGGTTATTAAGGAAAGAAGTTTTTCCTCAGTCAGGAATATAAGAACACTTTGAAAAATACAGGTTAGAGCCTGATGTAGCATGTAAACTGTATCAACACGCTGTATGAATGGCTTATTGTAGAAGCAGGACACTTGAAAGCAGATCAGTAATAAAGTGTAGCCTGACCAACATCCCTTTAAAAAAGGAGTTGAATAATTGCTGCACTTTGTAAAATATTTCAAGTGGAACGTAAAAGACTCCTTCACCTTCATGGAAATGAAATTGCATTTCACATAAACTCCTGGAGACTGATAGCCAGAACCTGCCTTTAAGCTTGGAAGAGGTGACAGGGCGGAAATCTGAGATGAATTTGGGGGTTGTATAGCCCAGGGTATATATTGTGAATAGACTCTGAGAGAGTCAAACAGGCAAGCATTGATGAAACTCAGGAGAGAAGGAGAATTATGAAAAAAAAGGAAAGAAATTTAAATTTAGTCTTAACAGAAGTTTCTGCTACTTTAGTGTATTCTGATAGGCTTTTTTTTGTGGCATCCTGCTTATCAAGCTGTATCTGGAAAACCAAATCATGCTTAGAGAAGTCATCTGGAGTTCTGCTTTGATGAATGTATCTTTAATTCTGACTAAAACATTTAGTCAGAACAGCTGACAAATATATGTATGGTATTTCTTATTCTTAGCTCTAGGTTTGCAAACCCCTATTGCAACACCATTACAAGATTCATAGAATTGCCATATTTTCAACATGAAGTTGACTTTTTTTTCTATAAGAAAGCTGATTGTAAAGTCACTGAAGTATGGGCTGTTTCTAAGAGGGCATCTGACTATTCCTAATTCTGCAGATGAAATTACTGATTGTATACTGCAAGTTTTAGCTGAGCCGGCAGCGAAATAAATACAAGCCAATAAAATTTGCTTATTTTCCAGCTGAAATGTAGCTGTGGAGGATGGCTGTGATACTCATTTTGGGTAATGCAAGAAATTATACTGTATTTATATATATATATATATATATAAAAAAATAATGTGATAAAGTTTGAAGGGTAGAAGGAGGAATTGATAAGATCCTTCTGTGACATTTGAGGAAGACTATAAGCAAAACCCATGTAGTAAATTTGTTATTATTTATAGACTTTTATTTAAAGGTTTCTAGGTGGATGAGTTCCAAGACTTCTGTTGTCCTTAAAGAGTTCAGTCTGGCAGTCAGCAAGTGTGTGGTGATGATTCATCAGGTGTAGTGAGCCTGAATAAATTTTTGACAGATGCAATTAAGCTGTGCGTCTCAGCAACATTTTTCTTAGCTACAGGTCAATGTACTCTCCATTTGTTCAAGGCTTTCTCTTAAGTGACAAATGGTGCTAGACAGCTGTTTTGGAAATAGGACTCATTCCGTGTCAGAGGTGAGAAAACACTTTTTATTGTGTGTAATGGAAAGGCTAACACCAGGGTTGACACAGAGGGAGCTTTAGGAAGCACTAAGCTTTATACTATGTGGGAGACCTATAGGAAACCTTTTACTGAGGGGGATGGGGAGAAGTAATTAATCCTTTTTCCCTTAGTCCTTGATCTCTGGTAATAGAGAATGAAAGAGACATTCCTACAGCATGTGATAATTTTATCAGGAATTTATTTCCTCTTTTGCTTAGTCTGTATGCATGCTGCACACTGGGAGTTGTGTAAAGCAGATGACTTCATAGCTCATGATGGATTTCAAATACATTTCTGTGCTCTTTTGTAACAGACCAATATAAGTATGCAGAGGATGGTAAGGTACAGAGGAATGCATGTCCTCTCAGAGTCTGTGTCTCAATAGGCAGGTACAGGATGGATTTATTTTTTTTTTTAGGAATTCCTTTTGGCTCCATCTAAAGGCACAAAACACAATTTGGTGTTGATAATTGGAATTACTTAAAAGAACTGTCATTGAAATGCTAAGCTTGTAGGAACTGTATTCATTGGGAAGGAAAAAATGCCAGATGTTTCAGGTATAGTAGATGTTGAGGAGAGATTAATTAATAGTTTGTAAGTGTATTTTCTATGACTAAAGCTCACACACTGAGAAAAAGTGATTAAATCTGTTTATTAAGGATTAGTGTACAAAAGTTGTTGAAGAAGTGGTTAATGAGGTTTCACTGCACTGTTAATGAATCACAGAAGCATGGTAATAACCATAGTGAATTCCAGCCTTTAAGGTATCATTCACTGATTCCCACTATCTTGTCCTGTAGTCTTTAGGTATATACCTAAAATATATATATGTATTTATGTATGTATATATTTTTTTTCATATGTGTACATAAAAATAAGGCAGAGCAGCCTCATAGATCTCTGGATTTGTAGAACAAAACAGTGCTTCAGGACTCACAATGTGCTGGCCTGTGCTGTCTGCTGAGACTGCTTGTCAGTGTGTGTGGCTGTAAGCCCTGTTTGAGCAGGAGCAGTGACAGTGTAGGTGTGGTGTTTTCAGACAGGCACCTTGGATAACACTGCCCTGTTTCTCTGGGAACATTTACACTGCGTGTACCTGGATAAAGAGAGGTGCTCATTCCTAGTGCAGTCCTTGTTACTCAACAGCTCATGCAAGCAGCCATCTCTGAGGCAGACCAATTGCATTTTAGTGCAAAACTGCACATTTAGATGCTTAACTTCACTGCTTTTGGGGTGTTTTAATTTGAATTTTTCTTCTAGAATGTGAGGCATCCTCATTTCACGGTTGGCAGCTTTGTTTATTTTGTTAAATGTGGCATTTCCTCTTAGAGCTTTCACAGGCTGCTCAGCTGAAGGAACTTGCATGTTCTGCCTTCTGAGCCTTGGATGCTGCTTTTCAGTGTGACTTGGCTGGGGTTTTGTCTGTGTGAGTTCATTTATTCTGTTAGTTAAAAAGAATCAACTTTAGATTTTGATTTTATGGAATTTATTGTTGATTCATTTTAGAAATTGGCCCACCTTTCTCTTGATCTTTGTTTTAAATCAGTTGATGCAATGAGTTGTGGAAATAGCCATGTGGAGGGTAGAAGGACAGTTTTCTCTGGCATTTGGAAATTTGTTGAGGATACTGCTTCCTGCTGATTTGGAGCAAAATCTAAAATTGTTGAGACTCCACAAAGGAGAACTCCATTGCCTCACAAGTGTGTATAGGAAGATATTTGACTTACAGTCTGTTTTGTTGTTCTGCATTTCAAAACTGAAGTATTTCATTTAGGTTCTGTCATCTGAAGTGTAAATGTGATACCCATGGGGGAGAGAAAAAAGGATGGGAGTTAAAATAAGGAAAAGTAATTTAAAAATGAAAAGTTGAGCAAAACCGTTATGGAATCACTATGGGCTTCTACAGCATGTATCCTGGATTTGTTTGTGTGGGGGTTTTTTTGTTTGTTTGTTGTTTTTTTTTGTTGTTTGTTTGTTTGTTTTTTTTTCTGACCGCTGTCAGGGTTGCTTTGCTATTATGAACACTAAGGTTTTGGTACAAATGCTTGTACTGAAGAATTGTAGATCTTTTGAAATAGTGTTTTCCTGTTGTTGCTGTTGCATTACTGTCATGCACAGAGGCAGAATTTAGATTAGATCTTCGAAGTGTTGACTGGAATCCTCAAAATTGAGGCTATTTCAATAGAGTTAGTGTATTTTAACACATACAACAGCTAATCCTGATCCTGTTAATGTCATTGACAAAACCATAGTGAACTTTCCCCAACTGAGGATTTCATATGAAGGATTCCAGGTTTTGCTTTCTCTGTAAAGCTGGAGCTTTATTTGTTGGGCAGTTGATGAAGTGACTTGTCTGTGTTTGTTTAGGCTTTGCTTTAAAAGCTGGTTTCTCACTTCTGTTACATATCTTTGTTTGACTTTCCCATTCTGATTTTTCCTTCACTATTCAGTCCAAGTTGAAGTAGGGAGGAGGCAGGAAATGGTTTACAAATGAAAATGAAATGAAACTCAGCACCCCACACAAGTCCACCAGCTTCATTCACTTCCACAGCATCACGTCAGAGCTGGGAGTCTGAAGCCTCTCCAAAGGGTCCTGTCTCTACATTGGCAGTTTCCAGCCCCTAACACTACACTTAAAAAACCAAACCAAACAGCAGCAATAACAACACCTCACCAAAAAACCCAACCAAAACACTCCAGCCCACAGCCTCTGGGTTTTGTTTCTGTATGGTCAAACACTCTGGACCTTTCCAGGAGGAGTCCCCTTCACCCAAATCTAACTATTTCAATGTCTTCAGAGTCTAAATGCTGAAAAAATATAATTAATAAATCTGTTGTTTCCTATGGCTTATGTTGTATCTGGACTTAAATAATTTTAACCTTATGGTACCAGTGAGGCTCTCTGGACAAGAGTAGGTTTTCCACTGTCCTAGAGTTTGCTTATAGTAAATTGCTTCAGTTGGCTTCTTGAGACTTGTTTCAAGAAAACTTTCATTAGAATGCCAAATGGCATTCAGTGAGTTAAATGCAGTTGCTGGCTCTTTTTACCAGAGACACAGTTATCTAGGAGCAATTGTGGGATGTCTGATTATAACAGAATCTTGCACAATATCCATGCTTACTCTCTGCAAATGACAGTTTCTTCCTCAAAAGCGTTGTAACATTACCTAGCGCTCACATGTGACCTTAACGGGAGTACAGGATAAGTTGTCTTGGGGCAGTTAACTCTAAGATGTTTTGGCAAACACCAGGACTGTACAAATACCCTGTAAATGTAATTTTGCACCTGTGTAATTTTGAGAACTGGGTGATTCTGCTGTCACTTTGGCTTGAAGGCATTGACATGCCTGCCATGACATGGCTTGATGGCAGTGCCCAGTCAGCATCTCATTGCACTGTGCTCCCTACAAACACAGTGTCAGTGATGCTCAAGGATTTAGCATCTTAGTTGGCAAGATGGAAAGGAACTATCACTATACTCCTTTCAGAAACAGGACTCTAAAAATGGTAGGCTTGAGTCAGGTCTAAGGGAAGTTGGCAGCTGGACCCAGCTCCAGGTCTCAGGCTGAGGGTCCTTGCACAGAGCTCCTGCCTGCTTAAAATACACATTTCCCCCATGTTGTTTCATTAGTTAGTTGCTTTTCCATCTTGTTACATAGCATCTAAAAGTACTCAGCCAGATGGGCTGTTTGATTTGCTGGATGTTTCACTCTTTTATGTTACTTAAGTCAATACATGTCAGTTTTTCATCTGTGAAGGAGAGCTAAAACTCTCCTATTTAATACAGTGCTGTAAGGATGAGTTAGGAGGTTCGTTTCTCTTTTGCTGTGTCAGGAAGAGAGTTAATATAGTTTAGAGAATGGAAAATAAGTATTTCAGATCCAATCTTTCCTTCCTCTCTCCCTGTATTAAATATACTGTGCATCTGAAGTTTGGCTCACACCTACCCTTTTAGGATGTAAGTAACACATTTTAAATGGATTACCTCTTTTAGATTGCATTACCTCTTTTGGATTGCACAGGTTAACACCTGCATATTTCCACTTTCTCTGACCTTGTTTCATAAGCGTGAGGATTGGTCTTTGTAGACAACTTATTAATATAAATCCTTAATTATTATGAGCGTGTTGGGCATGGTGTGTGATTTGAGATCAGGAGTCAGGCTGTAGATCCCAAAGGGAAAAAACCACAGTCTTGTGGTTAAGATCAAAGGCTGTAGATCTTGCATTCAGTCTTATTTTTGCACATCCTTCAGTATCCCAAAGTCATTTAAGTGAGGGAGCTTAAATTTCCCTGTCTAGCCTAGGTGTTGTAAGAATAAATTAATTGGTGGAGATGAGTCAGTCAAAACTGCTCTGGGACTATGAGTTATTTAAAAGCCCGAATTTATCACTGAGGCCAGACTTTTCTAAAGGGCTCAGCTTGGCTTGTAAGCTCATGCCAGTAGTTGTCTTACCACGGTCATTTAGGATTTGTGTCACAGTTTTGCCTAGAAGTCCTCATGGACATCAATAATGCATTACACAAAGGCTTATTATCCAGGAGTTCTTGCCCTAAAGTACTTGCAGTCAAGTCAGAGGCAATAAATGGATATGAAGAACATAGAGAATGGAGCGAATGTGGCAATGGAGTACACTCTCCCTCTGCCTGTCTGCCTATCTAGCTATGTATCTATCTTTTGACATTTTTAACCTGATGAGATCCCTGATGCCAGCAGGAGGCAGTGAGTATTTTTAACATTGTGATTGTAGCTTTAAAGCGGGGAGGAATCTCTCCGGCATCATTTTAAACAAGTGTAAGTAGGAGAGGTAGAGGTTTCAGTAGCAAATTTCCCTGCAAGATCCTTGCCAGATTAGTGTGCAGAGACTGGTCTGTCTGTGCCCTGCAAGGTATATTTCTGCCCTAAATTGAATTATTTTAGCTGTCAGCAAGTGCTTGATAATATAGTGATCTGTGCTTAGGAGATTCACTCTTTATATTAGTGTTGTATTGCATTCAGTGTTGAGGCTAGACAGAGCCACTCATCTTTACCTCATGGTCCCACGTGGACTCACTTAGCTTAGTCATGAGTGGGCAATTAAATAACAGGAGAGACCTTGTCAGCTCCAGGCATTAATATAAATCTTGGTGCTTGTAATACATTTACATGGCTCCCCCAGGTCTATCTGGACTTATAATCATCTCTCTTATTCACAGATCTTCTGGGATATTGACTGCTCGCTTTTGCTTTGTAGTTCTCTGAATCAGGATTTGGCCCAGGAGATAACCAGCAGTAAGTTTTTGTGACAGGCACTCAGTGAGTATAAACACTTGCCCACTTTGGTGTGCACAGGCATTGCCTCAAGTAATACTGAACACTTCTCTGGGTAAACAGGGGCTCCTGCTTAGCGGGCAGCAGATTGATTTTACTCACCAATTTCTCTTGTTCAGATGCATTTTGTCTTTGAATGGCTTGGAGATTTCAGTGCCTCATGGCTGATAAGAGCCCTTCATAAACAGATCTGGTGTTCTTTTTATTTAGAAAGTGCACATATGTGCATCATAAAGCCCTGAATGAGTGAGAGGTCAGTGTCTGTTTCTTACAGAGATTTCATTAAAAGCTTCTTCCTCATGTCTTTACCCTAATCACCTGGAGGTCCATTAAGGATATAAGTAGTAGTGCTGTGATCCCAAAGCAGGCATGATCCACTAGTTAAGATGACTCTTGTTATATAAAAGCCTTTGCTGATGATCTTGTGGAACTTCCATGACCTGAATGAGGCCAGGATTTTGATTTACCCTGGAGGAACATCTTACAGAAGGAAAGACAATCTGCAGACATGCTGGAACAGAATAGCAAAAATGTGCTGTTTGTGCTCTGTTTTTCTCGACAAACAGCAGTTTTCTATATTCAGGTTGATGAGCTTGCCTTGTAAACATTAGTAAAGTGTCTGTAAAATCACACAGAAGCAGAGAAGGGTGCATGGCTGGAGTCTGGTATTTGTTGGTTTTGGTTTTTTTCTCGTGCAGCCTTAAAAAATGCTTTTTAGATCTCAAAGTTAGGCAGAGCTCTTTCATTCATTGCTGTTTCAGCACTGTTGTATTACTATAAATAAATAAACACTGTGGCATAATTTTATAAGTAATCTGCCCTGGGAGGTGGGGACTTGAGCCTTCATTCTTCCAAGCAGATGCACATTTTGCTGGCTTTTACCAGAAAAACTGTCCAACTGCTGCAGAGCCTTAAATGAGATGTCACTTCTGGGACTTCTTCCCTTCTTTCCTCCTTTCCATCCCTAGGCAGTATCCTCCAGAGCAGCTGGTAATGTTGCCAGGTATTTGCAGCTCTAGTGTAGATGTGTTCTGAAATCCAAAATAAACTTAAGAGATAATCTTAGCAGAATCAAATGTTGTCAGAGGCTGATGCCTCTCAAGCTATCTGCAGGGAATTCAGGCTGTCAGTGTTTAGTTTGACAGCAAGAGACATGGATGCTGTGACAAAGTTTTGTGCAGGTGACTTTTTCTCTTACACTAAATGATTGGTGTGGGTTTCCTCACTTCAGCTGATGAGTGTTGGTGCAGTGGCAGAAGCTGCCCACTGTATCTTTATTGATATTCTGCTTTTTGGGGTGTGTTAAGAACCAATTGATGTCAGGCTGCAGTCAGTTACAGACCAGTTGATCATGGCACTAGAGGACTGGATGGGAGATGGCAGCCAGGGCTTGGCAGCCAATGTGTTTGTCAAATGCAGCTTTTGTCAGTGTGTGGCTGGATGTGGCTGGCAGAACCATTCAGTATCCCTTTGGACTTAGTATTGTCCTTGGGTGTATGTGAATCATTCACAGTGAATGAAGGTGGTGACTTGTGTATGCACACAACTGCAAAGGCAGAAATTAATTCAGTCCTGTGCTACAGCTGAGTGAGAGCTGTTGGTGAGAGAGTCAGGTATTTTATTACCTAAACCACTGTGAACTTGCTGTGCCCCTTGCCATCTTTCTCTCACCATCTTCACCTTCTGTTCATTCCAGGTGAGTGCTAATACAAGTGCCACACAATCTGTTAGAGCTTTGGGGTAACTCAGAGAGAAACTGCTATGTTAATTGAAGACAGAGCGTCAAAGGCTGGAAACACTCCCAATTTATGAAAGATTTATTTGTGTGCCTGTTTGTGTGCATTAGCCTGCCTGGTTGATATATTTTTTTAAGGTTCAATGTGGATGATGACCACAGAGCACCTTCTATTTCTGCTACTGCAGAGACTTATTTACTGCTGAAACTTTTACGGTAACAGTCGCTCAGCAGTACATGTTTCAGAGTATTGCTTTGCTGTTGACTACAACCTTTCAAGTCTTTGTTGTAACAACCACAGTAATATTATTTTCCCTTTTTGTACTGTGTCCATTGTGCTTGAGGTCAGCTGCAACCTTGCTAGCAGGTCAGAAATACTCTGCCTTAGCTGAAACATTAGATGGAAGGGAGGTTCCCAACACTGTGAACAGTCTGCCTTAGTAAAGGGATACAAATTAATGAAGCCTGCTCTTTTTTCCTGCTCACACTTTTCGTCCTTTCCTAAAGGAAGTTTTATTGTCTGTATGCTCAGTTGTCAGGCTCAGAGCTCTTTCTTGAGCACTGTTTGGTTCCTGCACAATTCTGAATCCCAGAGAAGGAATTCTGCAGGGATGCATGCAGTGCAGACATTGCTGCACAGGAAGCTGTATCCACTTTTCTCTCTCTGGAGGGGGAAGATTCAATATTCACCCTGCAGGTGGGAATCTATGTGAGATATTAATATTCAAGACTATACTTTGTGTTTGTTTTATCATGCAAGTGCTTGGCTCCTGCTCTCTGGGTCTCATCTGTTTTCCCCCTCTCATCTAAGCTTCAGTATGATCCTTACTCCCAGCTCTGGGTTCCTCTCATGAGCAGTCCTGTTAATGGCCATAGAGGGTCTTGGCACTAAACAAGCCCATGAATGAGTGGAGGGCAGGGATTTGCTGTGTGCTGAAGCCCCAGTGTGAATATGCTGCACCTTTCTCGAAGGGATGATCTCAAGGGAAGGTGCTGTCATGCTAGTACTGAGTAAATGAAATTTTTGTGGCTGACCCATAAGTGAGTTGTCGCCTAATTCAATAGAGATGCAAATAAGTGATGTAAGTTATATTTAGAATGTGCAGGGAATATTTAATATAATTAATTAATGTGTAATGTAATTTGAAGAGCTAAAGATAGATTTCTGCCTTCATATTCCTTCTGAAAACTTACAGCAGAAGAGATTTGGTTACCCACTGTCCTCAGAGTACTGGGCTTTGAATATTCATCCAGCCAATCTTCCTGATTGACTGACAATCCCAGGTGTATACTGGCACCAATTCCTGCAGCAGGTTTCCTAAACTCTGATGCTACCTGCCTTTACCTGTAGGTGAGGAGCCTCTTGTCCTCCATCTCCACCAGAGGACCATGTGAGGGGCTTCACATCAACAAAAGTTTAAAACACAAATTGTGTAATTCCTTCATCTTTATGTAATGGAGTGCTCCTTTTGAGATGCCTTGCCAGCAGGTTAACATGACAGCACAGAATCAAGGAGACTCAGGAAGTATTCACTCTGGTAGGAGGTGGATATTCACAGGAGTGAAGGATTTACGCATGCACGTGTTTTCCCAAAGGCAACCTCTTCTGCCTCTTTTTCTAGACTATTTTTTGTTGCAAGCCTATCTTCTAGCAATGTGGCCCTACAGCTGGTGCCAGGCACTTTCCCTTGAGCTTGGCTTCAGTCCCTGTCCCTTTGATCAGTTAGCAACTTGCATGTACCTTCAGCTCACAGTTTCCCTCATATCCCCATCAAATATAAGCATTTTTTAACCAGTTTCCCTGCCATTGCCTGAGCACTTGCAAAATTCTACTCTCCCCTTTATTCCTACGTCTTAGTTTGCTTTTTCCCCAATCCTTGCTGCCCTGTACAAGCTTTTAAAACTGCTTGTGCCTTCATTCACCTGTTTGTCACTCTCTGTGGGTGGTGTTGGGCTCCCTTCCCAGGTTCTCGTGCTGCTTTCTCTGCTGTAGTGGTGGCAGGGAGAGCTCAGAGTACTCCCATGTGCATCTCCCACCTTGGCAGCGCTGAGCCCTGGGTGTGGCCCAGCCTGGAGCTGCTGTTGCAGAGCATTCCACCCAGTTCCTCAGCCTGGTGCGAGCTTGCTGCTGCTGCTGGGCTTCCCGTGGGTGCAAAGCTGCAGTACAGTAGCTGGGTTATTCAGGAGTGTGTAAATTAGTCATATTTGGGTGGTTCCTGGCTGCACTTGTTTAAAAAAAAAATCTGAAATTCTTCAGGTATGTAAGATGTGCTACTGCTTTCTGGAGTCATGTGGCACTCTGGGGTGCTGTTAGCACGTTGTCTTGTTAACACTGAGGTTTCTTCTCTCCCCCTGCCATTTGAAGACTGAGAACCTGAGACAGAGTAACTGGTGCCTAAAACCATCTTTTCTTCCTTTTTCAAAATAAGATGATGACATGATAGCGATTCTTTGAACAAGAAGGAAGATAATGTGAGGCTGAGTAGTGAAATCAATTGATATTAGCCCAGTGGATGGAGAACTTGAAAACTATCCTAAAAGAAGGAAAAAGCTTAGGAATCAACAAAAAGGCTGTTCCCAGAGAAAAAAAAATAGAGAATTGCTCTTACCTATGGCAACAGGCAGGAATTTCCTGTGACCCCTCCTTAGTCTGTGCCAAGATGAAAGTTCAGAGATTCCAAGTAGAGATTTGCTAATGGCTAATATGTGCCTTGGGAATGACAGTCAATTATCCAAGTTGCTGTTGGTCTGTGGGCTATTGTAAGTTAAAGATCTTTCTAGTACTTTTTTTTTTGGAGTGAGATGTAAATGACTGAAGAGGAATTTAATGGAAGGGCAGCTGCAAGCAGCCTGCATCCTCTCTTGGTGGCTGTGCACTGTATCAGGACTGCTGTCACCATGGGATGTATCTCAGAAGAGCATCAAGCCATGACAGGGGTCTTAGTGATTAGAGGGCCTCCTCAGACGCAGCCAGTTTCTTGTTATTATAATCAAAAGTACCTTCCCCACTGTTTGCTCATCTGAGTGAATCAACAGTGACCCTTGGTGGTTAGAAAGGCTCAGTGCCTACTGGCCTGTGATGCATAGCCTGGCCAACCTGAGAGGACGTCTCCTGAGAATCTGAGTACTAAAGGATTGGGCATCTTATTTCACAACTGATCCAGCTGATGTTCTAGGACAAAAATCTCTAGCCAGCCCAGTTGGTATGGAATCTTAGTTTCTAAATGGAGGATTTAGGGAGGAAACTTAAATCCCCTCTTGGACTTTTGGCTGATCACTTTGTTGTGCCCAACTGCTAATCTGACTGTAGATGCACAGCATTGTCCTGTTTGAAGGAAAGCACAGGCCTTCACTCCATGCAAAGAGTTTTGAGAAGAAATACTCTCTAAGGTCTGTTTGAATTCATAGAGACTGACTTAGCATCAGGCCATAACCTGTCATTAGCCCTGATTTTCTTCATAAAAATCTGTCAGCTGAAACAGATTTCCTTGTATTGCTGTGCCTTGCTGTGGCTATGAGATGACTGAACCCTCACAGTGAGCTGTTATTCTGATGGGTATAACTGATGGCAATGATGATGCTGTGTTTTTACAGTTCAGCAATCGTTTCTATTCGTTCTTGAACCTGGGCTGTGCTTCAAAACAGAATTTAAGTAGAGTCACCACCTGTTCATTTTTCAGCCAGACAATCTGCTTTTTAAATATTTCAATAAACCCCCCCCTCCCCCAACCCTTTTCAGGAGAAGTCAATTTGTTTTTCTGGCTGGCATCTGATTCCTGGCTCATTTTCTAGCCAAGTGGCATCTCCTCCATCTCCACCTCCTCTTTACAACTTTTCTTCCGGCTGCTCAGTGTAACACTTAGCACATGATGTGGCATCACTGGAAGCTGTGTTTCAACTATTTGAATTCAACCATAGTAGAGTGGGAGTGAAATTTTCAATTTGTTCCTACCCTCTAAAAAAAGTTGCTAGTTAATGTATGTAATACATCTGTATGTTGCTAGAGATTATACTAAATTTGAGGCAGGGAATGGCTTAAAAAAACAATTCTGCCTTTCAAACTGGTGGAGAAGTGAATTATTTAGGAAAGCTCTCAAATAAGCTTGAAAATAAGGACATTGGTGCTTCATAATTTGGAGGTAGTTCTTGTTATTTTGTTTGTAACAGTTTTTTTACACTTTGTTCTAAACTCTCTGCTGAGTCTGGCTATGGATGTTGGATCATGAAATAAAATTAGGAGTTTGAGGACTTAGTTGTGTAAGAGTTGTATTGCAAACTTCTGCTTGTGTTGTCCCATAAAATACATGTGTTTTTCCTCTGGGTCCAATACAGGGGTCTGCAGAGACTTCTGTGTGTGTCCTGTATAATGTTTGAACTGGGATTTCCAAGCAGTCATTTGGAATTTATAATTTTGTTGGCCTTATTTTTTACACAAATTATACTCTTAGAGTCATAGCATCTATAGGGCTGGAAAAGACCTTCAGGACCATAAGAGTCCAACATTTAACCAATCACCACCTTGTCAACTAAACCATAGCCCTAAGTGCCCCATCCAGTTGTTTGCTGAACACCTCCAGCAATGGTGACTCCACTGCTTCCCTGGGAAGTCCATTCCAATGATTGACCGTCCTTTCTGCAAAGAAATCCTTCCTGATGTCCAACCTGAGCCTCCCCTGTCACAGTTTGAGGCTGTGTCCTGCGCTGTGGTTTTGGTTGCCTGGGAGAGGAGGCTGACCCCACCTTGCTGCAGCCTCCTTTTGGGCAGCTGTGGAGTGCTAAGGTCACCCTGAGCCTCCTTTCTCCAGGCAGAACAGCCCCAGCTCCCTCAGCTGCAGTGGTACGAGTAGGAGCCACCTAATTTTCCAATCTCTTCTCTCTTAGAAATAATACTTTAGGCCACAAGCAAAATTGAACAGAGAATGGGTATTTCACTGGAAGTTAAACAAGATAAAACTTTAAAAGCCTACAGTGATGTAAGAAGTTTTGTTCAGGTGCACTCTTTAGGCTTTTAGAAGTGGGAGTGTTTTTATAGAACAGTGCATATGTTAGTTGTAGAATGAACCTTTCACATTGATGGCAATGCCTGTTGTCTAAAAACACCTTACAGAGGTGATCAAGTCTTTTGCTATAATTTTACAGAGAGACCTCTTACCCCAGATCACAAAGCATGTCAGCTGGAGTGGCTCTTCTCTTGAGGACACGAGGTCCATTCCCACCACAGTTCATAGCTCCAAGGCCTCTCTCTGGGCCTTCCCTCCCTGCTGTGCTGAGGACAGATGACATGTACCAGCCCTGGCATCCCAACATGCTGGAACAGGAATTGCATGCTGCACCTGTGCAACAGCTTTCCATGGTGATCCCTGCCAGCTAAAAAATATTAGAGCTCCCTGTCTCCTGCATTGTGTAGGCAGTTGTGAAAAAGCTTAAATTTATTTTGAATGATCTCAAGAACTGGTGAACCATAATCCTGTTCAGTTCAGGAGCTCAGGTCAGATGTGAGCTGGTGATGTGACATCTGTCAAATGAGATGCTTCACTTTCAGCCATTTGTGCTCTTGAAATCACTCAGTGAATTTTAGCTTTCAAAGAGATAGGTAAATTATGAGACACACTAGCCTTGCAAGTCCACATACTGAGACAAGAACTTGTCATTTGGCCTCACGTGGACAACTTGATGTGTGGGCTTTCAGTAAATTGATGGGGTGCCCTTGTAAGACTGTTGTCCTTGAGGGAGTTCCTGCACTTTCTCACCATCTTCAAACAGAATGTGCCTGGAAGAAATGTCAGTTAAACTGAAGCCCCTCCAGGGCAATGCTTTTGTTTATTACAAAGCACTGATGTATGAAATAACAGTGCTATAATCATCTGTAAATGAACCACGAACAAGGAGAACATCCACGAACATTTTATAATGGGATGTGTTCCCTAAAGTTGCGGTTGGCTGGAATTAATCAATAGCCCATGGAGTGCATTTTTATTTTAGTCCTAAGTGTCCAAAAGGCAGTTTTAAGTGGCTCTGCTTTTGAAAGCACAGACTTTAAAACTTCCTGACTGCAGCCATTTTC
Organism: Zonotrichia albicollis; assembly: GCF_047830755.1. Lineage (NCBI taxonomy): Eukaryota > Metazoa > Chordata > Aves > Passeriformes > Passerellidae > Zonotrichia > Zonotrichia albicollis. The sequence continues at coordinate 38,488,541 of NC_133824.1, forward strand.
AATGCCTGAAATTGTGCACTAAGTAAGTAGTAATAAATTTCCTGAAAATGTAGTAGGCCTTTCATCTTTATCATCTGTGACTTATTCAAAGTGGGAAAATAATTACAGCTCCGTGTTTCAGGGAGCATTGTTCTCTGTGCTGATGTTTAATGACTTTTTTGTTAAATACCATTCCCATCTCATCACTTTTGAGTCATTTGTTGTTTGTCCAAGGTGCTTATGGAGGAAGGAAGAGAAGAATGAAATGAAGTAGAAGTAGCACCAAAGAGTATGTTGGTGTTTCAGCACAAAGACTGGATAGCAGAGGAATTACTAGGTTTTTTTTTGCTTTGGACATCTGCCAAGAAGTTAAGTCATAAAGATTAAGTAAGCAAAGAGTCTCCCAAACTGTCTTGTGAACAGTGTTCATTTACCATTTCACTCTCTTTGCAGGATGAGTATCTCCTTGCAAGCCTTCACACTTCTCTGCTTATTGTGAGCTTCAGCTGCTCCTTTCCTCCATCCTGTGCCTTCACACCACAAACTGCTTCCCAAAGCTGCCTTGGTCTCTGTTGATTCATCTGTTCCTTTCCCCATCTCACTGGAATAAGGTCTTTTCATTTTGCATCTCTTTATTGCAGGGCATCTTTGCCTAGATCTGGTGAATCCTTTGCTTTTCATTGAAACTACATGACACCACTTGCCCTGCTCCAAATTCATTCTGCATGCCATGTACCAGGTTTCCTGTTCTAATGAACACTGTTTCAAAAATATGTTGCTTTACTGTTTTGGGTGAAACTGTAAGGATCTCTTTTCATTTGCCTACTTAGGATCTGCTGTTAATCAGTGGTGGTTCTTCCTTGATTGCTGAAGTCCTCTAGTCCTTTTAAGTTTAAGGGTGTATGAGGTTTATGGTAAAGGTTGCGGCAAGTTGCTTCTTGTCTAAACAGAAGCCCCTGTTTGGAATAGATTTGTTACTGCTGTATTCTAGCTGGGAAGTGTAAGTCAGAGCAAGGTTGCTGATGACAGAAAAAAATCAGTTGATGACAGAGGAATTTATGGTCCATCACAGAAAATGGAATGGAAGCTGTGATTTATATATTTAGTTGCTTTAATCAATATGAAAAAATAAAGTGAGGCATTGCACATAGGGCCCCTGGCAGTGAGTGATGATGGTATAATCTGTAATTTCTACCTTGTAGATGAGTCTTTCCTGGGAGGAAACTTGTGGACAATGGGCAGCATTTTAATCATAAAGGTGGGTTTTAAAAATGTGTATGTGTGAATGGTGGTTTTATGACAAAATACCTTGACAATAGATGCAAGCACTTTTGAATAGAAGATGGATTACCTGTTTCTCTTGGGTGATCCTGCTTTTGTTAGTTGTTGGCCTTTGGTGAAAGCCTCTGTGTGGTTCTTGGTTCATGCTCGTTTTGTCATTCCTGTGGCAGGGAATGTCATCGCTGGGACAACATACCTAGGTGTTTGAGCATGAACTAAAAAGCAGAGGAGGTGGAAATTTTTTCTCAGCTGGCCATAAGAAAATGAAATTGCTTTGATGTCAGATGGGAAACATGCCAGCTCATGGACACAGAATACAAATGGACAGGAGGGACTTGTTGCAGGGAAGTCTGTGTGAGGGTTGGCATCCTTTTGGGTCTGGGCTGTGCATACTGTGATGTGTTGTCACTGTGGAAGATTTTGGGACAGAACATTCTACTTTGGGAGAGAATTGCAGCATTGCTTTCCATGTCCTTGGTTTCTGTTCTGGTACATGGGCATCATACCTGGCTGTTGCAGAGCAAGGGTTTGGGGTGGGAGTAGGAAAGGAGGCTAATGTCCTCCTAGCTCCCTGTCAGCACCAAACAAACAGTCTGCTGACTAACTTGCCCTTTTTGCACTGTTGCTGAATTGCAAATGGAGAAACGCCTGTGATATTGTACCATACTAAGAATGGAGGGTATGAGTTCATGTTTCCAGCTGCACACTAGGCTTGATATAAGTTATTATACCCAGGCTTCTTCATCACATATAATATATTTAACCTGGCTTTTCCTAAATCTGAGAAAATTTGGTATTTTTTGGCTCATCTTTGTTTATGTCCGCATAAACTGAGAAGGAAGAGATAGGAGGGAAAATTATTAGGTATGGTAAGTGGAGATGACAATAAAATTGTATGTTGGGAGTCACTCTCAAGTGCTAGATAAAATTTAGTCCTTATTTCCTCTATGCTTAAAAGAAAGAAAGCACTTAAACTTCACTGATACCTGCTGTAGTAGCAGTTGGTAGTGATCTGGTGTTTTATTTGGGAGAGAGAGGAGAGCAAATACAACAACCTCCTTCATTGAAAGGAAAAGGGAATGTTTTTGTTAAAATGGAATGATCTCAAAGAATGAAGGACATTTCAGTTGATATCTTTGCATATTTTTGGGTTGTCTTTAATAGCTGTTTTAAGTAATAGTGACATCAAATTCCCTCTGAGCTGAGTCTGTAGTTTCTTGAGAGCTGCCCCTGAAAGATATTTATTCTTGAAGCGTCTTTAGCAGAGGCATTAAGCAGGTTAACACATGTTGATACCTCACAGTCTTCCAGATGCTCTGCTGGTCTGGTTCAGCAGCAGGACTGTTGTGCTACATTGCATTGTCTCATACTGAGATGGGCAGTGCTGAAACACCTTTACTAAACAGCAAAGCAAAGGCAGGGGCTGGTGCTGGGAGAGCAAGCTTGGCCAAGGGGCAGTCAGCACCTTGTGGCTGTGACAAGCTCTCAGCACCGTCTGCAGCAGCCACAGCTTTGTCACACACACAACACCAACACATCTGGACCCTCCCCATGTATTCCTGTATTTCCTGTGGTGCCTTCTGGTATTCGTTGTCTTGATATCCTACTGGCTGTAAAGATTTACTAGCCTGCTGTACCCTGGGATTAGAGAGAAAAAACATGCACTGGCCCTCTGGCATGAAATGGGACATTTAACAGGGAACATTTCTAGCACTGATGCATACTTTTATCATCATCACTACAGCTGAAGTTAAGGAGAGCAAGTGCTGCTTTTAATTCTTGATTTGCAACCAGTTTGAAGGTTTAGGACTTGCATGACAGATGTGACACCTGGCTCTTGATAACAAAAATAGTGAGAACATGTACCTGCTCTTTCTGTGTCCAGATTTGAGCTGGCTGTGTATCCTCTTTCATGGAGCACTTATTTCCTGAAGAGTGATTTCAATTATTGCCACTGTTAATGAGATAGCTGCTAATTGTGGATCAGTCCATCCCTTTCCAAAAAGGGTCTTTTGTGTACTGCACATGGAAAATATGGATGTGAGTTTGGAGATTTCAAAGGCTAACTCTGAGATGCCCCAAAAGAGCTGATATTCTTAGCTTTGGACCATAGCAAATAGCTGAAATACTGGAAAAGTCTCTTATGTGTTCAAAATCAACACAATTTTTATTAATACATTATATTTTGTGAAATCTAATCTTGCACACACTAGAGCAGCTATTACTGTTTATATGTTTGATATGTCCCTGGACAACTCCAGTAAGGAGAATGGGTTAACTTGTGGCTAGGCAAGCTGGGGTTCATATTTTACACTTCCATACATTGTGTTGCTCCTCTGCTTGCTATACCAAAGCTTTAATGCAGTGGAGTGGACTTGCCTGGCTTCTCCTTTCTGTACTAATTTAAGAGAGACAGCTTCTGAATTGCCTTTCCTTTTGCAATAATGTTTTTAAAGTACTTAATCACACATTTACAGTCACTATCTTCTTTAAATTTACTTATTTCCCACTCAGATAGTCACAGCTCAAAAGTCCTGCCCAAGGCAAAAGCATGCCATAAAAACCTCTTGCAAGATAAATGGGCCCTCCTGGATGCTGAGTGATGAGAACTGGATGTTTTTGAATAGTTCACAGAGACTGCAATTTTCATTGTCTTTAGGCACCTCTTAGAGATCTTTCATTCTCCTTTTCATAGTTACTATAGTTCAAAAAAAGTTAACCTGCACTTGCATAAGGTGAAGAAACTACTGAGCACAAAGATTTGAGTTTCCCTAGGAGCTTTGGCCGTGGTTGTTGTACACCTAGACCTATGTTTTAGTAGCTGGTTTTGTAGCTGACGCCAGTTAGGCTAACCTAGCTCCTGGGTGTAGGAGATAGGATAGCAAGGTAAGGATAGGTGGTGCTTGCCTTTCTGTACAGTGAGAGTAGTCTTGGAGATAACTAATGGCAGAAGGCTGCCCGAGTCCATGTAGCTCCTCAGATCTTCTGGGATGGGAGGATTACCAAGGTTAGTGTTGGGAAGAGCCAGCTAATCAGTGCCTTCCAAGCAGTGTTCAACTCTGCATATACTTCATCTCTTTGTCCCCTTTAAACCTCAGTTGATGCTAATGCTATTGGGGAGGGATTTTTGAAATATTTCATGAGTGGCTTCTTTACGTTTCTGTAAAAACTGTGAAGTTTCTAATTGCCAATCATTAGTGAAAAACATGACCAGTAATTTTAAGTCCTAATAATCTTGCTTTCCCCAGACTCCTATGTGCACAAAATAATCTGTTACCCAACTGATGTGATACCATTAACAGATATTTTTCGTGCATTTTTGTTTTATGTATTTGTGGCCTTTCACACTGTTAGTGCACACATGGGTACTTTTGATGAAACAGGCAGCTGTCTTTGAACTGTTTGAAATAATTGAGCAGATGTATGGCTGTGCCACACATCAGCTCAGTGCAAGGCATCCCTCCTGTGCAGTATAAATCAGGAGACTTGAGGAGCAAATATACAGTGCTAGACTTCATTTCCTCATTTGTCTTTGCCACATTGTACCCCCCTGGGGGGGATAATATTTTGATGGGTGCATAAAGTACCATTAACTTTAACATTATCATCAATCATCATGACAAAGGAGGACAAGTAGTCTTTGTACTGGTCTTGCCACTTGTTTAGTCATCAAACCCTTTGGAAAATGAATGTAAACCACTTCTTTATTATGGCTGTGTTTCTGTAATAGAGTGTTTTTGACAGCAATACCTGTTTTACCTACTGCTGCTCTACCTTGCGCCCCTAAGGCATAGCAGCATCTCTCTCTGTTGTTCTCTGCAACTGCACATGCTGCCACCTTTCTCAGGGCTCCAGCTGGCTCACCTTTTTAGAAAAAATGCATTTGCAGGGGAACAGGTAGTAGGAAGGTGTGGCTTGTTTTTTTTTTTTTTTTTGAAGGTTCCTCAGTTCCATGATTCTATTTGTACCTTGCTTTGTGAAGAGCTGACCCAGCACACCCTGGGAGGTGTGGGCCTGGCTGAGGGCAGACATAGCTGTGGGCTGGGAGAAGAGATTTTCAAAAAAGCAGTGAACTAAAGACCTGTAAGCTAAAGCCTAAATGAGTAACCAGTGTAAGTGTTGGTAGTGCTGCAGTACCAGGGATGTGGAGTAGTCAGGATTCTGTGTTGACAGCTTCTCTAATAGTCCTTTAATTTTTCCTGTGTCAAGATGAATTCCTGAGAGGGGGAAAAATCTTTAGTGTGGTGTGTTGCACAGCAGCAGGGCATGATAAGGATGTAGGCCAGCACTGTCAGAGTGTCAAATTCAGGGTTGCACTCCACGTCTGCTACTCAGCTGAGAGTTGAGGCAGCACCAGCCAATTTTTATCAAGTGACTTTCTCAACATTGGCCTTTCCTGATGATATAGGACAGTGCATTCTTCCAATATCTTCTCTTTTTGCTTTCAGAAGGTCACTGCAGGTGTGTCAGATTATGTCTTTGCTTTTCAAAAGGATTCCTGTACCTCACAGAGCAATATTCACTATCAGCATTAGGTTTTAATTTTTTTTTCATTTGGATTATAATCCTGCCTCTTCCTCAAGCATGGTTTTCCTCTCCATTGAAGTGGGGCAGCTGGTGAGAGGATGGTTCTGCCTTGGTGTTTACTAAGTTGCTTCTTAGAGGCAATTTTCTTGCTCCTTGGGTGAATGTGGTATGATGGCAATCTTAAGCAGTAAATCAATATGTCATGCATCACCATATTTCTTCGGATAGCATTATTTTGTGTTCACTTATGTTTTCAATAGACACAAATACTTAGAAACCCATGCAGCAGAAAAAAAGACAACCACAGAAAAAAATGTCAGTCTTGTCGTGCTATTACTTTCTGCACACTTTTTCTTCCTCTCCCCTTTTTCCTTCTCTGTCCCTCATCCCCATGCTGATCAACTAAGTTTATATTAATTCTTCAACAGGGAGTGTTGAAATACATGAAATTGTTTCCTGCTGCCTTGTGTGTCTGGACAGTGCGTGACAACAGCTGAACAGGTTTTGAAATCTGGAGCACTGGGAATTGAGCAGAACAACCTGATTCAAGGGAAATCTGCCAAGAATGAACATAAGATGTAATCTGATGACTTTGAGCAGCATTTTCCATCTTGGCTGATTGACTCCTTCAGAACTGACCCAAAAGACAGGAATGGATCTCTGCCAGTTCTAAAAAATCAGAGGGAGGGATTTGCATGCTCAAATGTGGGTGTTTCAGGCACTAGAATTTCCACTTTGAAACTCATTATTTCTGACTTAACCTGCATAGGACCTTACAGCCAGTGTCTGTCTGAGCACAAATTTGAAGCAAATGATTTAGCACATGCAGATCCATCACATGCTCTCAGCATAAGGCACAACAGAGCATTTTGCTGTTGCAAACCAGTATAATCAGTCCTCCAACACCCAGCCTCCTTCCTGTACAGCACAGTTTAATGCACAGCAGAGAGGCATTTTCTTCTCTGTGAAGATTGGGAAGCAAAACATTGGCCTTGCTGGAGGTGCATGGGCAGTGATCACAGGATTGGGTGTCTCTCTAGTCCTCTATGCCTGTACTCCAGGGAAAGCCTGGCAAGCATTTGCCCACATTGAGATTCTGAACCAGACTCACAGCCACTGCAAATGGATGATCCCAGTCTCTGGCTGAGCTGGCAGTGATTAATTGAAACCCTTGAGATACAGGACTGAGCAGATACAGGAGACCTTAGGTGACACAGAAATGAAGCCTTATCTGCATCAAAGAGAGGGTTCTGCTCATCATTGTCTGCCATTACAAACAGCAGGAAAGGAGAAAGACACAGAAACTCTAGCCCAGGTAAATTTTACCAAAAGAAGGCAGCTAGGAAGAAGTCCACAATATATTTTGTATTTAAATCCAACAATCAGAATGCTGACAAACATTTAAAGATATCATGTAGCTGAGGCAAGGGGGGGGTGGGTTGGCTATTTTTCCTTCAAGTACTCTTTCCCAGTCTTTGCTCTGTGCCTCTTTGTGTTTTGTCCTTTTTCAGTTTTCTTACAATCCACTGTCAGTGTTTCAGCTCCTGCTTTTACTTCCTCTTTATTTACCCTGATGTGTTTAGGGTCTGCACACACAGTGGTTGTTACCCAGAGTACTGGGTTGGTCAGTCAGCACTGGGCACTGCAGGCTGTCCTTTATTCACAGGCAAGGAAAGAAAAACTTCCTTGTCACTCACCTGCATGTCTGGGCTTTACCTCACAGAAAATAGAGGGATTCTCATAAGTTTCCAGGTATGGGAATTGTCTCTTACTGCATGTGCTTATATTTGAGCTAGTGTGTTCAACTGGACTAGAGGTAGTGAGTATAAGAATAAGGTAGAAAATACAAAGTGCCACTTTCCAGGCCAGAGATGTGTGGTACATGCACATGGACTCCTCCTCCAGTGACAAGCCTGGTTTGTGTCTTGGTTTGTGTGTGTGGGTATGTGAAAGAAGCAGCTGTGTAGGCATCACTCCAATACCAGAATCACTGGAATGCAGGTAATTATACATAACAGTAACTTCAGACTTCTGGGTAGTTTCATTGCCTCGTAGAATCTTTCTGCAGGCAGAAAATTTGGCTCAGGCATAAGGATTTTCAGGAATGTTCTTTCTAATGTGTATGATGGAAACTGTAATTTAATTTGTGTGGCCGTCTTCCCTGTGGCTGCTGGAGATTGTTGCTTATTTCCCTGATAGTAGTGGCACAAGCAGTGCTTTCCAGCGTTTCCTTGGATGTTTGGATTCCTGGCAAAGGCTGCCTGGGATAGTAGGTCATAGTGAAGTGAGGTCTCTCTTTTTGCTCTAATCAGAAAAGGCTGTGCCTAGAGGCTTGCTTCAAACAGCAGGAGAGGGTGAGCAGAGAATAGACATGAAATGTGAACATGACTGTGTTCAAAGTGGAAGATGTTGAAGGACAGGAGTGTCAGGAAAGCACCATTGTCCTCAATGGATGATTGTTTTTCAGCTTTTGATCATGCAGAAGCACATCTCCCATAGCTATGGCGCCGTGTGCCTTCCAGCACCCTTGATCTGAGGAGCTCAGAGCACGGTGAGCACAGATGAGTTAAATCTGCAGCGGCTCTCTGGTGGAGTGCAATCACCTTGGCTCTACACATGGAAGAGAGGAGGAAAAGTTCAGCTGCTTACCCAGAATCAGTAAGACAGAGACAAAGGTAGGACCTGAATGGGAGCTGTGGCTCCCAGTTGAGCGTGCAGACAGCAGTGAACCACACAGTGGCTATTAATCTGGGCTCTGCCTTTGCTTATGTAGTTGAACAAATGAAACTGTTTTTTTCCTGAAACATTGAGCACCCTGTAGCTCCTCTGGAAACCTGCTGGAGTAGTGGTAGTTCAGCTGTTCTGCAAATCAGATTCTTGAGAAAAGAGTATTGCACAGAAGAAACAGCCTCAAGAGGGTAGAGCACTGGCAAGCTTTCTGAGGTCACTTGGAGTGCACAGAGCAGCACAGGATCAAAGTTGAGCAGAAGAGATGGGAGATAAGGAAATGACTGGAATGAGAGTGAGGAGTACAAATGAGAAATACTGGAGAATGGTGGCAGAAGAGGACAGGTTTGATCTCAGAGAAGGAAATAATGAGAAAGTATGATAGCCTGGAAAAACATCCCTGCCTTTAAGCAAGTACAAAATTATGTAGTAGAAGAAAGAAGAGTTTTAGAGAGGCAGTATAAGCATTAAGATAGGAAGGCTACTCAGGAGCACAGAAAACCTTGCATTCCTCTTGCCTCTTCTCCCAGTGATGTACTAAATGTTGTGCCCTTCCTGTGTGATCTTGTCCAAGCCCTCCAGATACTGATGTAATAAAGTAAAAACAGTAATTTCCCTTAGTGTGCAATCAGCAGATTAAAAAAAGGAGGGGAAGAGTAAGAAGAGGGTGAGGACTCTGTAACCTAAAATGGTCTTTATTCTTATAATCAGAATTTTACTCTGAAAGGGTTCCAGAAATGAGTCTTTGTCAGCACATAAAAAAATGAAAGCCTTATTCCTCATTCTTTCCCTTTTCCCCCTGTATCACTAATATGAAGCAGATGTAAACAGAGGACAACATCATAGGGCTTAATATCTGACAGGAAAATCAGGTATTGACTGATTTCAGATTCTGCTTTGCCATGAACTGGATAGGGTTGCATAACCCTATCCTTTGTGAAGATTGTTGGAGAACTCTGGGTATGTTCTTGTTGTTATTACTACTATTATTATTACTACTCTTAAAAGTAAATAAATGTATTTGTGTGTGAGAGAGAGAGGGAGAGAGGCTGGGTGAATGTGTGTGGGGGTGGAGGAGGAACTGAACCTGTGTTGTTTGTTCCTGTTGGTTGGTCAAGGTTAGGCTCTTGGGCGGCAATGAAGAAACCTCCTTTGAGGAATTCCTATTGGAGTGTGCACAGCATCATTCTGCCACTGGAAGCTTATCACTTGGGTGGAAGTCCTGTGCTTCTGCTGCACTTCTAATAGATCCTCTTTCTTACAGTAGAGCTTTACTACCTGGGAGCCCCTTTGTGAGAGTTACTAGATAATATTCAAAAATGTGTTCTCAATAGAAGTGTTTGCAAAACGTGTGGGAGTGACTTTTGGGGATATTGGTTTAAAGGTGAGCACAGTGGTGGCAGGTTAACAGTTGGACTTGCTGAACTTAGAGGCCTTTTCCAACCTTAATGATTCTATGACTAAACAGCCTCAGGAGAACAATTGTAGCGCTGGTAATGCAAGAGCACCAATCCAATATTTTTATGTTGCCACAGGTTTTCCCACATGGCCTTGAGTAATTCAGATGGCCTCTCAATACCTCAGGTTCTCAGAAATGAGATGAAGAAAGTAGCACTACTTGACTTTGTGGATGTAGGCTGATAAAGGTATTGAAACTGTTAAGGTATCTAAAGGTAAAAGCTTTTATCTGAGACAGTAAATATGTCTGCCTGCTCCCAAGTTGCTTATGGTATATGCCTTATTTAAGTTAGGCATGGAGGCTTTTATAAATCAGTCCCTTGCAACCTGTAGAAAATTCCAGCAAGGCAACAGAAAGCTGCTGAGTGGCTCCCCAGCGTTCAGTACTAGTGTTGATAAAAAGCCAAGGGGATTTCCTGCAACACAATTTATTTTCTTGGCTCTTCACATGTGGTGGACATACAGTTTACTATTCTGGTTAATCCTGCCTTTCTAGATGCACCTCAGAAAACAACTTCCAGCATCAGTGATGAATTACAAGGGAGCAGGAGGACCTGCTGGTCCTGGGGATTAAGGCTTCAAATGGCAGTTTATCCATACACCAATATTGAGAGTGAATCCCTGAGCATCCCCAGTACATTGGGATGTAATTGCAGGTTATCCTGAGTAACCCAGGATGTAGGGAGCAGGCATTTCTTCAGATAATTAATGTCTGATTTTGTAATTTTAACCTGAGGCTACCCTAATTCTGGCTTGCTTTAAGCCCAGATCTGAAAAGTAGCATGATCCATTGTGATCTTTTAGAGAGCCAACAAGAATTCCCAACTAATATTTCAAGGCACTGAAAAAGAAATCTTTGCCCTCATGAAATTAATTCAGAACACAAATTACCTTTCAGTTGACTACTTCTTTGCACAGCTCTGCTAAGTAGTTTATCTTCTTAAAGTATAGTCAGATGGGAATTTTTAAAATGATGTTTCTTCCTAAAAGAAAGGACATGACCCTGATTAAGGCCATCCCTGGGGAATGAGTCTAGGAACTCTGGATCAAAGGGCACAAATCTACATTGCTTGTGCTAGTTGTGTATCTGTGAATGTCTGTGTACTATCCAGAGGCTTACAAGTGTCTGTGTTCAGCCCACCCTCTGAAGAGTGAGGAGCCTCAATGGGGGAGTTTGTTTGAGTCTCCAAGTTGATTTCATGAGCTTGTATCAAACCTTCATCATCCTGGATGCCCCTGCTTTGTTGGTGGAGCAGATGCTGATCTGAGCCCTTAGAGCTGGAAGTCAGGGAGTGTTTCTGCCTAAGCCAAAGTATAGCTGGTGTGGTGGCAGCTCATTCCTTAGCCCTGACATGTGTGCTCTGACCACGTGCAGAGAGTACAGAGCAGGAGTGTAGGACTTGAGAATGATGGTAGGATCTTTGGAGCCTTGGAATAACAGAGGATACAGTGCAAAGTCAGAGTGCTTTCCAGCAGGATCAGAGATGCCCACTGCCTCTTAAGAACAGTTATGCATTGATAGAATGTTAACTGGGTAAAAAGCTGGCTGGATGGCCAGGCCCAGAGAGTGATGTTGAGTGGAGTTACCTCCAGCTGGGGGCACTGAGGAATAGAGTGCCTGACTCCTGTTAATGATAGCTGAGCCTGCCAAGTCGTTTGGTTTTACAGGTGAATTGGGAAACATAATGATACAGAGGGCATCTATGTCCTCACCACAGCTTGGATATTTGCTCTCTCAGCTCCTGCAGTGTTATCAGGAGCTCAGGCAGCTCTGGAGGTACTGTAGGAAACCAGAGCAGCACTGAGGTATAGATAGGAAATCTGGATTTCCTGTGGCCAAGATTTCTGACTCTGCTGCAGATCTGTTGTGCCACCTCGGGCAGATCTCTCTATTCCCCTTAATGTTTTTTGTCTCTTTTATTTATTCCTGTCATACTGCCAGGAGGGAACTGCATCGAGCCCTCGGTTGTACAAGCAGCTGGGGTGTCCCAGCACATCCATCACACTAATAATGATAGGAAGGAGAGCACTCATCAGAAATATTTCCTTACTTTTTAGTTGTTAATACATTTTCTTTTCTTTCTATTTTTTCCTTATATTTTTTACTTGCTTGAAAAGGGAGAATAAGTCAGCTATCTTTTGTTCCTTTTAAAACAAATGACTCCTGACAGGTCTGGAAATATGTTTCCTGCAGTTACTTCATGCACACAGGGGCCATGCTGGCTCATTATACACCCACATACCACAGCTCAGACTTTTCATTAGCTTGGCCTACATCTTTTGTTTGTAGTGATAGGCACATGAAAGTACAACAGGAATAGGGCTAGGGAAAAGAAGAGGGGAAGAGGATGCATTGCTGCCTGAATATTGCTGTCTCAGTGTTTTCATTGGTTGCATATGCAGAACAGTATTTTTACTTGTTTTATTGTTTACCAGCAGTGCAAGAACTGATGTGGCCTCGGATGCACTGTGGCCTGGGTGGCTGCTTGTGCCACCCAGACAAGGTTGGTTTATGGTCTTGGCTGGCAGAGGAAGGGAGAAGAGTATGCAAGGGGTTTTCCTACTGTTCAAGAGTAAGAGTGTACCCTGGAGAAAAGAGCATGAAGCAGACACTGGGCCAGCCCTCTCCTCCTCACCAGCCTTGTCCCTGGTCACTTTTGCTTCTGGGAATCTCTTCCAGCAGGAGCTGTGTGTGCTGGGACTGATGGCTGCAGGGTGACAGGCAGGAGGAGAAGGTGGGGGGCATGCTGCTGTGTGATTTACATGCCCTCAGCAGGGGCTGTCCTTGGCCAAGTGCATCAGGGTGTTTGTGAGAGAGCTGAAATGCAGTCAAGGCTGGTTAGATCAGCATACGGCTAATTTTAAATCCCAGATACGCTGCCAGTCTTGTTCTGCATAGCTCCAGCCCTCCTGCTCCCTTTCATCTTGCCGCAGCTTCATCTTCCCCTTTCAGAGTTGTCCCCCTATTGCAATTCCTGGGCGACTGGTTTTTTGTCCCTAAGCCTATTAGTGTGTTTGCAGCTCATGTCCTGGAACTGTTTGCCCTTGTCAGATCTGTCCCTCTCACACAGCCAGCTACAGTGTGGCAGCTCTAGGCCTCCTGCCAGTGCTTCTGTGGTGCTGTGGTCTCTCACGCAAAAAGCCACTCCTGTCTGTAGGGGCACAGGCTGACAGATGTTTTGACTTCTGCTTTTGTCCCACCCAGCTGTCCTGGAGACACAAAAGGTACACTGGAACTAGCACAGATGGGAGAGATGTCTGCTGAGATCTACCAAAGGTTGCACACACACTGTGGAAGGAAGACATTAGTGCCGTGTTTATTCCATCCCCCGCCTCCCTCTGCAGTTTGAGATGCTGCAGGGAGCAGCCACTTCTGGTGTGTCCAATCTTCCTAATATAATCTAGCTTAGTTCTGTCCTGGCTCTTCCTTCTGTTGAAGGCTGTGTAAGAAAGCCTGGGGTTTCAGGGTTAGCAAGCAGCTCTGAGGAGCTGGGAGTGTTCATTCCACATGGCTGCCCCAGAGCTCGAATTCCTCTGCTTAGTAAGAGCCTCTGGTAACTTTAGTTGAAGGAAAAAACCCAAACTCCAAAGACCCGCAAACTAAAAGATCTGTAATGACTTGTGTCTCCTGAGATTACAAGAGGACCTAGGACACACTCCAGAGAGCAGGGACTCAGTGTTGCTCCAGAATCATTGCCATAGCTCATGCTGTTTGAGTAATTCAAAGGCAGTTTGTTACCCAAAACCTTTGGTCTAGTGAATACAGGTGAGATATTTTGTATTCTTGTTCTGATGTCATGGATAGGATCTACTACGTAGACACATTTTTGTGATATTTTCTTTGACCTAAAAATCGCTGCCCAGAAAATCAACTTGATGATGCTGGGGTTTTTTGTTTATTTTTGGTTTGTTTTATTGTTTTTTTGGAAGCTTGCACCATGGTAGGAAAATTAATAGCAGTGTTCTGTGTGCAATGGCACGGATTATTTAAGGTTCTAATGCCCATTCAAAGCTGTTGGTTAATTGAACATCACAGAGTTATAGGCCTGAGTTGCCAAATGTAAACAGGGTAATAGTTTATATTTATTTCACAAGATGAAATTCTGATCATCGGTCATGTTTATTGACTAAATATCTCAGGGCTTGGTATTTTATCATTTTACTGTAAATTATTAACACTATGCTGAGGAAAAGGGGGATAGGTAGGAGTCTTAAAATACTTCTCTGTTGTGACCTCATCATCCTTTTGTACTAATGGCGTTTACTTGTTGTCATCCTTGCAGCAAAAGTATGTATTCAGCAGATGTCTCAGCAGCACTGAATTGTATCAGGTCCATTGCTCTTTGCTGGTCTTTATTCTTTAAAGTGGGAGACAAACGGTGCTTAAACCTTTGAATCAAGGAACAGTTTTCAGAAGTGCTTAAATGATTTAAGAGCGTGGTTCACTCTGGCTTCTAGTCAAACTTTGTGCTCTTTAATCTTCTTAAGTTCTTTCTCTCCCTCCTCCAAGGGTTTGCTGAATGTCTCTCCTTAGCCCTGGCAGGGCCCCTGTAACTCCTGTGTGAGTGGTGTCCAGCATGCAGTGCACTGCCACATCAGCCTGGAGCAGGAGAGCAGTGTCTCCAGCTTGCAGGGGGGAGTTAAGGCACCAGGACATGGAGTGAATTGCCCCAAGCCAGGCAGGGATTTTGAAGCATGGATACACAAGTCCTGTGCTAAACCTTGAGCCTGATGCTCAGCTTCTCTACAGCAGAGGCGTGCTGGGCATTCCCTGCCAGGCTTTGCTAAGGGCTTGGGCTCTTCCTGATGTGATCTGCTTGTCCACACATGCAAGTACTTGCCAGAACTGCTGAGGTTTTGCTGTAAACTGAAGTGTTGGAATTGAAACCTCCCAGGACTGTGCTCTGATGAATTACTCTGTGTACTGAGAAAAGCAAGATAAGGAGCAGGCAGAGGAAAAGGCATTTAAGTACAGTATCCCACATGTATCATTTGTTATTTCCCTCATGTTGTCTGACAGTGGAAGAGCATACAGAGTATAAATTTGCTGGTGTTGGGCTCTTTCCCCAGGTAGTCCCTCCATTAATGGTGGCTTTGTTGTATGTTTGTGTTTGGTGAGCTTTGGACCACCTCTGCACTCTCACCTATACATGTAGGGCTCACCTGTAGGGTTTGGGACATTTGAGCATGGGTGCGCATTATAGGGGATTTAAGCAAGCAAAATGTGAACTTGAAAAGATGCTGCTATGAATTTTCTTAAAATCTTGCTTGTTTGGAATAGAGTGATGGCTTGTGTTTGTTTGGGATAGCTGTAGCTGTGCTTTTAGGAGAAGTGGGGTTTCTGAGTGAATGCCCTTTTGGGGGCACAATGGAAACCTCAGCACTGGCCTGGGCTTTATGTCTGGTGCTTTCTTTCTATAAATACTGTCTCTCTGCAGCCACAGCAGTTTGTGCTGTGAAGAGATTTCCCATGGGGAAAAGGACTGAAAGGTGAATGGGAACATATTTTTAAATGAAGACTTTTTCAAAAATATATAGAAAGAAATAATTCTGAGAGTTAGTAATTTCTTGGAAATTTTTAACAATGAGGACAGTGTTCACCATTTTGGCTGTTGTGTGTTTTTTTTTTTGTTTTTCCCCCTAAGATTTTGTTTGCTGCTGCTGCTATTTCTTTCTCTTTTTGTTGCTGGGTGCTTGGTTGTTCGCAGTGTTTTCTGTGGGCTTAACAATGGTGTGTGTCTCAGGGATCCTGTGTTTCAGTTATCTGGTCTGTGCCAATTGAACAGCTGTAGTCATCTGGCAGGTTGTGTTCCTGAAATGAAAAATATGGTTCTGTTTTTTTCTGTTTATTTTAAAACCTGATTGGCAGTCACTGTACAGTCAACACTATATATCCACCACATTCCAATTATGGAGAGTGGCACAACTAATAAAACCCCAAAGTATATATATATATACACTTATATATATAAATATATGTTTTTGTTGTTGTTGTTGTTAAGGAAAATAGTCTTACTGTCTTGAAATATTTTAGAATACCTTTTGTCTTTTTTAGGTTGCTTTATTTCATATGATCTAATTTACTCTTCAGAAATGATCAGGGAGCACTTGCGTGCCAAATGTCAGCCCATCAGGTGGGTTGGTGGTGTCTCTGTTAAAACAGATTTAAGAAAGAACAAAAAACACCATACAGGCAAAGGAGGAGGAAGGGAGAGAAAAAAGTGAGAAAGAACAGAGGGAGCACCAGTGTCAGCCAAGAAGAAGGAGTAGATGCTCTATGCTAGACAGGAGCAGCAGCTTGCAGCCTGTGGAGGACTCGTACAGGAGCTGATGGATGTTCCCCTGGTGTCAGTACAGACTGTGTGGGATGAAGGGGCTAAGGGCAACCTTGCTGAGAAGGACTTGGCAGATGGAGAACTGAATGTGACCCAGGAATGTACTCTTGCAGTCCAGGAAGGCAGTCCTGTCATGGGGCTGCATCAGAAGCAGTGTGGCCGATGAAGGAGGTGATTTTGGCCCTCTTCCCTTATGAGACCCCACCTGGAGTTCTGCATCCAGATCTGGAGTCCTCTGTCCAGGAGAGACGTGGACCTGTTGAAGTGGGTCTGGAGAAGGGACACAAAAATGATCTGAGGGCAGCTTTTCTGTGAGGACAGGCTTGAGGGAGTTGGGCTGTTCAGCCTGGAGAAGAGAAGGCTCTGGGCAGACCTTGCTGCAGCCTTTCAGTACCTGAAGGACTTTTCAAGAAGATGGGGGCAGACTGCTTAGGGCGTGTTACGATTACAGGAGTATTAGTATTTTTTTATTATTTCTATTATCATTACAGGGCTATCTTACCCCAATAGGACAGGGGCAAATGGTTTTAAACTAAAAGAGGATAGATGCAGACTAGATAAAAGGAAAAGCTTTTTGTGATGAGGGTGCTAAAATGCTGGAAAAAGTTGCCCAGAGAGGTGGTGGATGCCCATTCCTGGAAGCATTCACTCAGGGTCTGGTTGGATGGAGCTTTGAGCAACCTGGTCTAGTTGAAGATGTCCCTTCTTACTGCAGGATGTTGGACTAGATGATCTTTCAAGTCCCCTTCTGGCCCAAACCATTCTATGATTCTATGATCATAACTCCTGACTGCTGTGCTGCTTGGGTGAGGGGTAGAGTCTTGAGAAAAGCAATGAAGTTGAACCTGGGAGGGGGGAGAGGAAAGGTGGTATTTTAATGTTTGTGGTATTGTTTCTCTTCACCTGCATCTATTTTACTTTGCAGTAAGTAAATTTCATCAAGGGATGTCTGTTTTGCCTGCTTTGCCTGCAACAGTAATTGATAAGCAATCTCTCTGTCTTTATCTCAACCCACAAGCTTTCTCATTCCTATTCTTACTAATTTCTCCATATCCTGCTGAGAGGAGAGAGTGAATGAGAGCCTGGGAGGGTGTCTGGCTCTTAGCCAAGGCTTACCCTCCACATGGAGCAGAAGGTTTAATGTCAAACTGTGCAGGTCTCACACTTGAACAGTGCTGGGCACTGCAGCTGTGAGTTGCAGCTGCAGCTAAGCTGCCTCATTTTAATGACCAGTGCACGATGCAGCAGCTTGAGGCTCAGTGCTGGCTTCACATCACCTGCTTGGGTGACCAGTGTGCTAAGAGGGTTTTTAGTGAGAGCAGCCTGCCTCTTCTGGCTTTTCCTCCTCACCACTAATACAAAGTACTTCGACAATGTCTGAATCTGCTCACTTTTCCTTATGATATCCTACCGTGTATGTGCAGACATTGTATTTCTTCCAGGGGTCTTATGCTGGATGCGAGACTTGTGGGCTTTTGCACTGGCAGATAGGAGAGGGGACCTTGCTGGCTTAGTTGCAGTCAGAAGGGATGCTTCTCTCAACCAGGTATTTTGGTAAGATGTTGTCTTTGATATGAAGGGGGTAGAAGCTGCCCTCGGTTACAAGGAGACAGGAGATGGGTTCTGTAAAACATTGCTTATCTCAGGAGATCAAATCAAACTAAATAATGAGGTTCTTAAAAAAAATCTTAGAAGAATATATCTTGAGTTTAATGTCTCTTTTGACCTTTATGCTTTTTCAGCAGGAGTGGGAGAGTGGGAGATCCACAGTGTGGTTGTGAGGTCACGGTAAAATGTGTTCACCTTCATAGACTTTCCTGTGTGCTGAGACAGTGACTCCTCCATTGTTCCTCTTTCAGAGCTAAAGCAATCACCACCCACCTTCCTTATGAGATTTTCCTCTCAGCCTTTCCACTTTTTCTCCTGTATGGCCCTTCGGTATGCAGAATAAAAATAATGCTGGGGGAAAACTGAGAACATTACAGGAGCTGAAGAACGAGAAATGACAGAGCTTAAAATGTAGTGGGCACAGGTCAGTCTTAAGATGTTGGAAAATACCTTCATGACTCCCTTGTGGAGAAAAAAAAAATCTTCAAGTCAGATAATTAGGGAGTATTTTGCTTCAGGGTCCTACATAGAACTCTGATTAAATTAGCAGACCTAAAAATAATAGAGCTGGAGGAGCTGCTCACTTCACATCAAGGACTCTTGCAATGTCCTGCAAGTGCTAAATGCTGTGATCAGTGAATTTTTTATGGGAGCTGGCAATGCTGTTACATCATCATATGAATCATCTTCTCTATACTTCCTACCATGCTGTGGCCCTGCAGGCAGGAGAATGTTGCCATGTACATGATCCATATCCAAATGGGCATATTTTTTTCCTGGTGAACTATATTGATTTTGCACTTAAATATGCACTTAAATAATGTAGTGTGCAAATTCTGCAGATGTTTATTTAGCTGACTGTGTCCTTGTTGCTAACGTTTACAGTATAGATTGTGCTAGGAATTGGGTGACTTTTGATTTTGTATGTAAGCTATACATTAGGGCCGGCCATTGTAGACTGGGTCTTTATTTTCTGGATGTTTCTCTCATTTCCTCATGAAAATGTACTGATTATTTGCTGTACTGCATTCATTCCCCAGATATCAGTTCCCTGACTCAGACTCATGAATGGCTTCTCAGTTTGGATGTCCAATGGCTTAGATGCCTGTGCCTGGCAGCATTGCATGTCTGGTTGTTCCTTAGTTGTCATGAATTTGGTGGATGCTGAACTCTGACCATGGCACTTGAAGTGACCAGATAGTTGCAAGCACCCCAAGTGTGTGAAAATTTACTTGCCAAGTATTGCAGGTGCTTTTGCAAGCCTTAAGCACTTAGCACATATGTTTGTTTTGTTAATACTGAGGTTAAAAGAAAAACCAAAGCAAACCCAGCAAAAACTAAGATTTATATCTGGTTAAAAGAGAGGAAGAGCATAGCTGTTCAGATAACCAAGTGCAGTCAGCAATCTCATTTACTGGGGTTACTTTTGCTTGTAGCAGCATTTGTGCCATTGGCAAAGCGACAGTCATGTCACAAGAAACAGCTTCTACTGAGTTCTCACCTGGGTGTGGGTGGGAGTCCAGAGGTACCAGCTGTGTGAGAACAGGAAAGCCAGGAGCAGTTTCAAACTCAGCATTTAGGTGTTCCCATGCTCTTCTGGAATGGCTGCTGTGCTTTGTAATGCTGTGGGATTCGCACATCATGAAGAATGTTGACATAATTTGTGTGTTTCTGATTTTTTACTTTGTTTGAATTTTTAAAATTCTTTCCTGCTTGCAAAGTATAAAGAGCTGTACAAGTTGTTGAATAGCACTGAAATTGAGCAGAGTGTTATAATGTGTTTAGGGAGGAAACCTAAAGTCACTCAGTGGATGTACATGTTTTGCTGCAGCCCTGAGTGCTGAACCCCATCACGGCAGGGCTCAGTTCATCGAAGAGGCATTCATCTCATCTGTCTCTAGCTGTCTAAAATTAAAGCATCTAGGCCAGAAAGTGCTTCAGTCCAGCTATTCCGTGTGCCTATTTTGGGGTGGATAAGTCATGCTCAGATGAAGTGTGTCTGCATTGGCTGCAGGGCAGATAGAGAACTAGTTTGGATGCTGTGTCTGAGTTCAGCCCTGGAGCAGCCCCACAGTCCGGGAGAGCTCGCAGCCTCATGGTGTCATTTAAGACAGCAGTTGTGTTGATAAAGTTTCTACTCAGAAGAGCACTTGGGAACCTCCTTTTTCCCCTGAGCAGGCATGTTTTCCTGGAATCAGGCCTCCAGCCTTAGCAGATGTCCCCTTTTGGCTCCAGCTGTGTCAGCTTGGATGTCAGTACCCGTCAGTGCTTTTCAGAGCCGGTGACGATCCCACAGAGATCTGACAGCAGGGCAGGCTGTGGGAAGCTGAATCTATCCATTTCTTGTAAACAATTTGCAGCTTTTGGGTTGATCTGTCCTGATGGATTCTACCCAAAGCAAACCCAGCAGCACTTGCACAAGTGCTCCCACCAGCAGAGAGATGGCAGCAACCACTGGACAGTAACTCCAGTGGCACTGCAGCGTGCAAAGGGAATTTCTTCCTGCAGTTCCAACCCAGGAGACAGGGACTCTCAGCCTGGGCTCCATCCCCTGGCCCGGGCAGTTCTCTAGCTTGTGCCTCATCTCCAGCCTGCAGTGATGTTCAAGCCCTGCTGTCTCAGCTGTGCATGTGTGATAGAGCGCTGACCTTTACACGTTGTGCCAGGCAGGGGAAGGTGAACCATGAGGGAATGTGGTGTGCTCTGGGGGCAGGTGTAATGGATAGCAAGGAGCACTTCAGACAGGACAGCACTGAGAAGGACAGTGTCTCTCAGAGGCAGTGAGCACATACAGATAGCAAAGAGGTGGTTGTACCAGGGGAATTTGTGACAAAAAATGAGTTTGCTGTGGGTGTTAGCAGATGATTTCTGTGCTTGCATATATTCCTGCAGAGCCATTCTGTTTTCTCAGCCTTTACAGTCACAGATGTGGTGAGGCTATAAACAGGGTAATGTTGCTGCTTCTTAATTCAGAATTTGGACTCTTCCTCGCTCCATTAAATCTCACATTTAACTTTATTTTGAAGAGTTTTAGTCATAGGAACGGTGTTGGGGACAGAAATGGTACATTTAGTTCTGCTGAATGGATAGGGTATTAGATTGACAGTCTCTGTCAATGTTTAATTGCAGATTAATGGGAGGTAATATGTCATTATGGCAGCTCAGTAGCACAAGTTTTGGAGCTGCACACAAAGTCCAGGCTTTTTTTTCTTGTTAGAGGAGGCTACTCTGACCCACCTTGCACAATTTCCTCTCTGTTCTCTTGTGGCAGAGAATAGGAATATTTACAGTTCAGGTACTTAATGACCCCAGGAATATGATGCAAGAGCAAAGGTGTAATTTAAAGAGATGGGGAAGAACTGATACAATATAGGAATAACGTAATTCCAACAATATGCTACAAGGAATGAAGTATCTATGAAAAGCTTTATGCTGTGAAATGAGCAGCTTTCTGCACAACATCTGCCAGCAGATACAAAGGTATTATTTGTTTCCAAAATGAGTAGATCTATTCAGCTTTACTAACCACACTGTGATGTCAAGGGAGGGACTATATTTATTCATGGGGTGGAAAATGAGAGCATTCCATAAATGGGTTATTGAAGTAAAGTTCCCAGTTATCACCTAGTTGAGCCTCTATCAGCCAGTACTTTAATACTTCATGTCTTGCAGCAGATGCCTTATGCTGAGCAGGTTGATTTGAAGCTATTCTTAC
Organism: Zonotrichia albicollis; assembly: GCF_047830755.1. Lineage (NCBI taxonomy): Eukaryota > Metazoa > Chordata > Aves > Passeriformes > Passerellidae > Zonotrichia > Zonotrichia albicollis. The sequence continues at coordinate 38,510,171 of NC_133824.1, forward strand.
TGAGGACCACCTTGAGACATTTACTTCCCTAAAAAGTACTTTACATTATAAGCAGCCCTCCTTGTGTCTGCAGAAAAAAATAATGCTATTTGGGAATGGAATAGATTGTGTTTTGGCCCTAGGGAAGGAGCTGAATAACGTGTTGGAAAGGACTTAATCAATTTAAGATGTAATAGATCTCCTTCAATTTGTCTTTCCTTGTAAGATAGCCTGTCAGTGTTGCTGTGCAGGTACCAGGCACCTCCTCAAGAGTCACTTTTTCTCTAAATCCACAACTGACTGTCCTGCTTGTGCAGACTGTGCAGTGTGGAGTGTCATATAAGATAGAATGGAAATTTTTTATTTTTCCTGTCTGACTGGAGTCACATGAAGGAAATGTTCACCATCCCAGAATGAAAGATATGGCTTTGAAACATCTGTGGCAAGCACAGGACTGCTGCTTCTGTCATAGATTTCAAGGCAGCAGTTGTAATGCTAGTTAAAGGAGAAGAGAGAGCCTGCAGGTGAGGAGTTGTAGATGTGTGTGACAGATCTGCTGGGGATTTTATCTTGTGCTGTATGAAGTATGGCTACCACCGTGTTTGCTTTTGATGCACCATTTGTTTATGCTCTGACCCTGGCACTTTACCTATTTAACTGTTTTGTGTGTCCAAGTTGTTCTCTGCTGCTGTGAAATTGGAAACTGGCAGAGCTTAGCAAAACTTTACTTGGAAGATAGCAAGTCTGTTACTGAAGCTGTTGACCCAGATGGGCCAGGAAACAACATGTTTCTGTATGGAAACAACATGTGTCTTAATAACCTGAAGTAGTTTGGCCTTGAAAGTCCTTGCATGTTGAGAGTGTTTTGGACTTGTGAAGTTCTATGTGTTCCTGTGCAAAAAACAACCCTACCATGCCCAAACTTCTGTGTCAGAGTAGCAGCCCAGGGAGAGCATTGCTGCTGCAGCTGCCATTGCTCCCAGTTCCTCACAGATAAGAGAGCATGCAGCAGCTAAATTTGTGCAGTGGGGTAGCCAGGCTCTTCCTCCTCTCCCTGTTGGCCTGTGTGCCTAAATCACATCTGGGGAGAGAACCATGAGCAAGGCACCAGGGCCGAATGCAGTGCCCCCATCTGGGAGCAGAGGTGCACCCTGCAGGGTCAGGGTGTGCTCCTTTGGGTCTAGCTGAGCTGGAAAGGAGCTGACTGTGCACAGCCACCGGGCAAAGGTTGCTGCCTCCCTGGCCTGTGGACACTGCAGTGTGTGTGAGTACATCCCCTGTCTCCTCCAGGCCTAGCTCAGGTCAATGATTGGTGCTGTTTTATGCTAGTACTGATAATTTATTTTTCCTAAGTGTGAGTGTGTGGTTTTGACAAAAAGCAGCTCTTCAGGCAACACTGTGGGGAAACACCCAGGAAGGAGTTGCAATGAGTAGTTGAAAGGTGTGAAACTCTTTTAAAGGTACACAGGGATCTAGTAAAAGAAAGTCTCTGATCATCTCAGATTAGTAACCCTCTGCCCTTTGCTCAGGACTTATTTGACAGCAATGGGTGAACAAAATATTGGTGCATTTCTGGTTTGCCTGTAGAAAAAGAATTCTTAGATGTAATAAATGCATGTGGCTAATACCACAGAATGACCAGGCTGCTTCAGAAGAGTGGTAAGATCCTGATAATGCCGTTGTTTAAAAGGACTGAGACGCTATCTCACGTCTGGAACTGAGGAAAGTATTTATCATTAGTACCATGCTGCCAGATTTAGTAGTGTGAAAATAATGCAAACAGTCATCTGTAATGCAAATGTTGATGTCTGATTAATAGACAAAATAACACAAGCAATTAATCCACAAGGGAGTAGATCATTATAAATGTAAATTAGATCATCAAAGGGTAAGCCACACAGAAATAAAACTACCCCATAACATGATTAATTATTGAAATTCCAGTAAAAAAGGCATCTTTAACAATAGAGTCCTTGGAAGACATGTCATGTGGTTCATCAAGATTCTGGACAGGGTTATTTTACAATACAAAAATTGATTAGCTTCATTACAAATATGATGGGGACATTTATTCCATCCTAGATAGCATTCTGTTTTAGTAACAGAGCACAACCTTAGCACTGACTCATTTCTGATTTGTGCACACCCAGTTTTTGCTGTAGAACAGTTTGCTTGGGTAGCTCAGGAGATACCTGCCTGCAATTTTTCTCAGGGAGAAGCATAGCCTTTACATAAATGAGTACGTTGGTACCTGCATATGATCTTAATCACCGCAAGATAAAATATTAGAGGAAGGGCTGTCTTTCTGGTCAGGTTATAGAGATTTCTTAAAAATTAGTTTCTCTTCTTGCCTCTCAGAAAATTTTTCAGGTGACCTTGGGCAGATCACTTTATCTTTGCTGTGCTTTGTTCTCTATCTTGGTTTTGAATGTTTCAGCTTAATGATATATAACATGAAATTATTTAAATGGTCTTCATTTCAAGTAATGCTAGGAATCTACCTTTGTAAAGTCTTGGTCACTTTTTAAAAGCTCAATTAAAGATGTTATTCTTTTCTAGCAAAGCAGGGCTTGCTGTGCTAAAAATGCTGTTAAATGTTCAAGTGACTTCTACTTTGAAGATACACAGTATTTAAGCACTGTTTGTAACATTAAGGGCTACAATTGTAATCTGCATCTTTCCTGAGGTTAAATTTTACATTTTCCTATTATTAGAGACCTACTTAGAAACTTGGCAGTTTTCCCCACTTTCTATTCAAACTAGACTCAGTGTGCTTTACCACAGCAGTTTAAGTGCATTTTGCATGGCATCATGGTGGTGTGCTGAGCACCCTGCAGAAGTGGCCTTGTGAGACACCTTGCTTTTTCTGCAAGGCCAGTTGGAGTTTGATACCGAAATTGACCAGACAGAAACTTTGTAACACAGTTTTGAGTGTTAGAAAACAGAGCATTGTCACTCAGACAATCCTTACTCTGATTAATTGAGTGACCAACCCTGAGTGTTGGCTAAGCAGAGATTTTATCATGTACACTGGTTACATATTCATTAGCTATTCCAGTTTACTTAATTTATATAGATTACTTTATTTTGCATAGTCACACCCCTTATTGGAAGTCCTTATAGTTCTTTGGCATCCTATTGACTTCTGTTTTATCAGTCTCATCTACTTGTAAGAGTAAAGATAGGAGTAAAATGTTGTATTGTTCTACTGTCCTTATGAAGTCCCTCTTTTCTTGAGACAAAGTTCCTTGTGGGAACTAATCTCTTAATATCTGTTTTTCATTTTATAGCATAACGTGTTACAACAAGCAAGCTAAACCACACATAGCAATTATTGTGGTGACAGTTATAAACAGATGTTTTAACCAAGTCCAGCTGGGTAACCATGAAATAAGTTTGGTCCAGATTTCTTCAGATCCTCAGGAGGTGTCTTCTGGAGCTGTGCATTGTAAAATCTGAGTTAGTTTCCAAATTTCTTGGATATCCGTAGATGTTCTACCACTTCAATAGCAAAACAAGACTTAAGCATCCTGGGTTTTTTTATTACCTGAGGGAATTTGGCCCTTGTAGTTCTGGCATAATGTACCTGTGATTTTACTCTGCCCAATTTCAGTGCAGTTGAAGTTGTCTGTAGGAGCTGGGAAGGTCACCTCTGTTTTGCCTGGAGCAGAGAAGTTCTCCGGTTTTTTAAGTAGACCCAGTCTCCTGGCTGGAACTTGTGCACTGGTGTATCCAGTCCCATCAGTCTGGAGATCACCACGGCTCACTGCCATGAAGTTTTATGAAGAGACATGAGATAATTATTCAAGCTGACCCACTCCTTTTAGCTGTGTGTCTCCTGAAATGTGTGGTACATGATAGGGTTGACCATATAGCAACTCATAGGGGCTTATTTTCCTGGTGTCCCACAGCTGAATTCTGATTTGTAGTACAGCAGCAGGTAAGGCTTGGACTCCTGTCCTGGAGGTTTCCTGACATATTTTACTCAATTGCAATTTGTATAATTCATTCAGTCTACTTTGCCTCTAGCCTGGGGCCTGTAAGGCGTGTGAAGATCCCAAGTTATTCCTTCCAAGGCTTTCCTAACCTACTGTACCACTTCTGCATTGAAGTAGGATCTACTGACTGATGACATTCCCAAAGGTACCCTGCATCTAGTTATTATTTGATTCAACAGTATTTTAGTCACTTCCCTAGCCTGGTTGGTGTGATAGGAAAGGCTTCTGGCCACCCAGAAAATTATTCACTAGAGCTAGGAGGTGTTAACACCCCCCTTTTCTGGGTAACTCAGTGACATTAATCTGCCAGTATTCACCTGGAACATTTCCAGATTTCATGGCTCCTAGCACTACTTTTTTAGAGTTGTTTCTTTTATAAACTATACATTTGTTGGATTCTTGATTGTACAATCTGAGCCGTTTTAAACCCAATTATAGATGTCTGCAAATGTTTCAAAAGTTTTCCAGTACTCTAATGAGTGCCTTTATTTTCACAATTCACTATTTCACACAAGATTGGTTCTGGGAGTGTTATTTGCCTGCTTGGAGTAACTGCCCAGCCTTGTGGATCAAATTTTACTTCTAAGGTTTCAATTAATTGCCAGTCCCTAGCACTATACTCTAATTTTTCTACTGGGAGAGGTATCTCTAGCAGGGGTATTAATGATATGTTTTCTAAAGTGCCTTTTTCTGCAGCCTCTTTGGCAGCCTTATCAGCGAAATGATTCCCCAGTTCCAGTTTGGTCTTTCCTGCTTGGTGTGCACTGCAGTGCATAGCAGCAACCTCTGCTGGTTCCTGGATACTTTTGAGCGAATCTGAGATTTGTTTTCCATTTTTGATTGATGTGCCTTGAGATGTCAAAAGGCCTCTTTCTTTTCAGATGGTCCTGGGTACATGCACACTCCAAAATGTCTCTATTTTGAATCAGTCCAAATGTTAACTCATCTTCCTGTACTCAGTTCCAAAGGTCGAGTGAGTGCCATTACACATTGGAGGGAGTGCCCCTACTTCAATTACCTCATGGTGTGTGGTCACTGCATATCCAGGCAGTCATTTCCCATTTTGGACAAAGCTGCTCCCATCAGTAAACATCTCTCAATCAGGACTTGCCAAGGGTCTGTCTCCCAAGTTGGGTCTGCTGGAATACACTTCTGTAGATTGTAAGCAAACAAAGCAAAACACAGTCATACTGTGGAGTTCCTTCTACTTAATGGGCAGATAAGAACACTGCAGTGCTAATGATAGAAGTTTTGATTATCACATTGTCTTGCTGCAGCAAGACTACCTGGTACTTCAGCATCTGGCTGGGAGAGAGCCAGTGGCCCCCTTTTTGCTTGAGTACCGACTGTACCACATGTGACACAAAAATGACAATCCCAAATGACAGTCCCAAAGTCAGTTTTTAAGCTTTCTGGATCAAAGAACAGTAGCTGCTATTGCCCTCAGACAACTAGACCAGCCCTGGCTGACATTTAGTTGCTTTGTAAAGCAGGCCACAGCCCTCCTCTGCTCCCCAAGGAGCTGCAGCAGCACTCAGAGTGCTGTGTAATGTCTTTCATAGGTAAATAGTTCAAACAGGCACATGGGGCCCCTCAAAGCAGGGCCTGCATAAGTGCTTGCTTGAGCTGTAAAAAGGCAGCCCATGAATTATCAGTGCAGAGTGTAACATCCTTCTGAGCTGTCTTCAAGAGTTCATATAGAGGCTTTACTAGCAGCCCACAATTGCTAATCCACAGGAGACACCATCCCACCATCCCAAGAAATGCCCATAACTCTCTTACCCTTTGTGCCAGTGGTGTCGGTAAATTGCTGCTCTTCATTCCTGTCTCAGCCTCCCTTGTCCTTGGAGAATTTAGAAACCCAAGTGGGTTACTGTGGTCTGGAATATTTCTGCCTTGTCTTTGGGTCCTCTGTATCCAGTTAGTCCCAGAAAATTCAGCCAGGCCACAGTCTGATCCGAGCACTGCTGTTTAGTTCCAGTGGCTATCAGAATGTCATCTGCACACTGTAACGAGACTCCAGTAGGGTTCTGATTCTTCCATTCCTTCAGTTCTTTTGCCCATTGATTTCCAAATGTGGGGAGGCTATTTCTTTCCCATTCAAAAGCAAGTAGCTCTTGACTCTCAGTACTCAAAGGGATGCAGAAAAAGGCATTTTTCAAATCTAGTAGTCTAAACTATTTTAATTTTTCACTCAAAGTTGCTAGTAAGGTATAAGGATTTGCTGCTTCTGGTTGTATATTTTCTACTACCTTTTTTATGACTCTAAGGTCCTGTACCAGCTGGTAAGCCTTTCCTTCAGTTTGCATTTTTAACTGGCAGAATAGGGGTATGAAATTTGGATTCACATTCCTTCAATAGGCCATATTTTATACATTTTTCTACAAGGGGTTATAACCCCTTATGACTTTCTGTTTTCAAAGGGTATTCCTTTTGCCTTACTGGTGCTGCTCTAGGTTTCAATTTAATTCTTACAGGCTTGGATCACCAGGGCACTCTCCAGCTCAGACTATCAGGATCACTGCATCCTCAAGTGATACTGGCAGATGTATCATGTCCAGCTTCAGAGGCTGTAATGCAAAAATAGCGGCTTCCACATAATTAGGTTCTGGAATAATAACCAGTATTTTGCCATTTTAAAATTTGATTTCAGCATTTAGTTTTTCCAAAAATTCTCTCTCAAGGAGAGGCTTTGGCAAATTGTGTAGATGCAAAAACTGGTGAGTTGTCCACTATTTTCCTAATTTAAAATGAATGGGTTGAAAAATGGCTGAGTTTGTAATTCCCTGTTGCACCAACAATTGTTAGAGAATCATTACTCAAGTTTCCTCTTACTGTATTTAGCACTAGCTCCTGTGTCTACTAAAAATCCAACCTCCTAATTTTGCTCCTTGTTCCCCAGCTTAGCTGTAATCAGAGATCCTGCCAGGGAAGAATCCTCCAGTCTCTGTCAGTCCTCGCCAGTGACAGTCACAGGCTGGCCGCATCCTCGTCCCCTTCCTGTCCCGGGGGGCACCATCCCTCTAGAAACTCCTTCATTAACTCCAACTACTTTTTGTTAGTTATTTCTTTTTGGTTTTCTCTGTTCTGCAAAACTCCCCAAGAAACATCTAACAGCTTCCCTAAATCATACTGGTCTTGTCCCTGAGCCTGTTGTAATTTCTTTCTAATATCATTTGAGCATTGCTTCACAAATATGGGGGCTAATTGAGTTTTTCCTTCCTCTGTATCAGGATCAATATTAGTATATTTTTGATCTGTTTCTTTCAGGCAATTTAAAAATTCACTAGGTGATTCCTTACCATTCTGCCTAATTTCAAGTAATTTTGACACATTGATAGCCTTTGGTATGGCATTTCTAATTCCATATAGTATCCATTGTTGATATCTATTTAATCTCTCTCTAAACATGGGCACATTAGGGTCCCACTTGGGATCCTCAGTGGGAAAATTAATGTCCAGTGTACCTGACAAGTTACCTGTCAAAATCTGCTCTTCCACAAACCTCCTACTGGTTTTAACAACCATCTCTCTTTCTGTACTGTCAAACAACATTTCTAATACAGCATCTATATCCTTCCAGTCCGGATCCTGAAGTTTTATCATAATTTCAAATGCTTTTGCCATTTTGTCTGGGTCATCTCGATAGGTGCCAGCCATCAACTTCCAATTATTAAGGTCTGTTACTGAAAATTGAACTTCTCCTGTTATTGGACCATCCATACCAGCTGCCTGATGGAAGGCAGCTGCTCTCACATCTCTGTGTTTAGCTTTAGCTGTGTCTGCAGACTAAAATCCTCTGTTCCATGATATGGCCTCTCTATCTCTTCTGTCTCCTCTGCTCCTTGATATGTGCTCCCTGCACTCTCCATGTTCTCATCTAGGCCTGATAAATCCACCTCTTGATGTGCCAGTTCCCTCATAGTATCAGTCTCAGCAGCCTGGTTTTCTGTTCCCCCATCTAACCTGCAGTTAGGACTGACCATAACATTTAAATCACCCTTCGTACTGGGGAGATGTTTAGATTTTCCTTGATTCTCCCTTTCAAGAGCCAGCGCAAAAGGGTCTGAGGGAGCTGGATTCAAGCCACAATCTTTCTGCCATTCAGGATGATTCCGTAAAGTGAAAAACATATCAGCATACATAACCTCATCCCATTTCTGTTCCCGTCTTAAAAACAACATTAACTTTAACAGTGTATTATGATTCAAGGTTCCATTTTGTGGCCACTTTTCTCCAGAGTCTAGTTGGTACAATGGCCACCGCTGATTGCAACACTTAATCAAATTCTCCCTGGTCGCTGGTCCCCCAGGGGGGCCTCCAATCTTTTTCCAATGTTGCAAAAGGCAACCAAGTGGGGATTTTTTCACAATGCCCCTTTTAGATTGTCCAGTGCCCATCTCTGAATAGTACACCCAAAATGCTACAATACAGATATAAATGGAAATACAAAGCAATTATGGATTGATAAAACCAAGTAAAATAGCAAATTCTGGAATATCAAGTAACCCACCCAATGCCCTGGAAGAGCCACACGTCTTATATGGGCAGGATTCCTGAAAGAATGCCTTATTATCAAATAGGCTCTTACCTGTGTCCCAGACTGCTCCGGGGATCTGTGGTCTTCTCCAGGAAAGTCCCGGTGCCGGTGTGAAGATCCAGAGATCCCTCGGATACACGGGAGATCAGGCAGAGTTTTCCATTGGGAGTTGCCAAAAAAGATACCGAAATCGGCCTGACAGACCCTTTCTAACACAGTTTTGGGTGTTAGAAAGCAGGCATTCCTCAGGGCAGCGCTGGGCACTCGGAGGCTCCAGTGCGCCGGGCGTCGGGTACGCAGAGCTTTTATTGTACACACTGATTAGACATTCATTAGCTCTCCCTGCTTACTTGGTGCGTGGGGATGGCTTGATTTTACATAGTCACACCCCTTATCAGAAGTCCTTTTATGGTTCTTTGGGGTCTGCCCTCAATGTCGGGTGTCCTTTGTAGGGGGCTGGCCCTCGACCCCCACTTTTGAGTAGCTGCAGTGTGATTGTTTTGCATAACTTTACTGCACCAGCCTTGCAGAGCTGAGCTGGCATCCTGCTTGTGTTTTGCATGACTTCTGTTTTGTTGGCCTTATCTACTTCTCCAAGGCTACCTTGTTCCCTTTATTTGATAAGAGTAAACTGTTGTTCTGTTCTGCTGTCCTTATCATTTTGATATCTGTTGCTGGAATGAGTTTTGAAAGAGTGTCAGAGAGAAGAAAAATGCAAGAAGCATCTCTGGTACTGGCAGGCAGGCCTGTGAGCAGTCAGGACTAGAAGCAGGGGTCCAGAAAGGGCTGACAAGAAAGGTTTGTATGCGGGACAAGTTGACAAGAATGTTGAAGCTGAAATAGAATTTGAACACCTTTGTCTTGCAGTTCAATTTCTTTCTTTTTTTTTTTTTTTTTTTTTTCTTTTTTTTTTTTTTTTTTTTGAGGAAACAAGATTTTCTAAGTATTATATTGTGAATAAATATTATCCAGGACATGCCATATCTTTCCTCACTTTCTCTTATCATAAGGAGGAGAACCCCAGTCTAAGGCTCTGGGTTACCAAGTAGCTCAGAAAAAGTTTTGTGTATTGCTCTCCTTAGACTTTCATATGCTGCTTTGTCTGTCCACATCTTTGCCTGCCCTTCTGTATATTCCACCTAGGAGAGAGTCCCAAGTCCTGGTTATGTCAGAAAATCACGTCACCCCTCTTGAGCTCCAGTTTTTCTCTTGCTTTGGCACCTTACTTTTCAATTCAGTTTTGCTACAGTCTTTCTTTTTTTTTTTTTCTCTGCTTTGAAAGACAGGAGGTTGAAACTGTAAAAGATGGGCCCTCCTTGGAGCCTCTGGGCTGGTAACCAGCACTGAGTCTTGACTGGTCCCACACACGAATTGTTGTCTCAACCATGATTTGAAATTGTTATCCAGAAAGTTTGCCTTCACTACAAGCCACAGTCAGTAGTTTTTGTTGCTACTGAATATTATTTCCAGCCCTTGCAAACTTAGCTTTTGCAAATAGCACTAGAGTGCTGATGCCTGTGATGCAAATTTCTGTAGCTGAGAAGGCCACCTGATGGTAAATGTTTCTGCTTCTTCCTTCAGTCAAATGGCTTTGAGGCATTTCTTAGAGGAACTTGGTTGGAATATTGTATTAGGTACCTTTGTGCTTTTGAGGCTTCAACAGCTAGATTTAAATGCTGTAGAACATATACAGAGAACCCAGGGAATGAGAAACAAATACCTGCCAAGAAAAAGCATTTTTGCATTTTTATACTGTCATATTTTAAACCCCAACCCTTCTGGCCTGATTCCTGTGTACAGCTCTTCTGTACAGAAAAAAAACCTTGGCTTTGACTACCCTTTCATTTTTTGTTCCTGAGCCTCTGGTGGTACCAGCAAGTCACTTCTGTAAGCATCCAGGTTTAAATAGCAGCCTTTTTAGCCTGTAGTGGAAAGTGTCCCTCCTGGTCCTCTTCTGCCTAAGGAGGATGAGTGCAGTGCCTTGCCCTGAGGAGCTGGGAACATAAATGGGAGAAAATGTATTTTCCTGAGTTCCCATAAGGCTGTACTGAGAACCCTGGAGGGAGGATGGCAGCTGAGAAGAAATAAATGTTGGTAAATGCTATTAAAAGCTGCTAGACAGGGAGACGAATGCAAGATACATAGGGCTGTTAAGTGAGGAAGACTGCAAACCTAATTTTTGCTAGTGGCATGACGAATGAAACAAGAAAGGTGGCACTCAGCAGGGTCGCTTGGCTCCTCATAAATTTTGAATTGTCTGCCTTTCCTTTTTTTTTTAATATCCTGTAAAATGAAAAGCAGGGATCATGAGAAGATGTGCTGGTGAAGGTGATAGGAAGTGGGAGAAGAAATTTCTGTATTCTGGCCTTAATTTTTCTGAGTGTCAATGATTTGTTAGTCAGTTATCTGGGAGTCAGATATATCTCTGGTTTTTTAAAGTGTAGATTATGTTGTTCAATTTATCTTGCCTGTATCTTTAGAACCACAGTTGGCATGAAAATATTTTGGACTCATTCCAGTGAAGAAAAAGATTTTAATTTTTCAGCATTCTCTGTGCAGAATGGCACTTAAGCTCCATATATTTCTATAATTTTAGTGGGAATGTAAAGAAGTTGCTGTTTAAAACAAACAGACAAGGGCCTGCTAATTCCTGGAAATAATTTTTATTAAGAGGAGGAGGAGAGAAAGAAGGAAAGGCAGCCCTTTGGTATTGGGCTGGGACTTTCATGTGTGGTACAAAATGACTGAGTGCTCCCAGACAGCAAACACTCAGTGCTAATGAGAAATTACCAGTGAGGTGTGAACAGCTGCTTTGCAGAGCAAGACCCATGAATTGGTCTTTTAAACTTTGTCAGTCCTTTCTCATTTCATCCTCAGCTGACTTGCAGCCCTCTAACAAATGAGTTCTAGGTGTATTTGCCATAGATTTGTCAAGTGCCTTGGGAGGCCCATAGCAGCTCTGCACGTTGTGTGCTGTGATCCATCCCTGTGGGAGGGTGGTGGGAGCATCAGCATCACATGTGGATTTCTTCTGCTTGTAAATAGGTTAAGGCTGTGTCTTGTGATCTGATTATAAATTCTCTGGAGGTCAGCAGAGGATCTTTTTAAATATCTTGGCCTTTCCATGCGAACCTTCACATTTGAAGTGCATTTTTTTTGGACCAATCCTATGTGATCCCTAAGAGTGGCCATTCTCTTTGGTGGCACTCTGAATTCCAGCCAGATAAAGTCTCAGCTTTTCATTGCTTTCAGTGCTGTCTCTGTTCTGCACATGAGGTAGGTGTTTTTCAAGAGGGTGTTTTTAAACTGTGTCTGTCTTCATAAACATTCCAGGGACAGTTGTCTTTACAAGGTGTGAGAAATGTATATTTAAAGGCATTATTTAAAATAATTCCCAGACAAAATTCATTAACTTCAGTGAAGTGTCCTTAGACAAGTACCTGAAGTGTCTTAAATTCAAGAAAGACACATAGGCCAGCCTTCTTCCTCCTTGTGGATGCCATCCAGATGTGTGCTTGTTAAAATGCTGTACAAGCATGAGTACTCAGCTCTCAGTGCAAAGGGGTTCTCAGACTGTCCCCTACAATGTACATATCAGTAGCAATCACCTGTTAATATTGATGGGAATAGTGGGGAATAATTTACTGATTTCTGCACCGGTTAAACTCATTTAATGGAAGGGTGAGTGTTTCAAACCTGGATATGTCAACCCTCTGAGTTTCATTCCTCTGGCGTCACAGCTTTTTGAAAACAAAAGCTATGTACTGCCTAGAGAGTTTTCTGTTGAACTTTTTATAACTTTGTGATCAGGTGCCCTGCAATTCAGCAGGTAATTGGTCTGTGTCCAACCCAAAATATTTCAACAGGAGTATGTACATGACCACCAGTTTGTACTAATAAAATAATTGCTTCCATTAAGCTGAATGTAATTAATGCAAATTAGATAACAGAGAAAGGTAGGTGGGCAATTTAGCTGCTGTAAGTTTGTTACAGAATTTTCAATGATTTACTTGGAAGAGTATGCAAATAGGAAAGCATTGGAAATATTGCTGCTGAACAGCCTAGCTGTAAAGGGATCATCTTGCAGTATGGATGGCTGCATGTTAGACTTGTGCTGGAAGCTTTTTATACATCTCTAATGTTGTATGACAGGTTATAGTTGGAGCTGGGAGGGAGGAGGCTTTTTTTTTCCTTCCTCAAGGAGCTTTTAAGACTTAGAAAACTGGAATATACAGACAAAGTTGTGTTATTGTCTGAATGGCCCAGCAGTGTCCATGGCCCAAAAGGCAGTGATGCAGTGCTTGGAGATGAGGCAGACGGTCAGGCACAAGATTTTGTGAACAAGGTGAGGCCCAAGGGTTTGAACTTCATTACAGCTCCATAGCAAATAAGTGTGTTTCCTGAGATGAGTATCTTCCCACTTACCAGGGCTTTGGTTGTCCTTGGCAGGGATTCTTTCCCCCCATTATTTTTTTTTTTTTTAACACTGAAAATGCCAGCCTGAGACCAGAAAAACTTTATGGAAGTCAGGAAAATTATAAAACCTTTGTTTGAATGTACCTCAGTGTTTTGAGTGTTGTGTGTCTTCACAGAAAAGAATGTGTTCATTTCTAGCATGGTAGTGGAAGAGCATTGAAAAATGTGCTTTCAACGTTGGGTCAAAATTTTCTATGTTTTAAATGCTTCTGTCTCGTCCCAGAGAAAAGAAAGCCCAACTGAAGCAGGCATAGCTGGGACAGGATGAAATCTGGATCACCAATCTTGCTGAGCAGAGCCCAGCCAGAGGTGTCCCCAGGCACAAGCAGAAAGCATCAGAACTCTTCCATTTCAGTGCCTTGTTTGAGGAATTCCCTGAAAACTGCTGCCAGCAGCAGTGCTGGATATTGAGAGACTGACAATCAGTGAGTTCCTGGTAATTTTGTCCTTGCCACTGCTGCTGTTAGGGATGAGCCACAATAGTTCAGTTGTCAGTGGAAGCTAGGGAGGAGGGCAGGTGTGATCCTACACTAATTTTGTCCTTATTCTCACCTGCATAACTGTCCCTGCTCTCTGCAGTCATATGCTGGAGTACAGAATTTACCTTCCTTGTCCTGTTATTTTAAATGTCTCCTAAGAATCAGATAAGATCAAAGCTCCTCAAATGTGCTTTAGATAAATGGCTTGCTCTTTGTAAGCAAAAGCAAAAGATTGAATTGCCTTGACATTTTGTAATCTTTCTGATTTCACGTGCTGAAGTTGAAATGCATTGTGAAAGACCTTTGTCATTTTTCTGGAGTCTGCTGGGTCTCTGAGGACAGGAGTAATATCCTCACTTCCTTGCAGTCTCATTTCTGTATCTGGTCCTGCAACCTTCAGAAGCCTGATATAAGGTTTTGTTTTCCTCAGGACTGTGCCGGCTTCTGGACAGTTTAGGCATACTTGTTGCTAAATTATATCTGATGAGAAAATATGAGAAGATCAAATAGGGATTTATTCTCTGGAATACCTCAGCTACATGAGTTGCTCTGGGGTGAAGCTGGGTCACTTCTCGTCAATCAGTACTGTCCTATTCTCCATGGTACTGATCTCTGTTTGAGCTGCTGGAATTTATTATTTGGGGAATGAGCGTTCCCAGCCTTGGCCTCTAATCTTATTTACTTGTGAACAATCTGTATACAGCATTGACACAAAAAATTTCTGTGCCAAGCTAATATGCAGTGCAAGGGATAACATATTTAGATGTCTGTGTTGGATTTGGGAGGCTGTGAAGCTCATCATTCCTGCCTTCTCTTATCAAATAGTTGACTGCAGCATTCTGCTGCCGTGCAGCCTGTCAGGAGTAGAGTTATTTCTGTCAAGGGAAAGAAAGACAATTCAGTCCTTTTCTCTTTCTGCTCTGTTGCTTCAGGAGATGCAGAGCAATGTGATCCCTGAGGATCTCTGCAAATAGTGAGATGAGGATATATAGAGAAGGCAAAAATCAGCTACAGGAGGCCGTGAATTGAGAAATTCCAGATTCAATTGACTTTTGATACCCCAGGCTTTAAATTGCCTTTTGGTAGTAGGCATTATAGATGATGCTGTCTTAAGGCAGCAGACAGCACCACCAGGGCTCTTCCACGGACACGGCAGGGTGGGGAGGGCTGTTGTCAATGAGCTGTCAAATTCTTACACTAAAATGACTCTTTTTATAGTCACTTTTTCCACATAAATGTCAGAATTAGTGATTCTTTATTGGTGGTAAAGCATTTTGTCAATCATTTCTCCCTTGAAATGAAAACAATGCAATTAATAATGCTGAAAAGAAGTGTTTCACGAAGGACTGGAAGATGTACTGATTTTGAGTCCTAGTGAAAAATAGAGTCTTCAGTGTGCCACTGTTTTTGAAAAAATTGTTTTCTGACAAGGCTTCTTTTGGTAAGGAGCTTCACACATCAGGGGAGATGAAGAGGTAATGAGTGGCTGATGTGTCCAGTGGGTCTGTGTGTGTGAGGTGATGTGATTCTCCTTGCTTAAAAACGCACTCACAGGTGAGACCCACCTGCAAAGATTATGCTCATTAGAGCTCTCCAGCTGGAAGGGCAAGGACTGTGGCTCACATGTATTTTCTTATCTGCATTTAGAGGGTTCCCCACTCCTTTCCGCTGCCTGGCTGTGCTCGGCAATTGAGTCAGACCTGCTCTTAATCCCAAATTTCAGCCAAGGCTGAACCCTGTGTACCAAGGCATGGAGGTCTTGAGCTAGAGATGTCTTCCCTCCCAGGACACAGACTGCCCTGTTTGTGGCACTTAGGACATGATGAAAATATAATTTACTTAATTTAATCTGTTTAACATTGGCCATACAGCCACTGACCTTCAGATATCTGGTTTGTGTTTGTGATATTTTTTTTCTTCCCCCTGAAAACTGAGCTCTTTGTATCAGTTGGAATGGCTGCAGAAGAGCAAGGAATGTGCCTTTTTATGAAGCTTTCAAAGTAATTATTTATGATTCTAAGATGATCGGATATGTTTCAGTGTCAGCTCTGGGTATGCATTTTTAAGAATGCTATTGAGATTTTCATACAAAAAATCCACTACATTTGTTCCTAGGATATTATTTTATTTGATTAAAGAAAGTATTGACTGCAGTGTTATTGAATAAACTCTCATTTAATCTTTCAAAACATCTACAGCACTTTCCTCCTTCCAGGACAGGCAGAATTTAAATGAACACCAAGCAAAGAAGGGAACTGGAACATTTTTTTGACGTTAGACCCCTTTTGCTTTAACTGAGACTAGTTAGGCTGAATACATAATCACAAGCTCAGAAGCTTAATTTTTTTGTTGAAGGGAGCTTCTATATCAAGAGTTTGAAAAGTCACCGTGTGATTGATGTCAAGTAAGCCTGAAGTTGCACTGGCCTTAAGCTTGTTCACTGCAATAATGGGAACTGACCTCAGTGAAAAATCAACAGCTGCAGTCTTGGGCTAGCAGAGTTCTGGATTATGACAACAAAGAAACCTCAAATTTTTATCCTTTGAGAGTTAAATGAAAAAGGTAAAAGAAGAAGTTTGTAATCAGCGTTTTGATGGGGTCAGTATGGTTTTAGACACTTTCAACAAAATGGATGCTGACATTCCTTGTTATCTAGTTTTCTGGCAGGCATGAAAAAATTAAGTTCCTAAACCAAAAAGATTAATGAAAAGGGAAGAAATCTATTTTAGATTTTAATAATGGTTTCTATGCTATTAATTTTATTTATTGTAATTTTATAATTAATTAAGTTTTAGATTTTAGCATTTTTGCCCATAGATATGTTTCATTAGGTGGGCAAAAGAGCTTCTCCTTGGCTTCAGGCAAAAGTTCAGAATTGATTTCTGGGCTATGTGTCTGGTCAGTTGTATTTTTATATGTAGAACGCTGTGCTAAAATGAGGAAGGATTTACAGCAAAAGAGTTGAAGTTGTGCTGATCTCTAGGAGAGTTCATTAGGTCAAGCAAATTCTCTCTCTAATACTATAAATCAAATTAGATCAAGTGTACGGAACACATACAAGCACTTTCTTGGCTTGGAAACAAAGCAGAAACACTGTAGAAAGAATTCACCTATAAGTTTACTCAAATTTTTGTTGGTTTTGTTGCTTTTGGATTTTGAAACTGGAAGAAATGTGGGATGTTCTTCTTTCTAATAAGCTGGAAACAAAAATAAAGACACATTTGTCCCAATGAGATCCTTTTTATTACATAGCACTCTCCCAAGATGATTTTCATTCATTCCTCACTTCTATGAAGTCCTCTCTTAAAAGCTGCTGGGAAATAGACTTTGGATGCATTTTCCCAGTTGTGAATAATCTGTTCCTTTGGTATGGATGTGATTTGGATAAAAGACATTATGAGGGAGAGCAGATTTTGTACCTTGCAAGGCATTTCAGGCTCCGTGCCTGACACCGTAATGCTGTTCTAGGCAGCAGAAGTGTTCACAAGTGGGTAGGGACACATTGATGCAATCAGTAGTTCATAGTCTCCTTTCCCAGCTAGAATTACTTCTTTCCTGCAAGATCTTCTAGTGTTGTACTTGAATTGTTTAATATATGCAATAGATTTTTTTTTTTCCTTCTTGGTACATCTCCTGTACTGAATGTGTGCTTCAATGGGAAGGAATGGCCTTATTTCTTCTGACTGTCTAATCTAATTAATCTGTTTCATTTATTCAGTAATTAGACTATGCAGGTTTTTTGGTTTTTTTTTTAAGTAATGAAGTAGAGGCTAGGAGTGCTGAACATCTGTGTTTGTTCCTGTGGAGTGAGTCTGGTTGAATAAAGGGCATCCTCCAGTGTCATCCTCTTCACTTGAAAAAGGTGTTTGAAGTTCACCTTTTTGGATAAGATTCAACCAAAGGCAGGGAAAGCCTGCTGGTAAAAGAAGCATCAAACACCTTGCAGGCCTTTTGAAAGAGATCTCTCTGATCTCACTGGTTTTAGTCAGGCTATTTCCTTTTGGGAAGGGGAACAAAATCTTGTGATTTCAATGGGGATCAATTGGGCAAGCTTTGCTCCATGTCCCTGTAGCTGATGGCATCCTGTGCCTTTTGATGGCTTTCACTTTGGTGAAGATTTTTTTTTTTTCAGTACCCATGTGATGTCACTCATATCTTCCCCTCAAAGTCGTATCTTCCTCCTTGATTTTTTCCCCTGCTTTTGCAACATCTTTGAGGTTAGTTTGGTCCTTTGCACTGCACCTCATTTCCTCCCAGACCATTTTCTTGTAGTCACTAAATGTCCAAATTTTCTGGGTTTTTTGGTTTTTTTAAAATTGCATTTCATTTGATCATATCTCCTTTCCAGAGTCTTTGTAAGTCTTTGTTTTTTTGTTTCGCAAGATTTTGTTTCCCTTCCCGAAAGGAAATGAAATTTCCTTTATTAGGTCTTTAAGCATCTTGTCTTTAAGGATTAATCTGTACTCTTAATTGTCCATTGGTGTTTTTTGTTTCTCCAAGTATACTAATTCTGCCTTAATATCTATGGAAGTCATTGCATTGGCATAAAAACACTTGTTATTCTATTTATAGCATTCTTTGCTTAAAAGCCTTGCCTTCAAAACCTTTAAGTCAGTCTTTAATTGGGGTGGTGGGGGATGAGAAGGACAAATAGAGCCACAGCACTTGGTAAATAATTTCTTCTCAAGTTCCCTGGGCTCCTGGAAGAAGGGAAGTGTCACCCTGTCACCTTTTTACTGAAATCTGCTGCTAGCAAGTTATTGGGGTGTTGATTCCCAAGCTCTTTGCTTTGGAAGGGGATCTAACATCTGCACTTGCCAAGTGTCCTGTGGGCTTTGATGAGACTTCATGTGCAGTGGGGAGGCAGTGTGCATTTGTATGTGAGCCTCATCATAATGGAAGTGAAGTGCCACAGGATGAGTAATGGAGAAGGGCTGAGATGAGACAACTGGGGCTATTCCGCTTTTAGAGGAGAAGACTCAGGGGGAATCTTATCAATATGTATAAATAGCTGAAGGGAGGGTACAAAGAAGATAGGAGTGAGGCTCTTTTCAGTGGTGCCCAGTGACAGGAACAGAAGCACAGACTGAAACAGAGGAAGTTCTGTGTGACCATCAGGAAAATACTCTTGCTGTGAGGGTGACTGGGTGCTGGCACAGGCTGGCCAGAGAGGTTGTGCAGCCTTGTGGTTGGAGATCTTTAAAAGCTGTCTGATATAATTCTGGGCAACCTGCTCTTGAGTGCCCCTGCTTGAAGCAGGCAGTTGGATCAGGTGTCCTCCAGGGCTCCCTTCCAACCTCAACCAGCCTGAGATTCTGCGAAGTTAAGTTTTAATACAGGGCATCATGTGGGCAATGACCTGATCTGAGATGGAGGTTTAATTTACATCTGCCTTGTCTTGTGTCCAGTGCTATGTACAGTTACTTCATTCTTTTGTACAGTATTGTCCCACTAATGATGCCTGTTGCTGTTCTACTAATGGGGTTCTTTTATTTTTTTTTTAATTTAATAAGTTTTATAAAATCTTTTCAATTTCTGTATCCATGAGATTTTCATGTGAGCTCTGCTTTGTTTTAAAGCTATAAATGAAAACATAGTTTCTGTGGTTATACAAAAAAATCAGAAGTATAACTTCCTTAAAAACCAAAATAGTACGCAGGACGGAGATGCTAATGCTCTGTGTTTTATGAAAATATTTTGATTTTAGAAAGCTAATTTTAAATTTTTCTTTTCAATTTCTTGTATTTTGTTTTTCAATGAACTTCCTCACCTGCCCCCACCCCCAGTATTGGATTTGTACATTATATATTCTGGATGTGTAGAATTTATGTACATGTTTTTTGAGTCTCAAGTCCATGAAGTGCTCATATCTGATCCAGTGTTTAATGGGATGAAGTGCTCATATCTGATCCAATGTTTAATAGGATTCAGACTATGCAAAGAAGCTGATAATGCTGCCCTGTTCTAATGAAGTGCTTGAACGTGGGGCTAAGTGGAAACATGCTGTGTGTTATGTTCAGAAGTGCCCATGCGAGAAAGGAGCTTAAATCCTATTGAGAGTAAAGAACATCATCCCACCACCTTTAGAAAGTGATGTCTCCCCTTGCTCTGCTCCTGCTGCCATTGGTGGGTGTTGTCATTCTGGCAATTTCAGGAGCCAAGCTGAAGTTTCGTGCACCATTCTTTGCAGTCCCACCTTGCCAGGTTTTTCTCAGTATTAGGTTCCAGTCCGTGGGTTTAGCATAGTTAATGGGGGGGGAGGGGAATCTCTTTTGTCCTTCTCAAAGGCATGGTTAGAAAGAGTTTTTTCCTTGTGTTTTGTAAAAGATGTGCAACTTCTGACACACAGGCCTTGTTTTGCAGGTCCCCAGTGTGCTGGCTGCAGAGAGGCCGCCTTGTCAGCTGGGATCACATCAAGTACTCTGAGCTCCTGTTCCTCCATCAGGTACATGAGCAGTTGTGATCTATTTATTGATTTGAAATAACTTTCTGAGTAGATAATTACATTTCAGCTGCAGGCCTCAATGGATGGCTTTTCAGAGAGCAGAAATGACAATCTGCAGAAAGTAGTACAGTTAATGTAATGGATCAGACTGGTACCAGGAGATGCTGCTTACTGCTAATGTGGGTTCTGTTTCCTTCTTTCCCCTGGGATGTGGTGGCCTGGAAAGACATTGTACTGAGCCCTTTGTGTGAGGGGACTGAAGTGGGAATTGAATTATTAGCCCAGGATCCTCTATGTGTTTCTTACTGGCAAATTAACTTCATATGATGTGGCTTTTGTTTACCTGAATTCTGAGCACACCTGTATTCGTTCATACTCAGATCACTTTTTTTCTTGTTTGATTTATGACAAATGCTGATATGAGAATTCACTGTTCAAGAAAAAAAAATTGAAATAATAAATAAAAACCGAAGTCATGCATGACATCTGCCAATCTTCACTCTTTCCTCCAATTCTGAATTTTTTTGCACAGCATAGGTATTTTAAATAGGCAAAAAACCCAGGTCCAATCCTTGAAATCATGTTATGAAAACAGTGAAGGTGTAGAAGAACACACTGTGGGAAGGAAAGGAACAGATAAACAGATTATAAAAAGAGGTGCTGCAGCACCTGACAGAGTTGCTGTACCTATATAGTTGATCACCCAGCAACAAATGGCTGAGAGACTGAGATATATTTGGGATAATCTCACAGAGTGCAGCTCCTGAAGTAGACAGAAAGGAAGATGATGATGCATTGGTGTTTATGTTCAGTCCCTTTGAAAGCCCTGTAGGGAAAAATATTTCTGAATCTTCTGGAAGACTAAAGCTGGAAATAAAACACTGTAATAACTTCCAAGTGGATATATCTGAAGTGGTGAAGCTTTTCAATAGAGGCTCAGTATTTTCCCTTTATTCTATTTAAATACTTCCTATTTTGGATTCCTTTAAACAGTACAGGCAACAGAGTGACCAGTCCCAACCTGAGCAAACTCAGATTTTGTCAGAAATCCAGAAAGAAAAATAATTTCTGGCTTTCAGTTTAAAAGAAGTGTGATAGCAAACAGCAAGTTGTCACTGTTTGCAAGCTACTGAAGACACTCAGAGAAACAATCACCATGACATGGTGTCCCTTTTCACTGGGAATTGCAGGTGTTTATTTAAGTCCATGTAGGTTTGTGGACTTCTGCAGCACTGGTAAATTGAGGATTTGATCAAGGTCCATAGTGTGAAGTGGAATTGCAGTCCATTGATGTTAATTGATATCAACTTTTGACTTGGTTAATCTCACACCCGAAAAAGGGTGGTGTCTCTTAAGAGGTTTTGCATTGCTTGATTTTTCAGTAATTATTCTCCTCCTGCTCCTATGTTTCTAGGTCTTGGATTGCTTTGGTTTTATAGTGTTTGGGGTTTGTTTGTTTCTTTGTTTTGGTTGTGTGGGTTTCTCCCCCACTTTTTTTTAATGTATTTTCTTTGTTTCTGATGTGTATCTTTGAAATTATAACTTCCATGTTAAATTACTAGTGGAATTAAGATCTGTTCTATGTTGTTAACCTTACTCTGTGTCAATCAAATTGAATGAATAAAATCTCAGTGATTTATGTTAAAATCAGAAATAACTCTTTTTGTTACTTTTTCTCCCTTCATTTTTTCTGTGAAAACTAAAGAACCTGTTGTTACACGGGCCCCTCAAAAGGGCCTTTCTGTCTATGTAGGTTTTGCAATTAAATGGAGCAGGTAGTGTAGGTGTTGGTAGTGTGGCCATAATTTACCCACTAACATAATCTTTAATTGGACTAGGGTTTTTTGTTTTATTTACTGAATTACTGTGTCAAACCTTGAATAACTTTGCTTTCAACTCTCAGACTGAATTACAGATTTAGGCCAAGGAGATGCAGCAAGCATAAACCTTCAGCAGTTGGACTGACCCAATTTTATGCATTGTTAGTGATTTTGTTGATATTGTATTGTTATATATTTAACTCTGCAGAGCTTCCAGGCAAGGTTTGAAGAAGAGTGGGAGGCTCTGTTTTCTTTGTTACTGTAAATATTCACACAGGATGACTGTATGATTTGGAGGATACAACTCTTAAGACCATGTTTACTTGCTCATGGTGCACAGCACTGTTGAATAAAGTGTGCAGGGAAAAAAAATTTCTGTTGCTCTGCAGAAATTTCTTAGATTGAGTCCTTAAGGGGGTCTTTACAGAGTAAGGAGAAACACCTCTTTCTGTGTAGGGCTTTTTTGGAAACCGTGGTGAATGAGCGCTGGGGGCATCTGTTTGGGCTGACAGTGAATGGGTTGGATTATGCACGCAGTTAGTGTTTGTACTTCATACAAAAGAAATGTGAGTCTCCCAGGTAGCATTTCACCATGGAAATCAGGTAGTGTGAATTGTTATCTCAATGTGCTGTCACCGGGAGGTGAGATTTAAGCAGAATAGTCACTTCTGCTGTGCAGACAAGGAGATGACCTTGTGGAGAAGTGGCACACTGTGGTGTTCCTTTCCTGACACAAAGAGGGGGAAAGGCTGCCTGTGTCAGTGTAGTACTTGCACACAGACAAGGAGTCTAGACCAGAAGCTGTCAGGCTGTAGATTCTGAGGGATTTAAAAGGATCTTTGTGCCATGAAGAGGCTTTCTACCTGCATGCCTGATGTTAGGAATGGAGTTGTTGTGGAGAGGAATAATGCTTCTCTTTCCCTGCCAGCATTTGTTTTTCTTTACCTCTTCCTGCTTCTCGTCTCACTGCTGACAAGGAGGCTGGTTTGCCATACTAAACACCTTAGGGCTGACAGGATGGAGAAAACCTACAGGCTCCTTTGACAGCAGTAATCAATAAGAAGTGAAAAAAATCTCACTGTGAGAAGCCCTTTTCCAGCTGTATATGGCAATGGAAGTCCTGAAGGTGAAACTCTGATTTTTAGCCCAAATTGTGAATGCAAAGGACCGGGAATCTGGAACCAGGGAAAATATTTGCAAATCAAGAGTATCTTGCTGCTTATCTATGTGCACTTCAACCAAGGGGAGAGCTGCATTGTGTGAGACAAATGCCTCAAAAATGCCTTCCTGAGCCCATGAGCTGGGGCTTTGCTTGTTGCATCCCCCATCACTTAGACTCATAGAATTGTTAAGATGGAAAAGACTTTTATGATCATGTACCAACCATTACCCTAGCACCACCATGTTCACCACTAAACCATGTCACTTGGGGTGCCTCATCCACACATTTTTGAGACTTCCAGGGATGATGATTGCAGCACTTTCCTAGGCAGCCTATTCCAATGCCTGACCACCCTTTAAGTGAAGAAGTTTTTCCTACTATCTAATCTAAACCCGTCCTGGTGCAACTTTAGGCCATTTCCTCTCATCCTGTCACTTGTTACCCACAACTGACCACCACCTCTGGGCCCAGCCATCCAGTCAGGTTTGTACCCAGTGAGCAATGCACCCACCCAAAGCCATGAGCAGCCAGCTTCTCCAGGACAGTGCCATGGGAAACAGTGTCAAAGGCTTTACTAAACTCCATGTAGACACATCCTCAGCCTTTCCACCATCTAGTAACCACATCACTTGTCTTAGAACATCAGGTTGGTCAAGCAGCCTAGCAGCTGCTTTTCAGAAAACCATCCTGGCTGGGCCTGGTCCCCTGGTTGTCCAGTATGTGCCACATGCTGGCACTCAAGACAATCTGCTCCATGACCTTCCCTGGCACCCAGGTCAGGCTGACAGGTCTGTCCTTCCCCAGATCCTCCTTCCAACCCTTCTCTATCTGGGCACTCCAGTTGCTGACTGCAGTCAACTGGGAGCCCCCTGGTTGCCAGGACAGCTGACAAATGGTTGGAAGTGGCTTGGCAAACTCTTCCAGCAGTTCCCTCAGTGCCCTTGGGTGGATCCTATCAGGGCCCATAGCCTTGTGTATGTTTACATGTGTAGCAGGTCACTGATCTGCTCTCCTGAATTATGAGGGCTTCATTCTGCTCCCCATCTCTGCCTTCCAGCTCAGAGGGCTGGGTACCCTGAGGATAACTGTTATTATGAGAGGCTTGCTGCAAGGGCTTTCATTATCATACTGCAAACTTCTCCAAAGTTTCCACTTGCCTTATGAGAGATGGTGAATTTCTCCAATTCTCTTCAGAGCCACTGGAAAATGAGGAAAACTTAATCAGAACTAGGCAGAAGGAAGGATCAGAATTAGATTTTTAACCTAACCGGTCTGGTTTATTTTTAAATATAAGTAAGCAATTTCTATGGAAGAAAAAAAGTTTTTTTCTTTCCAAATAGATTTAATTGTTAGCAAGTCACATTGAAAATGTCAATAACAACTAGTAATTACAAATGGGGATAGAAAGAAATTCCCAGAGCACCTGGTTAATCAAAAAATAGACGCTGAAGAGTGTGGTATTTTTCATGCTGTATTATAGTGATAATGGCAAGTCATTCAGAGAGCACAATATGAAAAGTTAGGTTTAGCCGATATATTCCAGTTTTGTGACACTGAGTAATTGTTAATATGGGCTCTTACTGTCGTCTTTGTTTTGCAGGAAGCAATGCAAGCAAATAAATATGTCTGGATCCCATATTGCTGTTTTACTCACAACTTCAGCTGCTTATTTGGTTGATATGGAGTTTTTATTTCCTTTATGTTAGTTGTGCAGCTAGGGAATTTGGTGGTAATAAAAACAGAGCTCTTGCAGCACACTGTGCTGATACATCTCAATGTTTTGTGGAGCATGCGATAATCTCACACTGCAGATATGGGACAGGGAAAGCAGTTTGCCCCCATGGTCACTTGGCTGGTAGGAGAGCTGGGATAAGGATCCCTGGCCTTGAGTCTCAGCACAGGGCTCCCTCTGTCTGGCCATGCAGCCTCTGCTTTGGTTTTTTCATAGAACTGTTAGTGGTATCATTCCTCCTAAGGATGTGCGGAAGGTTTTAGATATTAAGCAGGTATCTTCCTGTCAGCACTAAATTAATTTTAAAGGGGAGATACAAAAATAGCACATCCTTTTGTGTTAGATATCATATGTCCTCTGGAATCATCTTTGCCAAATGCTATTAATGGCTACTCAAGAGATTCATTCTATTATCTTGACTAGCTTATTTCTAAAGTAGTTTGACATTTTATTTGTCTGGCTTATCTGTTGTTGTAGGGAGATATTGGTTTATTACCCTTTAGAAGGCTGAAATGTTAACCAGGAAATATAGGAGCTCCTTTCATTACTTTTTTACTATGAAATACGAGCTCTCAGACTGGAGTGTCAGCTCTGCAGTAAAGGAGAATTCCGGCCTTGTGCTCAAGATTTGACTACAAACAGTATCCCAGACCCTCTGTGTGAAGCTACTTCCCACAGAAACTGTGGGAATTCTTCAATCCTACAAAGCAATTTTAAGCCCTGCACACCTTACCTCTCAAATGGGAGATGGAGGTTGAGCTTTTTCTTCCTCTGGCACTGCCAAGGTCCCAGTGTCTGCAGTCAGGGTGAACAAGCACTGCAGGAAGGGAGCTGGAGTGAAGCTGGGTACCTGCTCCCAGATCCGACCTAGCTGTGAACAGAGTAATTTAAAATATTCACTGGTGTTGCTGCTGGATGTGTACTGTTGGCAGTGTGAACTATAATGGTATTGTAGTATGTTAACAAAAACCCCTTTTACCTGGAGGAATTAGAGCCATTTCATATGGTCTTCTTTTAAGCTGAACTTCTTTCTTCCTCAGCTAGTCCAGTCATTCTTGACAGCAGCTGAAAGCTCTTAAATTTATTGGCTTTAGGTGATTTTGTATGGCTCTTCTGGTGTCCAGTCCTCTCTGCTTCATGATTTCCTGATTCCATCTTCATGTGTGCACACTCCATTCGGGAATACAAGACAAATATTGGATTTTATTATGATCTTTGGGAGACTCTGTGAATAGGAGGGATTTATTGAGTGGCTAGGAGAAAGCTTGGAGTCTGATAAGCAGGGAAAACTGCTTGAGATGGATTTGAAGCCTTGTGTGTGTGAGAGCACTATTTTTCTTTGCATTACCTTTTTGAGTCAGAGAATATAAAAAGCATCTGGTTAGTAGAAGCCTAGGATGAAGACGTGCAGCTACACTTGTTTGTGGAATCTGGTAAGTCCTGGGCTTGGCACGTAAAAAATCTGTCCTTTCATGAAGGAGCTTTCCTCATATTAGAGAAAACTGTAAGGTAAATGAAACAAGTAAGTAGAGCAGGCATGTGTTATTAAGCAAGTTTTGTGTCAGTGGGTGAATACCCACATTTTTAAAAAGAGTCTAAAACTAGAGCCTGCAAAAGTAAGTTGCTTTGTCTGAACAATACTTCTAAGAAAGCTTTTGCTTTTTGAGGATAAAATAATAGAAAACTTTAGGCCTTCTTATAGTAAATATAATTGCACTCTTGCTTATTTTAATTACACTGTTTTAAGTAGGTCACCCACATGCTTAAACTTGTGCGAAATTTAGGAAAGCTTGGCATCCTGACATATGGGCAGATTCAGGGGACTTTCTTTTACAGTGCTTGTGTTGCTCCAGCATTTTAGCATGGACTGCCTGCAGTCAGAGAGAACATCTACTTGTACTTGTTTTTTTAATCTAGACTGGTGTTAGCACTTCTTTTCTGGGTCAACTGATTTCATTACCGACATGTTCTTTGCAGTCAGCTGTCTTGTAGCAGCAGTGATAAAAAGATAAAATCAGGCTTCTGAAAGCAATGGTGACAAGATTGGCTCAGAGTGGGTCAAGAGACTAAAATCAGGAATAACATGTGGTCGGAGATGGTACTGAATATTTGCTTTTTGATTTAAAGTGTATTTAATGGCTGCAGAAGAATGAGGTAAAAGTTACCAACTCAGTTCCTGATTTCTTAAATGTGTAGCTCTGTTTTCCAGGTGTTTAGGATGCTATATGTCCCTTTGGTACTGAAAAAGTCTGACCTTAGGTGTCATCTCATGAGCAGCAGAGCTCCAAGCACATTTCTAGCAGCTCTTCCCCTCTTCAGCTGCTTAAGTAGTGCACCAGAGCTCCTCTGAAAATTTGAGTAAAGGGCCTTTTGAAATGATTTGGTTGCAAAGATACAATGTGGAGAGTACTAAAAGGAGCACTTGGGTCTGGGCTGGGTTTGTAGCCACTAATACACAGAGTAGTGTAGCTACAAGCTGGTCTTTAAACTCCTTGGAGACCCCTGTAGGGGCACAGAATATAAGAGAATAGAGATAGTGTAGAAAGTAATCTTACCCCTGAGGAGTTGCAGCTGGGCCAATTATCAAAGATTAGGAGCAGGCCTGACTTTAACAGGACACAGCTGTAACCAGTGAGAACCAGAGTGCTATAAGGGTGGGGTGGCTGGGTGAGAGGGGAACTGGAGTCAGTGGCTGCTTTGTGAAGGAGAAAGAGTCAGTGCTCTGAGGAGCTGCCCACGAGGAACACCAAGGTATGGAACTTTTGTGATAAGGAAATGATAGTGTGGAACCCCTGCAGTGAGATGACAACAACCCCCAAGAAAAAAGCTCATAAAGGTGATGCTAGTGGGTATAAAAGATTTGGAAACTGCTAGGATTTTTGACATGATGGTTTTTCCGGCATTGCAAGTGTTACCAAAGGGAGTTTAGTGGGATTGTATAGTACACAGAACGTCTGTTTCAGAAAAAAAAATCTCTTACCTCTGCTTTTTACACATCTTGTGTGTCTTCTGTGGTGAATTGTGCCACATTACCAGTGTTACCACTGTTTTTTTTTTTTCTGCTGAACTCCTCACGAATGGATGTGTAGCAAGAGGTGACAGAATGCTTTGGATAAGCATTTGTTTGCCCTCTGGAGCTCTGCCAGTGTAACCTGGGGAGATTACCATGGTGGAAGGTCTTTCCTGGAGTTCAGGAAAAGGGAAGGAAAAAAAGCTCTGTGCTCTGAACAGAGAAGTTTGCACAAAGCACTCTATGGTGGAAACAAACCAGGTGGAAAAACGAGTCATGCAAGGTGGTTAGCAGTGCAACTAATTCTTCCTTTCTTCACTATGAAGCCCATCTTCTTTAAAAGAAAATGGCAGTTATTGGCAGTTTGAACTTCTTAGTGGGGTTTAAATTGATTTATAAGCATGAGATGAGATGTGATGTTTTCCTTCTGTTATAATAGCAGATAAGCTCTTCTCCCCCTCAGTTTGAGCAGGACTTCACCAGTCACAGAGAAGAGGAAGCAAGATAGTGAGGAGGCAGAACCTCTCTTTTTATTTCTTGGCTGTTGGGTGTAGTCTCACAGTGAGGGATAGGAGCCACATGAAAGCCCTGATCCACTGCCTTTTCAATTCAAAGACTTTCATCTATTTAAAGAGATTTGAAACAAACTTCGATCCTGTCTCCTTCAGTAAAGCCCAGGTCAACTTGGAAAAAAGAGATTGATATTATCCTGAAATTATTATCCTCTCTTCTGCTTGCTTGGTGTTGAGTCCACTGTGTTACAGCTTTGAACATTAACTCCCTCCTGGTGTCATGAGAGATCTCCCACTGGTTTGAAGCCACAGATTATTTTGGCTGATTGCTGGAGGTGGAAATGCTGTACTCTATACGCCTGCCTATCCCTATCCCCATTTCTCCTCAATGCAGTGGATATTTTTCCTTTTCTGGTTTCTTCTTTAAGATCACATAGGTTGTAGTGGAAGTAACCTAAGCAGCCAGTAAAGACTTGAAGGTGAAACAAAATTAACAAAACTGTAGGGAAAGTGAATTGGATTGGAAAGTTTTCACGGTGTGATCAGCTAAATCCGAAGGTCTGTCTGTTCCTGAACTTTTCTTCAAATAAGCTACTTTAAATTAATTCTATAGGTATAATTTCCTATGAGGACATTTGTTCTGGGGTAAGAGTGTCTATGTAGAAATTGAACTCTTTAAATCACTTGAAAGTATTCTGCAGTAACTACTTTGTTTAATTTCTAAGCATATCATAACCTACAGCAATTACAGCTGGTATTCTGTGCCTCACTGCTTGCCTAAAGTAGCCCAGACTGTGCCCAGTAATGAGTCAGGTTCAGAGTTTTGGCCTTTCATTTTATTTTATTTAAACTAGCAGAAGCAAACAGTCTTCTCGATGCTCTGTCTAAAAACATGTTACCCCAGATTGAAACTCTGCACTGTGTGTCTGTGTGCTGACTCCACAAACCTCCCACCCTTTGCCACTATCTCTTTCATAACTCTGGAGTTTAAATGTGGAAACATCTCTAAGTCAGACAAGGATATTTGGCTCAGAAAATGAGAGGAGGAGGTCAGTGCATGCCATGAAGTGATACATGAGGGGATGAGATGTGTCTAATGGAAAAGTCTAGAAAAAGGCAAGGTAAGACTCCTGAAGGAGAGAAAATTAGAAGTAAAGGGAGTGGAAACAGGGGCAGGCTGTAAGGTTCTGATGAAATGAAAATGAGTAGTTGTTAATATACAGGAATTGCTCTGTGACTTTGGATAGGCTGGGCTCCCTGCTTCCCTGGCTGTCCTGCCATGCTGTCCCTGTTCACTTCAGCAAGAACTTGGCCTTCATCACTCAGAGGTTGCCATCTGTCACAGTCACCCACTGGCCTGTGAATTATTTGTGCTTGTCTAGAGGCATGAGCTGAATGTGTGAGCTCTGCTGTCACTCCAGGATTGATGCTGCAGCTCAGCTGGAGGCCAAATGGTAGAATCTCAGCCCCCAAAAAAGCCCCAAAGCAGCTCTCTCCAAGGCTCCCAAAGGAGGAGTGCAGGCCTCAACTGTGCTGTAGCCAAGGCTGAGGGCAGAGTAACGACATTTAAAACTGAAAAAAATATAGATACTGTTCACCTCTGTGGACCTTACAGTTTCATTATTGTTTGGATGAAGTTCGCAAAAATTTGGTGCGATAACTCTGCTATTTCCAGTATGTTTAAAACTATCTGCAAACATGTGAGTTCATCCTCACCTTTCATTCATGCTAAGGGGGAAGTGTGATACATATATTAGACTATAGCACTGACCAAAATAACCCAGAACTTTGCACCCAGAAGGCAGCTGATGAATGTGATGGTCTGTTTCAATGCCACTGTCTCCCTGCAGTCAGTGTTTAGACACAAATACATCCCCAAAATCAACAAGTAGTTACAGTTCATGAACAGCAGAGGGTTAGATTCAAAACTGGGGAAGTTTCCCTGTCTTCATTAAAGTTTCATTTATTTATGTTTACATTATTTTATCAGCATGATTCCACAGCTCTAGTTTAGAGCGTGACATTGGGAGTAACTGAGTCAGCTTAAGTAAGCTGGAATTGGACTCTGCTGTGAGGAGACCAGAGCTGGGAGGGAGAGTTAGCTCTCTTAAATCACTGTACAGTCAGTAAAAATAATTATGTGGAACTACAGCCTTAATAGAGTGCTGCAGTTTTATACCAGCTCCTGATATGGCTGCTAAGTTGTAGCTAAAGTTTAATTTAAACACCACCCCCTGCTCTTCATGCTGTCTGTCATAATTATGAAAGCTGCTCTCATCTTATCATGGCCCTAAGAGTTAACAGTATGAGGACACTAAAGGTAGGCTAGGAGTGAGTCATCTACTCCATATCATGAATTTATAAACTAGTTATGCCAGAGGAATTATTAAAGAGATTTGGTGTTCTGGAAGTACTTTTCATAGTCCAAGTGCATGTTACACTCCTATTAATTTAATATTTTAAGCTTATCTTTTCTGAAAGTGTGTTGATGCTGTTTGTAGGAGTTTTGGAAGATGCAAAGTCTGTTTACAGCCTCAGTCTCATCATGTCTTTCTGTTGTTACAGAGCTGTTAGAAATTTTGTTTGAGGTTAAATCTATGCAATTCCTCCTTATCAACTGAATAATGCTTCTAGTGTATTGAGAGCAGGTTTTTTTTTTTGTTAATTTTGCCAAAAACTGTATCTATTGCTTTATAGTTTAATAGAAACCTGAAGGACTAAAGAGAGCTTCACAGTATTGTTTAAAATTTTCATAATGTGCAGGTGGAACATACTTGGGTTGTCCTGGCTTTTGGAGTTTAGGCAGCCCTTTAGTTAGTACTTCTGGACACGTCTGTGGCACAGATTTAGATTTCTTTGCCATTTTGAATTTCTTTCTTTTTACTTCACCAGGTACTAAATCTAATAAGGGCAGACAAGTCACTATAAAATTGAAGCAGAGACAGGAAATAGGCATTTGTCATATGGATGAATTTCAACAGGCTTGATTTCATATTGCCTTTTGAAAAGCAGCCTGATATGATAAATGACAGCAAATGAAATTCTGTTTAACAGTTACTGGCCTCTTTTTTTGGTAGTATTCCTGCAGATGTTGCAGTATTCAAGCCTAAATATAGAAAATAGGCTGCAAGGATGTTATGAAGCTTTCCATAGGTATAAAGACTGTTCTCCAAAGTGCTTTGAGTAATAGTCTTGCAAAGTATAAATAATTTTGCTATTGTCAAGTTCTGTTAAAAATGTGAAGGAATAGAAAAATGGAGATTCTCCTGACAGATGGTAGCCATGCCCCTTGATGTACATCTGGGAAGCCCTTGGACTTAACTTGCAATATCCTCACATACATTAACGTGCACTGGTTGATCAGTGCTTCTCTGCCCCTTGCCTTGGCAAACACATGGCTGATAATGTTTATTGCCTGATCACAATGGGAAATCTCTTTCATTTTAGAAGTATTTATTGCCAAGGTCAACATGAGATGGCATGCCAGCAAAGCCCAAGGAGGGCAGTAGATCTTGGGAGTGACAGAAGAGGATGGCCAGATTCTTTATCAGGGAGTCTTTAATTTCAGATATCCCTGCTAATAAGCATCTCCTGGCATGGGAGAGCTCTCTTACAGTGTCTGGGTTACAGAGGATAAAGCATGTATAGGAGGGTATAGTTTTTCTACTCTTACCTAATGCATGTGGGCAAAGAAATCAGCAAAGCCCATGGAGCTGCCACCTCCTGCTGAACCACCTCCTTTAAAATCTTGGGGGCACATCATTAGATGCACATTAGCAGGAATACATTTAGTAGTACAAGGATACAGAAAAACATGCTCATGAAGATCAGTCCTTCTGAACAGAGCCAAGTCCAAGCATTCTCTCTCCCTCCTTGTTCTGTGGGAAATCTATGACAGAGCTAATTGCGACAAAACCAATTTTTTAACCACTTTGGTATCATGTCTGGAAAAAATGTCAAGATACTTTACAGCCTTACTTGTAGTCAAGCAAACATTGAGCAGAAATTTTTGGAAGACAGCTTATTCTCTTCATAATGTATTTGTATTTATCATGTGTATATACACTGATTTCTACTCCTATAGAAATGCAGACTGTGGAAACACAATGTTCATTTTTAGAATCTTTGAGTATAGTGGTTCCTCATACCCCTGATAGTTTTTGGATGTATTATTTCTTTTTTATTTTTTTCCATTCTCTTTTGTGCCTCTAAGAAAGAGGAGCAAAGGCCAACTTTGGCAGCCGCCACTTTCCTTTTGAGAACCTCTGTTCTTTGCTGTGTCAGATGGTGTTAGAGAATAGTTTCTAAACCAGATTAATTGAGTTCAAACAAAGTTTCCAAGCTTTGCAGAAGCTGTCAATTTGCGTTTTTATTTTTATTTCCTTTTTTGACACAATCTAGTGTCAAAAAGAGTTCAAAATCCAATATGACAGCATGATGAGAAGGTGTTGTGCCTTCTTTCCAATTTAGAAGAATTGCCTTCCAAGTGAGAAGATCTCCAGCATCTCCTAGTGCTGTGAAGAATGCAGCAAGTACAAAGATGCTCTGCAATAAATATCTCCAGGAGGGCTGATGAAGCCTGAATTTGGACATTGCTGAGCCAGTTGAGACCCTCCCCAATATGAAATACCTCATAAGCTGCGAATTTGAGGATCAAGTATTCTGCTGTTGTATCTAATTTGCTGACAAGAAAACTTTGTTTGCTGATTTTTAATGACTTCTTGCATTAGGTTTTCTTGCAAATCCTTGTCTCCTGTCCGGTATTAGCTTCCTCTTGGGAAAGCCCTGAGAATGAAAGGAAATAGAATTCCAGATAATATATTCTGGCTGATTAATTCTCTATCTTGGACACAGTTGCAGAGCTGCTGTATTCTGTTACAGTATTTATTCCTACCTGTTGTTTGAAGTGGCATTTGCTTCCCTCCCAGGGTGAATCTCCTGTTCATCCCTGTCCACCTACAGTTGTTGGTGTGATGAGGCATTTGGGCATAGTCAGGTTCCCTGAAGGAGTAAATGAATAGCTTCCTGCAGGTTTTGTCAGTCTCTTGAGTACCCTCCACAAGCTAACTGCTCACTTAAGGTAGTGTTGCACATTCTGTAGACAATTTGAAATTCCTTTGGCTTCATATCTGGGTTTCAGTGAAGCTGTGTGTGCAATATCTTAACTTTAAACTGTTGTTTAAACTTGTACTTCCCTAACAGGGCACAGAACTAGGTACTTAACTTTATGAATGTGCTTGTAGGCTTGAATGCCTACAAAGTACCAGCAGGTGCCAGCTCTTGCATTTGCCCCGTTCAGTATTGCTCAGTATTGTGGATGGTGCAGAACCTGCTGTGAAAATCTTAAATCTTTGGCTTGCCAACAGAAATGTCATGCAGTTAACTCACTGCCTGGTCTCTGCTATGCTTCATCTACTTTTCAGATTTCATTTGAGATTTGGTAATACCAGGTCTGCAAGTGGCAGTGATAACCCCTGGTGTTTGTAGGCATGTTGCCAAAAGTGTGTGTTTAAATGCATCGATGTCTGTGTGCACACTGAATGCTTATGCAATTCCATTGCATTCTGAGTGACCACCATCACTGCCAGTGGGCTGCCAGGGTTTTATTTCATTGCTTTGACTCTCAAGGTGCCCTAAGTGAAGAAGGAATGACAGCACTTCAGCTGGGAAGGCACACATCCTAGAGATTGCTCAGGAGGAAAGCGCTTGACTTGGCAAGTTCAATTTTGAAAGCAATTTTTTCCAGGGTACTGAAAGATAACAGGGGAGGAATCCTGCCCAGGAAACGAGACACAAAATTTACCAACTGTCAGACAAGTGGCGTTGACTTTGAACAAAATGAACACCACACTCTCTGAGGCTTGAGGTGTCAGTGAAGCCCAAAAATCATATACACATATTTGAATGATGCAGATGAGTAGCCTTTGTATGGCAAGGTTGCTTTTATCTCCTAATGTAAAATAATAGCATCTATAAAGGTGACTTTGCTACAGGCAGGACTTCCATGCAATCTAGATGTTGAAACAAATATCTTGAAGATGTGTAGAACAATGAATTTTAATGGATTGCAGTCTTCATTCCATGGGAAAACTTCTTTCTATATTTTATAGCATGTTTCACTTCAAATACTGATCCTGTTTGAAGGGGTTTCCAATAAAATAAAAAGTGATGAGTGTTGAGAAAGATATAATGAGTAATAGATAAGCTATTCTGTCTTTTAGCCTTTATGTAGTGCTTTGAGGATTAGAATTAAAAACCACTAATTCAGAAAGGTTTATTAAATTGTTGAGCTAGAACAGGCAGAAATGGTGGTCAAGGTGTACAAGCATGATATCAGGGGTATTTTTTATTATTTTGTTTTAGAAGCCTCAGGTGTCCTGCTGCTGTGTTAGACCTGTGTCAATTTGATTAAGCTGACAGGTTTATACTTTCCACCTTGGAAGCTGGGTGTGTGCTGTTTGTGCCAGTTAGAGGATTGTGAAGGAGCTGCCAGGCAGGTGCTTTGCAGGGCCACGAGAGGTGAGAGCTGCAGGGGGCAGCACACTGCAGGTAAGGAAAGCTGCAGAATGGTCCCTTTCTCTCCCTGCCCCCTGTGTCCATGGGAGCTGTTGCTCTCACTTTGGCCCAGTGATGCTGCTCCCAGCACGTGCCAGGCCTGGGAGTGAACATTATTTATTGTGTTAAGTCAAACCATGAGCTGAAGCTGAGTGAACAATCACAATCTGCCTAAAAAAACTGATGTAAGTGTGGTAATTCTGCCTGTGATGTTCCTTGAAGATCACATTTCTCCAACAAAATGAGAGGTTTAGCTACAAACCCCCAGATTTGTCACTGCCTAGCTCCACCAAGGACAGTGACATTGGTGTTTCCTGCGGATATCCCCACGTGTAGGAGAGCAATGGAACCTGGAAGGGGCTGTGGTCAGGTGGGGGTTGGTCTCTTCTCCCAGGCAACCCATGACCAGATGAGAGGGAATGGCCTCAAGCTGTGCCAGGGCAGCTTCAGGCGGGACATCAGGAAGGATTTACTCACTGAGGGGGTGGCCAGGCACGGGCATGGGCTCCCCAGGGAGGTGATGGAGTCACCATTCCTGTAGGTGTTCAAGGAATGGCTGGAGGCAATGCCACAGTGCTGGGGTTGAGTTGACGTAGAATCATAGAGTGTTCAACTTAGAAGCATAGAATGTTGTGGAGTTGAGTTAGACTTTAAAGATCATCTGGTCCCAACCCCCTGTCATGGACAGTAACACCTCCCTCTAGATTGAGTTGCTCAAGGCCTTATCCAGCCTGGCTTTGAACACTTCCAGGGTTGGGGCATCTATAAACTCCCTAATCAACTTAGTCCAGTGTCTCACCACCCTCATGGCAAAAAAAATTCTTCTAATACCTAACCCAAATTTTCTCTCTTTCAATTTCAAAATTATTTTATAATTACTCCTTGTCCTGTCACCACAGTTCCTGCTGAAGAGTCCCTCTCTGCCTGTTATTACGTCAAAGGTTGCATTTGATGATCTTGGAGGTTTTTTTTTAACCTTAATGATTCTATCTTTCATGATTTTAAATTACAATAGTGCTTTAAAAATTACAAATAATGCTTTAAAAATTACATTTTCCAAGATTAGGTTTTAATTACAAAGTCAAAACAAAGCTGACAAATCCAAGGGGAAAAAAATGCATTGTTCGGTGGAAATCTAGATTATACTTTGATTTTGATACATTCCTCTGTTTCCAGCAGGAAAAAAACCTCCCACTCACTATGGAGGAAGGTGATTTTCAAGCCCTGTCTTGCAAGTTGGAAATTTAAATGCAGCATCACTGTAGGTGCAGGTGGCACTGAGAAAGCGAAACAGGGCATAAAATATGCGTATAAAAGACCCCTTGTGAAGTAGAACTAGGCAAAAAGTGAGACTCCAATCCT
This sequence comes from Zonotrichia albicollis, assembly GCF_047830755.1. Taxonomy (NCBI): domain Eukaryota; kingdom Metazoa; phylum Chordata; class Aves; order Passeriformes; family Passerellidae; genus Zonotrichia; species Zonotrichia albicollis. Next base: position 38,546,241 of record NC_133824.1, read on the forward strand.
GTATGCTGCCACTTAGATCTTCCTTCTGATAGGGACTGCACCCTAGCAAATTCAGTGTTGAGATCAGATTATGATCTATGTGATTTAATTTGTTTTACTATTTCAATCTACAAAAAGGGCAGGAGAGAAAACCTGGGGGTCTACAGACCTGTTATTCTAACCTTCTTCTGGAAGAAAAGTTAGTTACTTAGTTAGGGTTAGTTAGTCTAGGGAGAAAATTATACTGGGTGGTATTGAAAGGCACTTGAAGAATAATGCAGTCATCAGGTACAGTGAACATGGTTTCACAAGGAAAAGTCCTGTTGAAGTCATTTGCTCTCTCTGTATGGTAAGGTCACATGCCTAATGGATGAAGCAAAGGCAGGGGATGTGTAATTTTTCTGGATTTCTGTAAGACATTTGATACTGATGCTTTCCCAGGATCCTTCTGGACAAGCTGACCAGCTGTGGGATGAGGGGTTTGTGTTGTGCTGGGTGAAGAACTGGCTGAAGGGCAGAGCTCAGGGGGTTGTAGTGAATGGGGCTTCACCTGGCTGGCAGACATTTACCAGCAGCATTTCTCAGGGTTCAGCTCTAGGCTTGTTCAGTTTATTTATTCTGAGCTGAATGCAGGATTTGACTGTACCATTAGCAAATTCACTGGCAGTACCACAGTAGGAGGTGCTTTAGCTCTCTGAAAGAGGGATATAGATTGATTGGAACATTGGGCTGTCAATAATGGGATGAAATTTGGCAAGTTGAAGTTTAGCTGGACGTTGCACCTGGGATTGAGGAATGCTGGGCACAAATACAAACTGGGAGAGGAGTGGCTGGAGAGCAGCGGAGATTGCAGGGTGCTGGTTGGCAGCAGCTCAGCAGAAGTCAGCAGTGTGCCCTGACAGCCCAGAGGTCAAATTCCATCCTGGGGTGCATCAAACACAGCAAACCCAGCCCATCAAAAAGGGAGATGATCCCTCTGTGTTCAATGTTGGGGCTGCCTCACCCTGAGCACAGCATGCAGTTCTGGGCCCCTCAGTTTAAGAAGCATCCTTGAATGGATCAGCAGGATAAGTAACCTGGTGAAAGAGCTGGAAGGAATGTCCTGTGAGGAACAGCTGAGGACTTTGTGTTTTTCTCTAGTTTGGAGAAAAGGAGGCTGGAGAGGCAGCCCCGTTGCTCTCTGCAGCTTCCTGAGAAGGGGAAGTGGAGAGGGAGGTTCTGATCCCTTCTCCCTCGTATCCAGTGACAGGATGCATGGGAATAGTTCAAAGCTACACCAGAAGAGGCTTAGACTGGACATTGGGGAGCATTTCTTTACTGGGAGGATGGTCAAACACTGTGGCAGGCTTCTAGTAGAGTGGTCAGTGCCCCACTTTAGCAGCATGCTTTGACTTGGTCAGCCCTGAGCTGGTCAGGCGCTTGGATCGGATGGTTGCTGTAGCTCCTTTCCAACTCAAATAGTCTATTCTATATCCTTCAGCTGTTTCTGCTCTTACAGGCAGTCTCAGAAGCAGGTAAATCTGAGAGGTGCTTGTTTCTCAGTGCTAACAAGAATACTGGGAATAGAGTGGGAAAGCAGAGGCTGGACATCAGGAATTAGATGACAGGTGACTTGCCCTGCTTGGGTTTTGAAGCTGTTAAGATGATCAGAAATGGAGAGATACATGTGGCTTTGGACTGGACTTTTGCTTGTGGACCACAAAGTCTTTTCTTTTTTTATTAAATGGATGTGGTTAGTATGTGACAACTGTGACATTGTTTTGTGAAATATAGCCTTTAGACTTCTTTCTGAAGAGATTTAAAAAAAAAACTGTCTTGATTTATGGGGAAAAAAGTTTTAAGCTGTAGGTGACACTAGCAATGAAAATGTCAGGCTCTGTGTGTGTAATACATAACACTGTGCTGTGTTTTCACTATATTTAATTGTTATGGGAAAATACCACGACTTTGGCACTTCTGATTACTCATTTTGAATGCAGCTTTTCTCGAGATAGAGACAGTTTCCTATTCCTAAGGAGCAAAGTCCAGCCATCTGAACAGCTGCAACCTTTGGCCTTCCCCCACAGAAGTCAACAGGATTTGGTCATCTCTTAGGGGAGAATGATAAAACCTTTAGAACATGTTAAAAAAGGGCATTTTCAGCAGAAACTTTTTTTTTTTTTTGCATCAGCTATCTGCTGGAAAGCTCTTCTCACTTCTTGTTTGTAAGGGATGTCTTTAATTTTCATCCAAAATATATTTATGTCCTACCCAAATATTTTGTCCTTCTGCTTTTACTCTTGAAAAAAAAATCATAAGATTGAAAGCTTTGAACATAGAGACAACTGCAAGAATATTTTACTGAGAAAGGATAACGTGATACTCCTAAGTGACTTGCATGGATGACTTTTGCAGAACATATCTTCACTCTTCAGCCCCTTCTTACATTATGACTGAGGGAAATACTGCTGAATAACTTTATTCTTTTTTTGCCCATTGTCCTGCTTTTAGCTGCAATGGTTACTTTTCCTCATGGCACCTGGCACAGTGCTGTGTTTTGGGTTTAGTGTGAGAAAAATGGTGACAGCAACAACTAAAATATCACTGTTATGTAGTGCTTACTCTAAATTAAGGACTTCTCAGTTTCCCACACTCTGCCACTGAGGAGGTGCACAAGAAACTTGGAAGGGGCATGGCCAGGACAGCTGATCCAAACTGGCCAGAGGGATGTTCCATACCACAGGGTGTCAGGCTCAGTATACAGACTGGGGGGAGCTGGCCTGGAGCCACTGAACACTGCTGAGGGATAGGCTGGGCATCAGTCAGTGGAGGGATGATGTGCTGTGCATCACTTGTGTTTTATGGGGCTTTGAATTCCTCTTTTTTTCTTTCCATTACAATTATTATTATTATTGCTATTATTATTGGCATTAGTATGATTGTAATATTTTGCTTTGTTTCAGTGATGGAAATGTTCTTCTCTCAGAGGTTTTATTTATTTAATATTTTAGCTTCTCTTCCCAATTCCATCAGGGTAGTGGAGGGGGGGTGGGAGTGACAGGCAGCTGTGGGGTACATGGTTGCCAGCTGGGGTTAAACCATGGCACATGTACATTGACAGATGAGGAACAACCCAAAATTTGTTTTCCTGGGAAGAAGTCTCCCTGATCCTCAGCAAGGACTGAGGGAGCTTATGTGAATCATGTCATTACAAGAACTTGCATTAGGCTAATAGAAGATCATGGAATTGGCTTAACACTTCAGCAGTTTTATTACTGGAATTGCAGAGCTGAATGCTCAACAGAGGGATGAGATCATCCTGGTTCTTGCATTCTGCCTCAGCATCCACTCAGAGATGGCAGAGCATTGTCAAGAGCAGGGGAAACTGCAAATGGATGTGCCAGAATATCATCATAGCCAAGACATGGTGCCTGTGTAGGAACAGGCAAATGACAAAAATACCACCAGTAAGTAATAGTGGAGTGATTTTTTGGAGTCACTTCTGACTCTCCTCTGCTGACCTGATGGAGGTTAAACCCATTATTGGGTGGCAAGTTACATCCAGCTGACTACTACCATTGCTGCTTTAATTTGTGGCATTCCCTGGTTGTCTTACATGGCTCTGTAACTGCAGTAGGATGTCTGGTCCAGCTGTTCAATATTTTTGCATTAGCTAGTGTACACAGTGTTACCATTAATCTGATTTATTCAGTTTTCTGTTTTTAATTTTGGTGTGAAACCACTGAAACACAGGTTCAGTTCTGCTTGTTTGTTAAACCTGGTTATGATACAGGAGTTGAGTTCTAATGAGCGACTTGGCTGAGATAATTTGCAGGCACCTTTCACAGGAGTGAAATATTGGTTGGAAATAAAATTTCAGTCTCAGGCTGCCATGGGTCAGTCATTGTAAAGACAGTTTAAAAATAATGAAAATATTCTCACTGGATAAAAGTTTTGAATGAGTTACATGAATTATAAGTGTTAGTGATGGATTTCCAAAGTTACAATCAGATTTATGAAGTTAATTCAGTATGTAAAGGTGCAGGTAGATGTTTTATGGAAATAGCAAACTTAAATGTCATTGAGGGCCTCAAAGATCAGATTTTTTTTTTTTGAGCTATTTTGGCACTTTGCCTGAATCTTTTAATGAGACCCAGCTTGCTAAGGGGAAAAGAAGTAGCACATTTGAAAGTTGAACTCTGCAAAGTGTTTGAAACTGTTCTTGAAGAATGGAGAGATCTATTACTGCTGTACTTGTTTCTGAAAATTGTACATTTAAGGCACTTCTGTAAAAGGCAAAGGGAGAGTTGTATCCTGTTAGAATTGCAGGAGCAGGTTTAAGACCAGTGGGAAAACTTGCTTTGAGGTAGTGATAAGATCTGCCAAGCTGGGAAATAGATGAGATTTCTTTATTCCTTTGCCTAAAACAAATGTTTGGATTTATTATCATTTTATTGATTAAGCTGAAAAATTGCAGATTTTTCTCTTTTGTAACTTCAACTCAAACTATGCAGTGCAGCCTCTGAATAGAAAGTAGAATAACAGAAAAGAGATTTTAAAATAATTTCCAGATAGCTCTATATATGCACTAAAACCAGAAATAAAGGAGATTTTATAGTTTCACAGTAGCATCAAGCAATGAAAATCAATAAATGTGAACCAGGTTTATAGTATTAAAACCCATCAGCTCATAGTTGGAACTAAAACATGTGCAACATTCACAGTAAGGAAAGCAGATGGAAAAAAATGAGTGGATTAATGGAAATATTTTAAATCTATGTGTGTCCATGATCCTTTGTCACAAGAGAGAATCCATTAAATTAAGCCTAATATGTTCACCAAAGTCCAATTATGTATGTTACACAATGGGAATGTGTGCTAGATTGACCCTGGCCAGCAGCTGAACACCCACTGGCAATTGCTCTCTGCCTGCAGCCCCTCTCCAGTGGGATGGGGGATTGAACTGGGAGGGCAAGAGAGAGAAAATATCATTTTGAGTGAAGCAAAGCTTTGTGTGCGAGCAGAGCCACCAGGGGCTCCTTCCCATCAGTGGGCAGATGTTTGGTCCCTCCCCATAGGCAGGCAGAATGCTTGCTTGGGCAGCCAGATGCTGTAACAGCCAACAGCCCTCCTCCTTCCCCCATTCCTGAGCTTTTATTGCTGACCACAACACCGTGGGCTGTGGGATATCCTTTGGTCACTTGGGGTCATCTCTCCTGGCTGTGTCCCCTCCTGACTTCCTGCCAGTGCTCAGGGTGAACGTTGCCATTGTAGAGTGATTTTGCTGATTTTCCTCCACTGTTGATGCTGCTGGAATTACTGTGCCTAGTGACAACTAGAAGAAGGTGCTGCTGGTGACTACAAGTGCTGGAAGTTTCTGCAGCACCTTGGCATTTTTCACTTGGCCATTTTGCCAGAATTCACCATTTTCTTGAATCAACTGCATTCCATAATAAGTCCATCATGACATATACCTCTCTGGTCACAAGTTGGAGTTGTGTTGCCATTTTCCACTGCTGAAGAGGCTTGTTTTTTGTTGCTAATTTATTTTTACTGTCTGAAGTTCTGGAGTTTTGTTAGAAATCAGTTCCCAGGGTGAACTTTGCTTGTATGGAATGGCATCTTCATCCCTTCAGCTGTGACCAAGGCTCTCTGTCTGACTTTTAGTTTAACCCATTTCAATTGCACTTAAGGGTTCTAAATCCTCAGCTTCTTTGTTGCCTTCATTTGGACATGATGAATTCCACATATGTGTGAATCTCATGTTTTGGAATAGCGTATTTTTTGGAGTTGCAAAGTTGCCTTGTCTTTCCAATGGTGATTGCTGCTTAAACCAGAGCTGGACACTCAGCAGGCTGGGTAGTTTTGTTTTCAATGCACAGGCTGTGATTTCAGCCAAAGTGCGTAAATTTGGGCTTTTGAATCAGTTTTGCAGATGTGCAGGAGGCCGACCGGTGAGTTACATGTTGACATTGCATTTAAATGAGGCACTTGCTGATTTTTCCCAACCCTAATGATTGCTTTGGTTCTAAGTCTTTGTATTTTTTTATTTTAAATTAGTGACTCTATTATATATCTCTGTTTTAACTTGAGTGGACATCTATGGCTACCTTTAGTTTATTTCTTCCTGAAAATTCTTGTTTTGGAATGATAAAAGCATATAATAAGGAGTGAGTATTTGTAACTGGTACAGAGTATCTCTGAGACTACCACAAATATGGAGATCTTGAGAGTTGAGAACTATTTTATACTATAAACCTACTAATATCTTATCCCTGCCCACACTTTTAATGGAGGCAATCTGTTTTTAAAGTTTTAGAGATGTGTTTAAAGTTGGTATTTCAGTCTACATTTTCATATTTTCCTTTGTCTGAAGCAGCTGATATCCCCTGAATCCTGAACAGGCTATTTGTGTGTGAAGAAGCATTATGGCTCTGCCTGTGTAAACAGAACTTGAGTTGCTTCTGAATGCCCAAGCAGTGCCAGAGTTAGGTAAATAAACTAAGTACATTAATTGCTCCTACATCCCTTGAGTGCTTCTACTTTGTAGGTTTTACAGTAATGTTAATGTATTGTAATCCATTATTATTTGCAAAATTAAAATTTTCTTTCTTTGCCTGCATCTGCCACTGTTAATTCAGAAGCTCTAATAAATGCATTAAAAGAGGGAAGTAATAAGCAAAAGAAAGCCCCTCTGGGAATGTATAATTTTACTCTTTATGCTGTGTTGGAAGAAAATAAGCAGTGTAAACATGCAAAGTTAGCACACTGCTAAAGTGAGACTACAAAGGAAAGTTGTAAACCCTTCTGTGGCTGTTGCACTTGCATTTGTTATAAAAATAGGATGAGACTCAGTATGAACAGTGATGTGCTGAAAGCAGGTGTCAGACTTGCATGGAAGGATGGGCCTGTAGAGATAGAAGCTGTGAGCAGTGCCATGCATTGGGATGGGAAGCTACCGATTGGGGCACTCTGGATCTGTCATTTTATCAGGGAAAACAAAAAACCCATCAGAAAGCTGGGATTCAGAAAGGAAAGAGGGAAAATCACAGAAGGACCTGTATGTGGACACAGCATATCAGTAAGAATAAAGGTGGCTGAATGGGGAGATGAAGCTTGGCAGAGTGAACTGTTTTGATTTGAAAACAATTGCTATACTGCCTTTTGGGAGCTTGCTGATACTGAACATGCATTTCTCCTATTAATTTGAAGTGCCAGAGGGCAGCAGGAGATGTCAGATGTGGATGTTTTGTTTAACCATTGTATGTCTTCAAAGGTGAGCATCAGAGAGCCCATGCTCAGCCCAGGCTGAGCAGCTGGGATAAGTCAGAGATTCAGGCAGACTAAAGGAAGAAATTAGGATTGGAGCAAGATGGTGGAAAAGAAAGTGAACAGGGAGTGGATGTTTTGGGAAGCCCTTAAATTGGATGGGTTTTTTGCAAAGCTGGGCTCAGGCAGAAATAGGAAAGGCTGAGCAGCATGGAGGAGAATAAACATTTGTGTGTGGCAGAAGCAGCAAATTGCTACCAGAAGGAATGAAGCACTTGTGCTGAATCCTGCAGGGGCTCCCATGGAGCTTCAGGGGAGATGCTGGCTCAGCACCTCCCTGCAGGTGCCACACCTGGGGGCTGTGACCTCCTCCTCAGCCTGGCTTGCAGCAGGCAGGGCTCACAGGGGTTCTGCTGTCCCCTCTGCCCGGGGAGCAGCTGCAGGAGCACTTGCAGGCAGCAGTGCCAAGGCACAGGCTCTGCAGGGCAGCTCAATAGCAACCCTGGGGATAGCAAGTGAGCCTTTCCCAGTGGGTAGGATGTGACAAATGTCCTGTTGTTTCAATGAGATAATCTTCTCCCATTAGTCTAATCACTGTAATTAGTCAAGCTGTCCTCCCTGGTGATGTCCCCTGGGATGTGTGTTTCGAAATTTCCCTCCTGTTAGTGCCTGGAGGGTGCTGGATTTGGGAGTAAGGAAGAGCAGCACTGTTGGTATCCAACCCAATAAGAGACATCTGAGCCAAAGGGGCAGTTTCAGAATATGACTTTGAATAATCACAGTAGAAGGATGGATGTGATGATTTTTGGCAGACTGTGGGTGAGTGTTAGGAAAGGAACAAGCTCATTGTGCTGAATGGGATGTGTGTATTTGTACAGGGGCAAGGAAGCCTCTGTTGGGATATTTGTCTCGTGGTTTCTGCCCTAAGCATACATTCTGGTGGAACACTGTCAGTCTACAGCTGTTAGAGTACTTCCAATCCAGAAACAGGCATGTTCAGTAATATAGTTTTTATGCAGGCATAAAGCAATTGCAGTAAAATAAAGGAGGTTCTTTGATTTCATGAGGCTTAAAAATGTGTATGGTCCATAAGGCCGCACAAATCCCTCTTGATTTTCTAATGTGCAGCAGCATCGGGATTTGCAGAATAAATGGAGCTAATCATTTCTAGGAGCTGGTCTGATCCATTGCTTGAGAAGCTGAGAGCTCGGGCTTGTTCCCCTGAGTCATTTGTAACTCCTTTCTTCTGTCTTAAAATGTTAATATGCAGAGCTGTGAACTTCATGGCTTTTGTAAAGCTTTGAGAATTGCTGCAGTGAAAGATTGTCCTCCATAAAGTATGCAGTGTTATTCCTAGACTCCTGTGGGGTAGAGTACCCTCCTTTGGTGTGTATTGGACTGAAGGGCTGAATAGCAATAGTTGAAGCTTTGAATGTTTGCAATGAATTATGGAAGAAGAATGGAAGAATAGATAACTTTCCATTAATGTAGGTAAGAAACAGATATGCATATAAGTGAACATAAATGTGTATTTGCCAGGCTTTCAGGGAACATAAAAATAACTATTAAAGTAGAACAAAACAGCTTTAGCATTTAGTAGAGCTTCTGCGTAGGAATAGGATAAATATCAGACTGTAAGTAAGTGCAAAGCCCCCCCAAAAAGCAGGGCTATAGAAATACACACGTGCCTTTCCACTCATGCCCCACGTTCATTAAAAAGCCAAATGCTGTGTATCTGCTATCAGCAACATCTGTTTCCTGAGTTCTGTTTAGGAGATGCTGATCTACATTTAGTTATGCTATTGTCTCACGTCCAGAAACATCACATTTTGGCTCCTTTGAAGAGTGTACCAGCAATGCTTCTTGTTCCAGAGAGGAACCTCATCATTCTGTAGCTTTTCTGCCACTCCCACTGGCTTGTACATAATGATTCTTCCAAGTTCAACAACTATGCTGGTTTATGTGCAACTGAAAATTTTAGTAGGCAGAGGAAGTGCTTTTAAACTGAAGCTCTGATTTTTAAAAGCAGCTGCAAAAATGTCTCCCAATGATTTCTTAGTTTAGTCAGGAAAAAAGAAATATATTCTCATCCTTTTAGTGTGTTATAAAAGTTTATACTAACATAATTCTAATGCAATCAGTAACAATGCAGAGCTGTAAAATAAGTATAACACGATGGAAACAACCATAATAGTCCTACTTACCAACCCAGAGCTAAACTTTCAGTGTGAGCATGAAGTTTGGTATTTTTGGTCCATCAATAACAGTATTTTGTATTTAAAACTTTTAACATTAGAGTACCATAATGTGACTCCTTTGCATATCATTAGCATTGTGGAAATCTACTGCTGGTGTCTGGCTGATGGATTAGACACTTTCAGATCATCATTACATCTCTGCCGTCGCTGGTGCTCTGTATCTGTAAGAGTAATTCTGGCAATAAGCATTAAGTGATATCATCGCTCTTCCAGATAGTCTCTGGAGAAGCCACGCAGTGATCTCATGCCTAAGCAGTCCTTTAATCCCAGATGTATCTTTTAATGTCCTGATTTACATGTGTTTCTGCAGTAGTGTGAGGAATCACATTCTACACCAAAGCTAAATGGGTTTTTTTCTTGAGCTGTCAAATTTCAAATTCAGCAGTAAAGTCCATACTTTTCAAGAAAAATTTCATTTTTTAGATTGAAGTCTGTGTAACCGCATACATATGATACACAAGTATGTTAGAATTAGCTTTTGTAATTTGGTTGGTTTTCTCATACTTATGTCCCAGTCCTAAAAACCAGCTTAGATGAGATTGTCAGGAAGGTTTCTTGGATTGAGTTTTGTTGTGATTTGTTTACTTGCTTGTTTATTAGAACTTTTCTATGCCAGTAGCAGCCTTAATTCAGTTCCATTTCAATTGCCAGAAACACTTTTCTTGGAGTAATTGACTTTTTTCAACTCAGCACACTAATATAAATTATACCAACAAAAGACAATGTCATTGCTATAGGCTGTGCCTATGATAGCATTAACTGCTTCAGTTGTGCCAAGATGGGTTGTACTTGCATAATGATACCAGCAAACCATTTCTGAAGCAGACCTTGCCTGAGGCACATGCTTAACTTTACATAATGCAAATAATTCCACTGATTTCTGAAATTATTTATAAGACAAAATCTTGGCCCCCTCATTCCACAGACTTCAGTGGAGCTAAAAGCCACCCACAGGGCATAAAACATTTTCAAATTCTGGACTGGAGCTGATAGAATCCCTGGGGCTGCAACGGAATTGATCTTTTGATATTGAAGAAGAGGTGAGAGTTGTGGGTAAACCATGGAAAACTTAAGAACTGTAGATGTAACTTATTATTCATGTGAAAGAGAGAAGGGAATGAGCAGAGGCTTGCATAAAAGTAATAACATTGCCAAAGGGATGGTCTAGGAAAATGGCCTTTAAAGCAGTATTTTGGATAAATAACTGTGGAACAAGATTGAATCTGTCAAGAGAGTTTTATCTCTGTAGATGACAGGATGCTATGGATGGCCTATTAGCGACACTGTGAGGAAGCCATCTGCCAGGCTAAGGTAGAGCTTAGATACAACATTCAAAAATCAAGAGCAAGCTCCAAGATGGAGGTGATATTCAAGTTATGGGCTGATGCAATAGGAAAATTGTTATTGTTCAGAAGTCATAAAAAAAGGAGATAATGGGCAGGAGAATCTTTGGAAGAAAATTAAGATGTCTGCTTTAGTAATGATGAGTTTGTGGTAATTGCTAAACACACACATAAAAATATGAGAAAAGAAGCTGAGATTTCCATTTGTACAGATGGTGTGGTGTTTTGGAAGTCATCAGGCAAGCTGAAATTGTGTTTGCAAATGAGAAGAAATGTGGAAGGGAAAGAGAAGGAACAGAAAGGACAGAGGCTAGTGAAACAACGAAAGGAAACTGAGGTGTGAGGCATGAGGAGAGTCCAGCAGAGGACACGCTGAGGTAGCACTCAGGGAACCAGGAGGAGGATGCAGAGAATGCTATCTCTGAAGATGTGGAAAAAAGCAAAACAGCAGGAGCCTGAGCAAAACTACTGAAGTGCCTGACTAAGAGGCTGTGGAGTTACTGTTAAAAGTATTTCCCATTGCCTGTAAGAGCATAAAGCAGATATTTATAAACTGGCTTTTTTGGAAAGGTATTCTGAATTATTAAAATTATTATAGTTGTCATCTCAGAGTGGTTGTTGTGTTTTGGCATGGGTTTTTCAACATGGGAGGGACCAAAGCAGATTTGAAGTTTGTTTGTATTGTGAAGGGAAGGGTACAAGGAGAGAAAGTTGCAAGGGAGATCTGAGATCAAGGAGATCTCCTTCCTAAACTGAGTTGGTTAAAGCAGAGACCTTTTTCATGCAATCATCAATGAATGATCCCTTGAACAAGAAAATTAATGACCTGAACTGTGACTGAGACAGTCACATTGGACCAATCGTGTAACTCTGTGGCCTAAAATGTACATTTAAGAATTTGTCCCTTTAAGTTTGGCTGCTTTTTGTGATCTGTTTGAGTCAATGTATGTCCAGCTCTGGGTGCATTTGGAAATGTTTATTCTGCTATTTGGAAGGCATGATGGACATGTACATGAAACCCTGAGAGCTAAAGCAGGGTGAGAGCACTGTCCTCCTGATGTCATGCATCAAATATTGCATGGGACAGACTGAGCTGCTGCAAATGCCTCATGAAGCTCTTAACCATGCAGGAGTTATTCCATGCTTTTCTAGTATGAGGCATGTGTTTGTGCCTCAGCTGAGAATGCTTGTCCCGTGCCCCAGGAGACACAGGGCCCTGGTTTTCCTCAGCCAGATACCCTTCTGCAGTATCACTGGTACAAGTTAGTTCACTTATTTTGCTGCTATTATCCTTTTAAAAGTATGACTTGAATAGATTTAACTAAAATTTTTGTCACCTCTTAATACAGTCAGCTGGCTGTGCTCAGATGGGCCAACTGAGGCATTGCATTGATACAGACAGGAACAGAGGCTTGGTGAATGATGGTATAATGTGAGTGGATTCAGCTAATTAGCACCTGTGTTTCTGTTCCTTTTTACTTAGTCCAAGTGAATGCTGTAATGGGCTGTCGCTGGGGACAAGTAGATAGCAAGTGTTTCCTGTTCATAAACGCCTCTGGAAACGCAGTGACAGCGTTCAGCTCTTGCTGAGCTGCTCAGCACCTGTGAGCAGGAGTGGGACTTTTGTGTGTGCTTCGAGTGCAGTGGGCTCTGGGTAGCAGAAACCCTTATCTTGCACTTCCATATTGCTGCATGCAACAAAGGCCAGTGTAAAAACAAACCCACCCCATCCCTCCATGGGTGTTTTGTTTTGCTTGTCTCTTTGTGAGCACTATTTTGCAGTGAGATAACCCAGGGCTGACAAAAGAGAGCTGTGTTGCATTCTGCTAGCTTAAAGAGAGACTAGGAGAGACTTCTTGACACACTTGCCATCACTGTCCAGACCTTTTCTAAGTTTTATCACCTCTGCTGAAAATGTCCTAAGGTTTCTATAGGATGAAATCACTCACTGCAGGTTAGACTAAGACTCCTGATTTACAAAACTGTCGCTGTATTCAGGTGGCTTTAGACAACTTTGAATTCTAAAAGCTGTGGCAAATACCAGGATGGGCAAAGAGGCCAGCCTGGGCACTCACCTGCCCTGTATTGGGGTTTGCTGCCCTCCCTGTTGTGTCAGTGGGACTGTAAATGGGGCTGCACCATGAAACCTGAGCATCAGAATGATGGAGAGTCAAAAATGTGGCAGAAAATGAAAGTATCTTTTGATCTTTAAGTGAGCAGTTCATCATGTGGTCCCACAAGTAGTAGTTAAGGTGCTAAATTGCAGCACAGGGAAGTTAATGAAGGAGCAGGGGCTTAGAGTGCCCTTACACACAGCAGAACAACTGACAGATCAATTTCCTACAGTGCTGTTTAATTCCTCTAGGGGGTTTCTGCCAGCATCCAAAAGCTTGTAAACCACCTAATTCAGGAGTCAGTTTATTACAAATACTGAAGGATGCATTTAAAACCTAATCCCTGTACCTCTCTTGTACTGTGGCTTGAAACCCAAACTATTTTTGTAACATTACAAGGTGTGAGGATCAGTAAATGAGATCTTTGAAAAAATCCCAACCACCCCACAGAATCCCTTGGGACCACACTTCTCTATATGTGGGTGAAGCTGCAGAAGTTGACAATGTCTGTATGGATTCATGGAGGGAAATGCTCTGGAGGAAGTATTTTTTCCTTTATGAGGTGAAATCAGTCCCCCCCACAACCATGCATTTGGTGTGGTTGTGACTTCTCCTTATTCTGAATGCTGGTAGTCTCTTGGGACTGAAGTGTACTGTTTGTTCACCTATTTAGTATCAAGATGTGCATCACATTGATGGTTTTCAGAATGAGAGGAAGCATGGGAAAGGCAAAGAAAATGTTTTCCTTGTAGGTGTCCCTGTGGAAAAAAAGCCATTATGTCTTTGTTCTTCTCCTGTACTTTCCACAGGCATCTTGTTTACACAGTATTTCTCAAAACATTTCTAGGTCAAATCAATCTTTTTTGTACCAGCTTTGACCTCACTCTTAGTTATGTATGTGACCAGCTGTTCTCAAGATAAGTGATACAAAAGAGGTAAGGAAAGGAGAGAAAGGGCAAAGGGAGGGAGCAACAACTTTTCTGTCTTCTCTGCCTCTGTGAAATATATATGCAGCAAATAACCTGAAGGATTGTTTTTATTTCTCCCATTAACAAGCTGCTACCAGAGGTTGGCTGACATGAATAGTCACTTGTGACCACAACTAGCAGCATTTATCTCCTTCCTAATGTAGGGACTGCAAGGTCCATAGCTGTGCAGGGTCCTGAAGATGCTCTCTGTGGGGCACAGCCATTACATTCTTGCCACTGGAAATCTATGGAATTATCTTGATGCTCTTCAAAAGTTCCTTTTTAAATGTTCCTTACATGACATTGTCATCAGACACATCATGCTTCCAGTTAAAGAAATGTGCTTGGAGTGCATGGTCTCTCCTCCACGTTGCAGAACCAGGTTCCTCCTCAAGGGTTGGTAACAATGATAATTCTTAAGATTAGTGCCAGCCTCTTAGGGTGGTTGCCTTAGTAAGTAAGGAGAGTGAGCATCACTAGACATGCACAAGAGCCCAGGCACCTTCACAAAGTGCCAGTTACTCTTTGTGCATGGTGAAAGTGACCTCCAGAGAACAATGTGCTGCCAAAGATAATTTCTGGTATCCAAGATATCCTACCATAGTCACAAAGTTTAAGAAAAAGAAGTAGGATTATCCCAATTTTACAGATTAGATTGGAAGCAGACAAAGTGTTAGTTAAATGTGTCAGAGCCAGAATTTGAATCATAATCATCTGAATCTCAGACTGGTGCTTTAGTCTCTAAAAAGGACTGATGTTCTGGAGAGGAAAAGCTTGCAGCAGTCTAAGTTGTAGCTTTGGGGAAGTGACTGGCCAGAAAAATGAGTGTTAGCCAAATGTTTTTCATTTTTGTGTGAGAGAAGCTGTGCATGCTAATTTGGTAAAAATTCAACTTCATCATTTAATTAAAAGTTGTTGTTATCTGAAAACTTTGCAGCACTCCCACATTTCTCCTGACAGCTTGGGCTGTGTGGCACAGACAAGCTAGGAGAGTTTAAATGTCAAAATATGCTTTACATTTTTGTGTATGTATATATATCAGTGCATTATTGAGTAAAATAAAACTATGCAGTGTGACAGATTACGTTTCTCTAATTGTCATCATTCTTTACATGAATTTGTGGCTGTCAAGAGGAATTTGCACTTCTGGAAGCATGGGGAACTTAGGAATCATTTATGCTTAAAATAAGGCCAGGCCTTGCCTTGTGTAGCTCTTTCTTGAACATTGCTGGAGGTGGCTGAGCTGATTTGAATACATTTGGTTTCAAATGCTTTCCCTTGCTTTGCTAATTACATACCAGGCTGTATTTAATGCAGAACTCTGACCATTTTTCTCTATTATCAATGATTTTTGCTGTTTGTGGGAATAAAGAAGTGGGAAGCTTGTATGCTAAGGGAGCTGGTTCTTCCTGTGGTCCTGCTGGATGGCCCCTGCTGCTGTGATGCTTGTGAATCAAGGAGCTGGTGCACCCCCATGAGTTAAAGAAGGTTTGAGTTCTCTTTTTGGAAGTGGATGTGAAGTTAGCAGTATGCTGGAACTGGGAATCTGTTAGCTAAATTTTGCTTAAGCTGGAGAACCTGGACTAGCTTAGCAGGAGTTAAAGAAGCACTGGATTCTCCTGGAGCATTGTTTCTGGTGGACAAGAGGCTGACACGACCCAGCACTTGCAGCCCAGAAAGCCAACAGTGTTCTGGACTGCTTCAAAAGTGTGGCCAGCAGATCCAGGGAGGGGATGCTGCCCCCCTGTTCTGCTCTGCTGAGAGCCCATGTGGAGCACTGCATCCAACTCCGGGCTCCAGCACGGGAAGGACATGGACCTGTTGGAGCAGGTCCAGATGGGGCTACCAAGATGATAAGAGGGAAGGAGCACCTCTCAAACAAGGAAAGACTGAGAGAATTGGGATTGTTCAGCCTGGAAAAGAGAAGGGTGGATCTAGTTGTGGCCTTCCAGGACCTGAAGGGAGCCCACAGGAAAGATGTGGAGGGACTATTTACAAGAGCATGTAGTGACAGGACAAGGGGGAATGGCTTCAAACTAAGAGAGAGTGGATTTAGATTAGCTAGGAGGAAGTTCTTTGTTTTGAGTGAGAGTGATGAGGCACTGGAACAGAGTGTCCAGAGAAGCTGTGGATGCCCCATCCCTGTCAGTGTTCAAGGCCAGATTGGATGGAGCTGTGAGCAGCCTGGTCTGGTGGAAGGTGTCCCCACTTGTGCAGGGGGCTGGAACTAGCTGATCTTTAAAGTCTCTTCCAATCCAAACCATTCTATGAATCTATGATTATTGCATTACGTGTGTGTTAAGCAGGCTGAAGTGGTGTATGCACATCACCCATGGATATACTGTTATGAGGTTGCTACAAGGAGCCACTGAAGAGCATGAGAAAGGGAATGAAGTAATTAAGAGAGGCAGATTGAAACAAAGATGACTCGCCTGATACCTTAGCCATAAATGTCACCAATAATTTTTAGCTAGGCAGAAATCAACAACTGCTGTTCCAGCTGGCTTTCCTATTTCCTCTAAAAATATTTAATTTTGAGTTTTGTTTACTGTGCAGGAGCAGTCTTTTGTGTGCTGCATAGATCTGAAGCCATATATTGTCACTTAAGGGAACAGTATCCCCATCAGGGATACTGGAGGTGCCTACCTTGACACTAAAGTGTCTACTATAATTAACAAGCTCAGACCCTGGAGACCTTAAAACTGTGTGCTCTGGTTGCCAGCTGGATCTCTGGGTTGAGAGACATTGTTCAAATGGCCAGTTGCATGTAGGAAATTAGAGACAGACAGCGACATGGGCTTCAGCAGCACCTCAAGTTCCACACAGACACCTAGTCTTTTTTTGTAGCACACGTATCGCGTGAGTCAGGGATTGCTGTATTGGTTTGCCCAGATTCCTTTACCTGGTTAGATACTCTGTTGCTTTGAGAGAGAATCTGGTGTAGAATGCCACAGGCAGAATGCCCTTTTCCTTGTCCTGCCCTTCTGGATGCAGATGGATGCCCTCTGTACCCTTGCAGCAGCAGCAACCAGACAAACCAGTACATCACACCGCTCTCCTTCTGCCTAAAATGAAAGAGAGCCTACTTCTGATTAAAATTCAGCCAGAGGCTCTAATGCTGTAGTATTAATAGCGGTCCTGGCCTTGACAAAAATAGCTGTTAAATGGGGAGTAAAAAGCTTTCTATGTTTGCCAGAGTTATAATGGAAATGGTGGGGCTGTCATAAATACGATGTTCCTAGTTAAAATTATTATGGCTTAACAATTTTTCGATGCATTCCATTGGGTTATTTCCAGCACATTCAGATCTTGGAGTTGTAAAAGCTTAATAGAAGATCTTGACAGTGAGTCTTGATCAGTGCCAGAGGAAAAGTAGGCAGTGTTTATGAAATGCGCTCACATTCTTTACTCGTCACCTTGATGTTGCTGCTGCGCTCATTTGCTGTCATCTTTATATGTATCAAACTCTCTCAGGAAACACTTGAACCAGTTTATGGCTGTGGATTGCTAAATTCAATTGCTGATGTGGTGCACACTGTATGAGCCCAACAGTGCTCATGGCCTTTAAATTCACAGGCTGTGACTCCTCCTTATCCTTGGTGTTCCACAGAAGTGGCTGGAGCTGGGCCAATCTACAATTCCTGAAGCCTGAGCATAATGATGCATCATTGATGCAAGTTACTACTTTTAAGAAAAATTACTGTTTGGAAGGAATCAAGCATGCATGGGTTAATGCTGAGCTGTGAAGCATGACCAGAAGTTGCATTTTACAGATCTTTGTAGATGCCAAGGAACCCAGGGAAAATTCAAATACCAGCCTTTGTGATAATGGTAGAACAATAGTAGCTGAAAAAAATGTACAAAATATTTTATTCCAAGCAGTAAAGTGAAATACTGTTCATTTATGGTCCACACAGTAGGGACGTGCATTTGCTGCTCTGTAGCTCCAGTTTGTAGCAGGAACTTGAACACTGGATGGCTCCAGCTTTCATTAATTGTTAATTCTGCTTCTTGTTTCTCCAGAACAGAGTCTGAACACTCCTCCAATATTTTTTCACTCATTCCTAGGGGGCTTTGTAAGTGGAAGGAGACCCATGTTTGGAAGTTCTTTTGCTGATGTGCAGGAATATTACTTTCTTCTCGTTTTTGTGTATTCTGAAGTAAAGGGAAAAGAACTATTAATTTATCCTGAGGCCAAGAACTGCACAAACCCTAGCATGGCATTATGATCTTTGTAACTGTAGAGAGCACCTTGCTGAGTATGGAGGACACCCCAGAAATACTGGACTACTAATACTTGATTGAGGTTGCTTGTTTATCTCATACTAAAGAGACCAGCTAGGTCTAGAGGAGCATTCCCATTTGCAATTAGCCAGTGTACCAGGAAATACTGTGCTGTTTATCCCTGGGTATCTCAGCTGACAAAAGAATGCAGCACAGCCATATCAGACAGCAATAGAGAGCTCCCTGAATTCTCACCTCTTGTTTTGCAGGGTTGTGTATGAGATGAGGCTACTCAGTTGCTTAGTTAAATATATCCTGAAGTGCCTTTCTGAATCCATAGCCTTCTGTGTAGATTACTTTTATGAAGAAATAATAATAATAATAGTCCTAATAAAATATTTCTGCACTACTGTAAAAATAATGTATTTTTGCAGAGAAGGTGTATGACTGCATAAGCAAAAGAAATTGGATGTGTGTTTTATTGCTTATAGTCAGTGGCTTTTCCAAAGCTTATAAGCAAGCTTGGTATATAATGCCTTTGGGATCCCTATGTAGGCAATAGTGTTTGCTACTAACACCTTGTCTTTGTATTTTGGTAGCACTGGTGGTCTAAAGATTTACAGGCAGGGCTGTTATATTTTACCAATCAACAGATACACCTACAGAAACTCTCTGAGAAGGAGTAAACTCGAGGGGAAAAAAAAAAAAAAAGCAGTGCAGAGTAATTATGATATGAGTGTTTTGAGAAATGATGTCCTGAGAACACTTTGGTGCAGTGGGTAAACAGTTGGGAGACAAGAGCATGAATGTACCTACATGTCAGAATAAGCAGCATTTAAACTGCTGTTCTGCTGGTGGTTGTAGTGTGTCTAGGTGAGGCTGTCATGCCCTGTGACTGTGTGGGCTGTGGGCAGTGTCAACAACCATCAGGGATTCCTTTCAATACCTGCCTCTCCCACCAACTGCTCTTTTCCAGGTAGCAGCTGCCTGTTTGATCACCTGAGCTGGCTGCTGCTGACTCTGTCTTGGATCCCACCCCTGGGGGATCAGACTTCTGCAGAGTCTGCTGGATGCTGGATGTGCCTCTCACGTTTCTTTCTTGGCTAGTAAGGTCACATTGTGTGCTGCTGAGGGAGTGGCAGGATCCAACCTATCCTCTTAGAGAGCTGCCCTTTCCAGATTTGATCTATCACATAAAAGATAACTGCTGTGATTAATCAAGGCTCAGCTGTCTCCTTTGATCAGAGCTTCAGTTATTGATCCTGTGTCTACACTGCACATAAATCATTCAGCTTTCACAGAAGAGGAACATCGTGGACCAGTCTGGTGCCCTTTGGGCAGAATGGAGGGTGTTGGCTCTCCCGGTTTGTAGCAGCATAGCTGAGAACCCACAAAAAAGGAGAAGCTGTGAGCTAACACAGCAACAGCTGTCTTCAGTATTCAAGCCTGCTCTGAAAAAACAGGGCTAACGGGATGCTGCTGTTCTTGCTGTGCATGCTGGATATAGTTAGGACTCCCAGGTGTGTGGCAGCCTTGGGTAGATATGAAATATTCTGCTGGATTTACCTGGGGAACAGTTGAAGCATGGAAGTGCTGCACTGAACCAATGGCTGATACTCACAAATTCAAAAAATGTGTTGCTTTCTTAGTATTCCTCTCTGGAAAGCCTGGAAGTGCTGAAAAATATTTTTGCATAGCTATTACTATTTCTAAAAGAGGACTTTATCGTAAGGAAGGCACCTGCTATAAGTCTCACAAGCTAAATAACATTTTAATATCCACTGTTCAAAATTCAATTACCTGAGGAAGAAGAGGGTTTTTAAAATTCACTTTCTGTTGAATGATGTGTGTGTGATTCCATTTAGAGAAGTTTGAAAGCAGAAAATTTGTGGTACTCTCTTTTTATGATTATATTTGGTCCTGCATTTCCTCCCAGTTTGTGTTCTAAGAAGCTAAGAAGAATTATGAATGGGGTAACACAGGAGAATATTACATTGTTCAGTAGGTGCTATGACACTTCTTATTTGTGTATGTATTTTAACAGAGTTTGCTGACATTTTAGCTCCTGATCTGGGAACATGAAATAAAAAGAAGGGATTGGAAAAGAAATTATAAAGATGGGAAAAAAACCAAGGTGTGATCTAAGAAAGAATTTGATGAGACTATCTACAAGAACTTCTGAAGTAAACCCTTGATTTGATACATTTCACATTATCTGACAAATAGCATACCCAAAAAAAAAGAAGCCAAAATTAAAGGTGAATACAGGGGAGGTGGGCTGCAGTACTGAATTTGAAAGGTTGGCAATTTCTCTTGTTGGTTTGATATTTGATTGTTGCAGGGGATTTGGGGTTTCTGTTGCAAGTAGAATTCAGCTTTCCTGTGAACAGCATATACAACACCACGACATGTCCTCCAGCTTCATTGATGGACAGTGTTTTGTACCCAAAATGAGTGCCTTTAATATTACAAGCACCTACAGTTTCAATAGCTGTAGCTCTTTTTGGCAGAACATTCAGATGCAGATTAAATAGCTGTGTTGTGAGGTCTTGAGTTCACACAGGAAGGCAGCTGTGAGGCAGAGCAACACTAGCACAGCATCCTTTTTCAGCAGTAGCTCAGAGCAAATGCTTAGGAAATAGGAAATAGCAGAAGAAATAAGACATACAGGGATAATTGTGTGTTCTGACTGCTTAGAAGCCAACAAGCAAAATAACTGCGTTAGTGCAAGCCCAAAGCAGAGGCTCAGAGATACTGCTTTCAGTTCTCCTCTTTGGAACAGGATTAAGCACAAATATCACACTTGGAGCTGTTCCACATGAGCAGTCTGGATTTGAATCAGTGCAGGGGATCAGTTTGAGGCCTCTGGCTCCCAAGTAGGGCTGATCCTGTGAGCGTCCCTCTGAGGTGGGTAAGGCTTCTGTCCTAGGCATGAGGCTGCACTGGCATGAACACAAATTAGGCCTTAAGTTAGCAACTGTCCTGTGCTGTGATTGCAAGGCTGGCTCACGGTGGCTGCATGGGTGTTTGATCTTCTCATGCCTCTGCATTTTGGATGAATAGCAATAATAACTATTTAGGATTATTAGCTCTCAAGGCTGCTCAAGAAGAGGAAAGAAATGAATGTTTGTGGGTGCCTTTTTGAGTTTGGTTTCTGTCTGCATGTGAGTGCAAAAGGTTTCTCAGGCACTTAGCTTGGGATCTAAACTAGAAATGCATTTCCTCTTTAGGAAGCTCTCCCTTTGCCCTCCTTCTCCTGCACTCGCACCAGAGCAGTGCTGCAAAGTGGTAACAGCAATTTCAGCTGTCAGGTCATTCCTCTCACTTTCTGTTCAAGCAGGATCCACAGCCTGGCTGTACTTCTTGAAGAGTAACAGAA
The DNA here is from genome assembly GCF_047830755.1 of Zonotrichia albicollis. NCBI lineage: Eukaryota > Metazoa > Chordata > Aves > Passeriformes > Passerellidae > Zonotrichia > Zonotrichia albicollis. The sequence continues at coordinate 38,567,754 of NC_133824.1, forward strand.
AGACCTGAAGATGCCTCTGAGTTTTTGCATTATAACTGCTATTTAAAATAATTTGATGTTCTCCCTGAAAATTGAAACTATAAAGTTGATAAATTGGTTTCAGATTCTTTTTTTCTGTTGGTCTTCAGTTGCATGGACTGTTTAACACCAGTGATGGATAGTTTCATTACAGTTCTTGTCCTATAAGCATATAGGATCCTTATGAAAAAATGATTTAGAATTTCTTCATGATGCTTGAAAATGTCATAAAAGATGCCTTGCATGGTGCTAATCCTCAAAAGTGAGATGAGTAGGATGGAAGAACAAAAACTTTAAAACCTGTTGGAATTTGGCACTCTAAATTGCTACCTTTTAAATCTATTTCCTCTCCATCCTTCTTTTTCATATATTAAAGCCTCTCTGGTAATTGTGATGGAGACTGCCACAATACTTTTTGTGATTTATTTTTTGATACTGAAAAATTGTTTCTGTGCTTCATGTAGGGCTTTTTCCTTGTTCTATTTGACCATTGAATCCAAGCCAGGCATAAAATTGAGTACAGAAGGGAAAAGCTTGTCTTTCTAAGTGGTAAATATTTAAATAACTATTTTAAACTCTTCATTTAGAAACAAACCAGCAAATGTTGAGCCCCTCACAGATGGCCTGATATTGCTACTCCCTGTTTTAGGCACTCCTCTGGCCATCTCTTCACATTGCTATATGAACCAGTGAGTTCAGCTGGGAGAATGGTGAAAAATTTCCTGTCTGGTGTTAGCAGTCTCCAAAACAGCCAGATTAAAAATGCATGGAGGTTATCTTGACTCTTCTCCCTTTGGTTTTCAAAAAGCTTGAAATTTGCTGAATAAGGTATTAAAAGCAGAAGCTATTATCAGACAGTCTTGGGTTTGTACTAGTGTATGGTTTTTCCTTTCTTTTGAATTCTATTTGGTAGTATGAAAGGAGAACTTTAAATATTCTGCTGAAAAGGAATGGGTTTTATACCAGTCTTTTTCACTTTCTCTTATTTGTGAGAGCCAATAACTTGAGGCACTGTCCTTGAACTGCTAGTAATTTAACAGGTAGGAAATATGTACTTCCTAATTCCTAGGTGAAAAGTGATAAAAACGGTGAAGTTACTTGCAGAGGGGTTTTGTTAGCTAGACTTATTCTCTCCTGGCTTTTTGTAGCTGATAGAGTTTCTGGTGCTCACTGCAAATGAAAGGGACTTCTGGAGAGTCAGCTCATTGCAGAAATAGCAGCAGGCTGTTCGCTGAGAATAATCTCTCACAGAGACATTAATTCACAGCAACAGTGTTTCTTCTGCTTTATTTCCCCCAGAGCTGTGTTAAAGTGGCTCAGCCTTCTCGATGTTACAAGCTTGTATTGCTCCTTTAACCTTCTCTGAGCTTCAGGTTGTCGGTGTCAGATCTGGCCCACTTTAAGAACATGTGTTTCATGTTCTTTTACACACTCTAATTGTAGCTTTCTTCTTCCCCAAGTGGTGTCCTTCATTTCTGTTTTCCTTGCACTCTCCACCTACACTTTCTCAATAGTCTCTCTGTAAGTATGAAACAGCAAAGGGTGGATTCCCAGTACCAAGGTCTTGCTTTAAAAGGAACAGATCCTTCAGAGTTGTAGAACCAGTTTGCATGATGCTGGAGGTATCATATCACTCAGTTGTAAGTGATGTGAAATAATCCTGTAATTATTCCATTATTTTTTCCTAAATAGAATATATCCAGAATGCCAACTGCCCCAGCTTTGGTTGTATCTAGTCCCAAAATCTGTCTGTAAGTTACGTGTAGCATTAAGGTTACTCTAAGTGTTTGTGTGTACTGTAGCTTCCATTGCAGCTGCCTTTTGAAGGGACCTTACAGAGGGGTTGCTGCTGCTTGTTGGGGACCGTAACTATCTTCCTATGACCTTGGCAATCTCACCCTTTGCACAATATTTTTTATATTGTCCTTGAAACTCCAGATGGCAGTGGCCATTTTCTGTGATGTTATGCTGTTGATGCTTATCTCAACCTTAATGTGCTTCCCCAGGTTAAGTACTAAGAATTGATTGTTGTCAGTAGATCTGTCAGTTTTGCCTTATTCCTCTTGTGTTTCAACCACATATTTCTGAGAGATGCCTACAGTTACTTTTTATTGTCTAAAGGAAAATATGAGCGAGTGAGTGCTGATTCTCAGGTATTTGAATCTCTTATGTGTGTCCAGCTATGCACCTGTGGACTGTTCACTGCTTAAGTGATTATATAATGTGTTGATAATAGTTGATTATGTAAAAAAAATTAGTTGGTTTTTATTGTTATTTATACCTCCAGTATTTTTTATTTCTGAAGTACACTTGTAGAATCCTGTAGACTCAAGACAGCAGAGCTAGAAAGTTTCAGGTGGCCAGTATTCTCTGTAAAATCTTGAAAAGTTAGTTTAGGTGTCTGATTTATCACTAATTTTTAATGTAAGATTCCATATTTTGGAATGCTTTATATATTTTATATTTTAGTCTGTTTTGTGAATTTTTTGGGATTGCCTGACCTTGTGATTTTTCTTAAAGCGCATTGTGATTCTGTTTGACACATAATGATTTTTATGTGTGTCTGCAGCCTGTCAGCTGAAGATGTGAACACATATTTGTTAAATGCAGGCTGGGGTTGGTGGTGCACAAGAAAAACCATATAGACAGTCATTGCTCTGAGCTAATCTTATCTCCCAGAGCAAAGCATTTCTGAGGAATTTCTAATTTTGACAACTGGGATCAAATGTCTGACTTCTGAGGGCTGACAATAATGCCAGGGGCTGTGCTGCTTTGTCCTGTTGGTAGCAACTGTGCAGCTAAAAACCCCCCTAAATGCCAGGGAACCATGCATCTTAGCTGGTCAGGTTCAGGGTGGGTGTGTGTGCAGGGTAAGGCATCAGCTTCAGCAGTCTCCATGGGGCAGAAATGCTGTGGCTGCTCAGGGGTAAAAATAGTTCTGGGTTTTCAATGGCTGCATTCCACGGCTGGAGCCTGAAACCATGAATCAGGGCTGAGCCCTCACTCTGAGCGAGACCGACTGCGGAGCGGTGCAGACACCCTGAGGGGAGCAGCTGGCCGCGATGAGTCCGAGCCCAGCTCCGCTGATACTCTGGGAAGGACCTGTGCTGCTTGTACACTCCCAGCCAGGTATTGTACATTCACATTTTGATTTCCAGTAGGAGCGTACTTACTTGAGTGTGAATAATTAAAGATCTACTGAGCCGTGCAAAATTTGCCACTCAACCAAAGGCGGCTTCTAAAAAGCGTCTGTTCTGTGTGAGTTCAGCTTCACAGAGACTTGTAGCTTCACACCTTACAAGCTTCCAGAGACCTGGGATGATATATTGTGATTGGAAAGGCGTGCTGCTCATTCTCACCTGAACACTGTTTTGTGTGAGTGTTTGTCCTTGATTTTTCATGACAGTTTTTTTTCAGAAATTTTCCAGCCTGGGAATTCCTGGGAATTTAAATATGTAAATAGTAGTCCTTTGAAACCCTTCTGTGAGAGTACTTTTTAAAACTGTATGTAAAACATGGCTGCTTAACTCATAGATGTCTTTAAAGTTTCATGAGATCTGTGCAGGTTTAAATTGCCTTTTGAAAGAATTCAATTGATTGTTCTCAGCTGTTTAAAACATGGCATAATTTCACGAGAGGAAATTTTGTACTTACAGTCAGGACTTTGGGTTAAAAGTGTTACTTTAAAACTATCAAACTTTTTGTGACCAACTTTAGCTTGAACGGGGTAAACAAAACCCTGTTGTTTTGGGGATTTTTTTGTCCCTGAGACATTTAAAATATGTTTTGCTCCAGGCTGTCGCTAGTAGGACCTTGAGAAATAGATGTTCCTGCAGATTTTGGCGTGCCCTGTGAGTTGAGTAACTGTGTGATCCTCCTTCCGGAGTGAGTTGCTAGATTTGTGCTGCTGGAAGGCCAGCCTGTGTGCAGATAGTCCATTCCATTAGTGCCTGGGGCAAAGTGATGCGAATCCACACATGGGAACCTCAGCACAGCGAGGCCACAGCGCTCGAGTGCATTCCTCTGGTCACTTTCTGGGCCCTGGGGTGCAGGCACACACACTTGTGTGACCCTCTGTGTATCTGCTCTTGCTACCCCTGTGTGCCTGGAGCGGTGGCAGGCACTGCTTCCTGCTCTGCTGACATTCCCATGTGACACGGGCACCTGCAGCTGTGCTGTGCCCCCGTGCTGCTGGGTGGGCTCCTGTTGGCTTAGCATGGAGCTGGGGGTGGAAGGTCTTGCTTTAGCAATCCAATGCCACAGCTATTGGCAACTCATTTTCTTCATTTCTGGTGCGGTGGCACAGCTTATTTCCCTGAGCATTGCTGATATTCAGAGCGGAGGATACTGTTTTCTCATGCACTCCCACATTGTGAGGCTGATCTGTAACATAACCAAAGTGAATTTGGCAAATCTCACTTGGAATAACAGCTTTGGAAAGTGAGAAACATATTGCTCTAAGATCAGGAGCAAAACTCAGTAAGTCAAAGTAGCTCCATGCTGTAAGCTAAGTTAGTGAGGTGTTATAGGATGATTAGCAAACATAAGGAGTTTAAAAATCTATCTTGTTTTATTTTCCTTGACACGTCTTAGTGTGGAAAGCACTGGGCTTGGGTGCAGGACCTAGATTCTGTTGCAGACTTGCTGATGGAATTCAGTCAGCTAATCTTCTTGCTTTTCAGTTCCCAGTTTGTATAATGAGGATCAGTTTATAAGAGAGGTATTGTAGGCAAAAAATCCATTTATCACAAATGTAAATGCTAATGCCATCTTTGTCCATTCCAAGCTGCCCAAATGAATGGCCAGTGCACCACTTTTGGGAGGCCCCTTCCAGTTCTGAAACAGTTTTGTGTTTTTGTCAAAAAAGCCCTTTTGAAGAGGTTGAATATGGATGTGGATGGTTCAAATTATGTTCCAAGAGTTGTATAAAGTCTGCGGACAAGACCAAATGCTTTAGTCCTGGCTACCCGAGTTCTGTGTGCTGGCCTCACTGAATGCTCCCCTTTTGGGAGGTTCAGCAAGAGTTACAGGTACATTGCAGGGCCTAGGTTAGCCATCAGCATTGCACAAATATAGGTAAATGGGTATTTTAAAGAAGTGACACGGCAAAACTGTTGGTATAATTGTACCAATAGCAGAGCTGCCTAAAATAACAGAACATGAGAAAGTGTTTTCTAACTACAGCACTTTATTTAATGCTATTTTTGCCTACTGTGGATAAAGCAATGAGAAGTATCTCAAATATTCAGTCGGTGGTCCCAGATATTATGTGCTCTTTGTGTTAGGAATTACAACACTTCCAACTATTTGCCAGAGTTGTTAGATAAGGTGAATAACTGAAGATCTGGATGTTTGCCCAAGCTGTCTGCGTTTAATTATTCTGTGAAACCTCATTAGAGATGAGCTGCACCTGTGATATTAAGAAGGACCTATTTTGAAGGTAGTTCAAACCTTGATCCATAGCTCAATTTAAAAAATACCCTTTTAGAATTTGAAGGTTTTTTTCATCCTCGTGTACTTTGTTACAGCTACTGTTCAGTCTTGATCTGATTTTTTGAGGGGATAGGAAAGACTGATGATGCATTTGGTAGCCAAAATGTTGTTGACAAACTGGAGATACAGCCTGAAATAAGTGGATAAATGTAATATATTTCGCTTCAAAAATAATCAACTGCACAAATACAAATAGGTCTACAAAGAAGATCTGGAGTCTGTTGTGGTCCGCAAGGTGAAATTATGTCCCAAGTGCTGTGTTGCTTCAAAAGGCAAAGCCATCTTGCAATGTAAAACCAAAATACCACTTATGAAACCTGTAAAATGATCTATCTCCTTTACACTAAGTATAGTCTCAGCTGGAGTATAGTTCAGATTTTGGGAGCTACAGTTGAAAGATGGGGATCAACTGGACAGTTTGATCTGAGTGCAGTGGGAACGATCGAGGTCAAAATAAAATCTCAGGCAACGATTTTGTGAATTGGAGTTCTTTGGTTAAAAAGAGATGGGTAAAGACATTTAACAAAATTTTGCAAATGTGTAAATAGCTGCTGGAAAGAGGCAGGGAATAGCTCTTCTCTGTAGGTGTAGGGTAAGAAGTAATAGGCTTCAGTCACAGAAGGTTCGGGTTTGTTAAATGATGAGGTGTTTGTCTGGGGGGACATAGGCACGAGCTGTTCTGCTGTCATCCCTGTGGTCTTTCCAAGTCTCTCCCAGTTCTATGATTCTATAATCCTGCATGATTACATGCTTTGAGTTGGAAACTCATGTCCTTAATCCTCTGCAGCAGACACTGAGCTCGGTGAGCAGAGAACCTGTTCCTGCAACTGTGGCTGATGCTGTTGCAGATAGGAGTGGCTGGGCAGAGGGAAGGGTTGGTGCAAGTGTAGCCCTTTGGCAATCAGCATGGAGATGGGAGTCAGGAATGTTTAGTTGCCTCAATTTCTCACAGTACAAAAGCTGTAGGACAACCCGTCAGACTGCCAGGTGGTAAATGTAGAACAGGTAAGGACACTTTTATAATGTTTGGTTAACCTGAGGAACTTACTGCTGTTGGATGTGTTGGGTTCCAAAAGCAATTAGACAATATTATGCCAGCATATCTGTCAAAAGCATTTAAACAAATGTACCAGTTGTAGCTGGAGAATTTCTTAAGACACATGTTGCTGGAGGCTGGATACCATGGAGGCTATTTCTAAGTTTGTGCCCTGCTCCTATGCTCTTGGCACTTGCAAGTGGTGTCTGTCAGAGTTTGAAGGGACCTGGGTCCAAAATTTACTGAGTGAAGGTTTTCTCTTTCTCCAGTCTGTAGTGCACAGCCTGTGGTGGCCTCCACATGCCTGATGATCAGCACATTTAAAATAGCCTTTTGCCTGTCAGGGTCTGAGAAGGGCCCTGACTGGGACGACTTCTGTTTCCATCTGCGAATTATTCTGTCAGCACTCCCACTTCAGTCTGAGAAGTGCAGTGGAGCAGCTGAGATGGAATGAGAAGAGGCAGCAAAAATTCATTCCCACTCACTGGACATTCTCATGTCTTTGCTGGGAATTGCAGGACATTTGCTTCCTAGATTTTTTCCAGCCAGAACTGTGCTGTGAAGTATCAAGTCTTTGCTTGTATGGATAACTTAGGAAGCCCCATCATGAGAGACATTTCTGAGTACAAAGCTTGACATGGCTTACAGGAAGAACTGCAAATAGTCATGAGGCATGTGAGCAAGGTCAGATAAAAACTACATAAATGCTATGTGTCAAATTTTTTTTCACTTGCAAAATTGCCCTGTCTTTAGTAGGATGATACCATGAATGATCCTTAAATAATTTCACTGAATCATTAGGGTTGGAAGGGACCTCTGGAGATCACCCAGTCCAGCCCCCTGCCAAGTCAGTGTCCCCCAGGGCAACTGACACAGGAACTTTCCAGGTGGGTTTTGATATCTCCATGGAGGGAGTTTGCACAATTGGCCTGGGCATCCTGTTCCAGTGCCATGCCACACTGAGTGCAAAGATGTTCTTCCTCATGTTGAGGTGAAACTTCTCATGTCTTGGTTTATGGCCGTTGCTCCTTATCCTGTTGCTGGGCAGCACCAAAAAGAATCTGGCACCATCCACTTGGCACCCTCCTTTGACATATTTATATGCATTAATGAGGTCTCCTGTCAATCTTCTCTCCAAACAGGCCCAGCCCCCTTTTCTCACAAGAGAGATATTTCAGACCCCCAATTTCTGTAGCTTATGTGCTACCATTCTGTTAGGGTTATGTGTAGTGAGGACATGGCTCTGTGGGATTGATATGCCAGGAGGTGGAACACGAGTAGCAGGCTCTTGGTGCTTCTCTGCCTTTCCTCTGTCAATGCTAAAGCCACTGTGTTGACAGGAATAAACAATGAATTTACCTGTGGGGCAAACAATTCAAAGTGTTGACTGAAGAATATTGAGTAATGTAGCAGAAGCTGTCTGATAAAAGAATGCAATGGCAGAAAAGGCTGTAATGAGAGCTAACCCCCTCTGGTCATGTTCAGCTTGTTACTGAAGTGGGTCTGATGGGTCAACGTGCTGGAGCATACTGCTAGAGAGAGTATTCCTGTGTGCAGATTGATAACAACAAGGAAATCAGGCAGGATAATGTCCACATAAATAAGTAGTCCTTAGACCAACAAAATTAGTCTTCTAGACTGTCTCCTAGAGCACAATGCCTTGGTAAATGAGCAAAAAAGACTGGTGTTGAGATTTGGAAAGGTGTTTTGCTACCTCACTCTTTTATTGGGAAACTAAAAATACCTTTACAGGTCTGGAACAAGGCTATAGGAGGTAAGAGTTCTTGGAAGGCTGGCTGCGTTGTAGAGCAGTTGTACTTGGCCGGGAGTAATGGTTGAAAATCATTATTTCAAGGAGAAAAACTGTGTACTTGACAAATCCTCAAAACATTTTTAATGCCGAGGTATCATCGCAATCCTGTGCCCTGCTTTGCTAGTGCCAAAGACAAAGCAAAAACATCCCAAGTATCTCTTGCAGATACCCATAATCTACAGACCCTGAAAAAAGATTCCTCAAATGAGGAAGGGAGGGCTTTAACATTTCTTCAGCAGATTTCACTGCAGCTGGGTCCCAAATAATTTTGAAAGTATTTTGAAATAAAAAGCTGTAACATTTTCAAAAGGGCTGTACTTTTTATGCATGACAAAAATTACCAAAGCATTGACTCAGCAAATCTGGATATTGTCTAATACTGCACAGAGCAGAAGGCTCTCATTTAGTGGTTGAGTTCTTTCATACTTCAGAAAGAAATTTTAAATCCTATTTAATGTAACAGGAATGTCCTTATGAGCCACATAGAAGCCCAATTCTAGTGTACGTCCTGCAGAAGATTTGGAAGGGAAGGCCCTTGAATGTGATCAAGTAGTGTAACTATAGCCAAAACTGATGAAGCCAGAAGGGAAATTTTTATCCTTTGTAGAACTTAGAGCAGCCTGTGAACTAATTTAAATTAATGCTTTTGGAATTAGTAACTGTAATGGATCTCATCACAGACTAATCGACTCAACAAACCTGAACAGCTCAACCTCCTGTAGCAGACCTGGCTCTCCTTGCCCTGTTCCTGCCCTTAGCAATAGATATCCATTTTGGACCATCCATACCAGAATGATGATGCCTGGAACAAAAAGTGCCACAGGATGAAAAATCACTGTTTTGTTTTGATAGCAGCTTTGCACTTGCTTTGTGTATTTTTACCTGACCTTTTATGGTGTTCTCATGGGCCCACCTTAAAAAAAAAAAATCACCCTAATGATTAACAGTAGTAGTAGTAATAATAATAATAATAGCATTTTTGTGCAGCCCATTTAGGTTCCTTTGCATTGCTTGTGGAAGTGACCAATATGCTCTCAGGGTTTGCATTATAAATTGAGTGTTAGATCCACCTTATAATGAATATTCTAGGGTCTGTTCCACTGTAGTTATTTCTGAAGTCCAAAATGGAATGGGAGATTTTTCTGTTGGATCTCATACTTGGTGCACATTAATTCCTTCTGAATTCTCATCTGCTTTGCTGAAAAGGAATTTGCTGAATTTGCCTTCCTGATACTCAACTAATAACATGAATGTGTATGTGTTTCCATTAGAAAAGGCTGGTAGCCACAGAGCAGAACTCAGCTGTAAGGATATTCGTGTTCTTACTATGAACTACGTCAGGTTGTGTTTGTTTTGCTGTTAGTTTTTTTTTTTCCCTGGAGCTGTATTTAATTATGTTTTAAACGCACAAAATTTCCACTCAAAATAGAGCACAGCTTCTCTCAGTGGAACATAAAGAAATTCTTACTTAATGTTTTTGTTTTACTGCTATGATTTCTGCAAAGTTTGTTTGAAGTTGTTTGTCCCCCAGAGCTATTACATTGGTGCCTTTGCCAAAGCTAAAATCATTGATTAGATGAGAGGAAAAATACATATTGGTACAGTGATGTATGTGCAGTGATATCATCTGCTTCATGGAGAAATGCCTTTTATTTTAGTTCATCCTGTACATCTGTATCCTTAGCAGCAGGTGCCACTGCCAGACAATTCTTCAAAGTTAATGTGATTGCTGGGAAATGCTAAAACCTTCCTTTTTTATTGCAGTGGGAGGTGATGTCAAGAGCTGTGTTCTCTGTGGGAGGGAGAAGAGGCTATGCTGACAAACAAGCTGGAAAGGTGGACTTCTCAACTCTACTTTGTGGTGTATGTACCGTTAGAAAACAGGAGTGTCCTGTGGTGGGGAGTGAATGTGGGACACCTTGTCTCAGCAGGAGATGGGAGCACAAGTTCAGCATGAAGGGGACCATCTGGCAGGTGATGCAGAATACACCTACAGGAAGGACAGGGCTGAGAAGTGAATAGGGATTTTTTCCAGTTGAAATCCTGCCAACTTAGTCATGCCATGAGCAGAGGCTGGACATTTGCATCCTTCCCTTGGCAGGCAGCTTTATAAGCAGTGTACGCTGCTGCACAGATTGTGCTGGGCAGCTGTACCAACCCACCCCACCAAGTTTTTGACTTTCCTACCTTTAGCTGCTGATGCCTACTAACTGGTAAGCAGCAAGACGTGCTGAGATTGGCCTGTCTGAACTTCTGCCCCACTGTGACAAACCTAGTCTGGAGACCGGGGGGAATTGTGAGTTTGTGTATGTGTAGCTGGGTAGGAAGGAGCCAGGTTTGGGAGGAGGGAGTCTGGAGCTGTAGTAAGCAAACTCCAGGAGCACATGTGCCGGTGCTAAAATGACAGATGACTCAGAAAGAGTGCTCTGTGACACAAGAGGATGGAAACATTGGCACAGAGCTAATCTACAGGAAAAGAAAATGGTACAACACAGACAATAATAGAGTTAATGATAAATTGCTAGGAATAGATATGATCAGCAGGCATGGAAATGAGGAATGACCAAGCCTGTATGAATGTGGGCATGCAATACACAGCCAATCCCTTTGATCGGAAGTGTACAATGCTCAAAACCAGGAGAGATCCTAATGCTGAGGAGGACACGAGTTTAGGAGCTGGGAGGCTGTATCCTTCCCTCTCCCCACGCAGCCACACACCCTAAGCATCTGTCTGATGTAAAGGACAGCTGAGGTGCCTTTTCCTTAAATCCATTCTTTTATGCACACAACAGCAGAGAAGCATCGGAGAAGCTGAGCATGAGCTAACACAGGTGGTGGCAGAGTAGCAATGCTTGGTAGCTCAGAGGATGCCAAGCAGAGAACAACTCAAACTGAATAGTAGGACAAAAGTGACCACAGAATGGTCTCTTTGGCGATCTCTTTGGAGATCTCAAAAGCATTCATGAGACAAAAACCTCAGGTGTGTTTACAGTGATACAAGTAAATCCCCAGGACTTGTAGTATGATGGGATTAATAAACCACATGATTAATAGATTGGGCTGGAAAATATGTGAGCAGTATCATCTTGCAATTCTGCCACACTCTCTGTGCAAGGCCACAGCTGAGTGAGGAAACAAACTAGTCTCAGGGCATCAGATTTAAATCCTATAACTCATTTTAGTTGCTGTTAATAACTAAACTTTTTCAGAATTCTGTGGTAATGCCAGTGCAATGTTCTTTCCTGTGTCCTTTGTATAACCTTTCCTGGTCCTATTTGAAATTGGGAAGTGTGTGTAATAACTATGGAAATTGTTCAGTTTATTGATTTTTCTTTTTGTACCCTAAAAGTGAAAGGGCTAACTTGGATTTATGAAACAAAGATTTGAATTCTAATTTATTCAATATTTTAGAAAAGTCATATTCTCCTTTTTGTGGCCAATTTCTGGCTGTGTTTGAAGCACAGAATCCCCTATAAAATAAACCTTGACTTCCTCATTGCTTTGTGATTTTAAGTAGATTTGAGGTGCTCCTTTCATTTCTCTTTTCTTGAGAAGGATCAAGAAGTGACAAATCACCATTTGCTGGAAGTGGAACATTATTTATGAAGGCTGCTTAGGGCTTCAAGCGTTGGTCTTGTGTTGAGTAGCATCTGTTTGTGCATGTATATACCATTTCTCCCCCAAGTTCTATTAATGACTGGATTGAACTTAAAAAAGATCAATGTCTTAATACCTTTCCACAAGTATCAAATGTTAGGGGTGTCTCATTAAGGCAAGTAAGCATTCTTAATGGTAAATTCATCCACAAGGTAGGACAGGTTTTATCCATCCACTGGTAGAATCTGACCTTTAAAGAAGTTAATCTTTTCAAGTGTTATGTATGCCACAAATTATTGATGAGATTCTCATTGAGTTTCAGTTTTTTTCCTACATTAGATTGCATGTGAATACTGACAGAGTTTGGAGAGCTTTCTTTTCCTTCTAAATGGATTCTTATAGCCAATAATGTAGCATAAACAATTTGGAATGCAGGAAGCAAAGTAGGGGTAGGAGATGTAAATTCAGTTCCCTGGCATGATTGAAATAAACAACTGAAGCACCAGAAGCCCCGTAATCTCGTTCACATGAGCATATGTTTGGCAGGATTCAGCGTGGTGGGTTTGCAGTCTCTGCTTATCACAGAACCAGGACTGTATGCATCACTGCCACATGCTTCTCTTCTCCTTCATCCCAGGGGAACTAATCTTGTCAGGAAAAGAAAGTGGGAGGAGGAAATGTATCATTCCAACACAGGCTGGATACAATTCTTTTGCTCCCTGTTAGCGGAGGCTGGGAGATGCCTTATATCTTACAGACAGCCGATTGCAGATTGGAGTTTCAGTGTCTGGTCTGACTTTTAGTGGAGATTTTTTTTATGTGCATGAATTATAAAGCCATTTTCTTCAACAGACTCAGAGACTAAAAAGTTTGGTACTGCAGCATCCCTTGTTTGTGTGGCCGATATAAGTGGCTCATGAACTGTCTTACTGTAATTTCTGTTTTATCATAAGAACAAGACAGACATGTTGGCACCAGAGTCTTCCTATAAGATTTACTTTAAATTTATTTTAAGATGTCTAAAAGTACTATTAGCTTTGGAAGCATTTCTCTTTTTCTGCAAGGGAAGAAAATCTCCTTTTTATTAATGTTCCAACCCTGGTGGTAATATGATGAATATTAATATAAATAGGTTGTCAGTTGTCATATAAAATAGTCTATTCTGTTAACATCCTTGGAGTGAATGTTCAGTCCTTACTATCTGACTGTAAAAAAACAGGAATTCCCATGAAGTGTCACAGTAATTTTGATGCAGAAGTTTTCCACATAGGATAACCTGCAGAGAGTCTGACATGTGAGCTGTGAGAATGCTGAGGTGGTCTAAATGCAGGATGGACAAATAGAATGAATTTTAATTTATGAAGGAAACTTCATAAATTGCAGTTAGGGGCTGAGTTGCACAGAAATTGTGGGTAGAAAATCAGCATAACAAAATACAGTGGGAGGCCTTTTGGAAGGGGAAAGTAGTATTTATTTCAAAAAATATTCCAATAAGCTGATTTTACCTGCTGACGCTAATTTTCTTATAGATTTTGTTCATCTGCATGCTTGTACAGACATACCCATGTCCCCAGAGCTCTAGGAGAGGGGATTTGGCAAGGATCAGATGTATGTGATGCAGAGGACTAAGGATGCCAGATGTTAAGTTTCTGGGGTTCTTCCTGATGTAACAAGTTTGGTTTTGGAGAGATCTTTTGTGCCCTTTGGGATTCAGCAGCAGTTGCAGGGCTGTGCTTTCCTGCAGATCCTTGCTTACACCATCTTCCATAACTCCTAGGCCAGGTTATCACCCATTCCTTGTTTTCCTCATGGGCTAAGGAAGATAGGAACAGTAGATGTGCCACAGCCTGGATGTGGTCTCATGAGCAATACAGGCCCTTTTTAACACCCTGTCCTTCTGCTTCTTCTGGTGCTTGCAGCTGCATCTTTCAGTTCTGACTGCATTTATACCAGTATTCATATTTCTGTAAC